>NC_133619.1:448864299-449196400 GCF_048593235.1 Sminthopsis crassicaudata
CTTATCAGTACCGCCAGAGATCACCAGGGAGGCAAAAACCAATTTTAAAAAGGCATAGATTTGTAGTTTTTTAGGGAAAATGAATCTAGGGGATTAGGGGAGAGGGAGAGACATGGGTCTAATAAATGTTATGGAGAAGAGGAGAAAGAAAATAAAATTAATGCTAAACAGAAGTCTTCTAGCAGAGAAGTAAGGTGGTACAATGGACATTTCTATATTATCCATTTACTTAAAAAGGCAATATAAATAAAGAAAACTTAAAAAATATATTTCCATGTAGTCAAATGATTCAGTTCTCTGCAGGTGGATAGTATTTTCACTGTGGATCCTTTGTAATTGCCTTGAATCACTGTGTTTATAAGAGTAGCTTATCCACTAGGAATAGTTGACCATCATTACAATATTGCTATATGTTTTCTTGGTTCTTCTCAGTTCACTTTGCATCAATTCATATATCTTCCCAGGTTTTTATGAAACTATTATGTTCATCATTTCTTGCTGCACAATAATATTTCATCATATAGTATGTAACATATATGCTATAGCACAATTTGTTCAGCTATTCCCCAATTGATAGGCATCGCTTTAGTTTCCAATTCTTTGCCACCAAAAAAGAGTTTTGTCACTGAAATAATCAATTATGCTTATGGTTTTCCTAATATTGAATCATTCTTATATAGATCCCACCTAGTAATAGTAAAATGATGTTATATATATATATATATATATATTGCTGTAATCTTTATGCTAGTATTTTATTAAAATTTTTTTGCATTAATGTTCTGGGGAAATTGGTCTCTAACTTTCTCTGTTTTTATTCCCCTGGTTTAGGTATCAAAGTCATACTTCTATAATAGAATAAACTTAGTAAAACTACTTTTTTTTTTCCAATAGTGTATATAGTATTGAAATTAATTGTTCTCTTAATGTTTGATAGAATACAATCCTGAAATTTTTTCTTAATTGGCTCATTTATGGCTTGTTCAAATTTCTTTTCAAATATGTGATTAAAGCAATCTATTTCTCCTTATGGATTTCCAAAATTTATCTGGTTTACTTAGAGGCAGTTTTAGTGGTATATCATTGGGCTAAATATCTCTTTATAATTGCTCTAATTTTATCTTCATTGGTTATGCATTCAAACTTTTAATTTTTGATACTGATAAATTGCTTTTTTAAATCAAATGAACCAATGGTTTATCCAGCTTGTAGGTTTAAAAAAAACTCTTAGTTTTATTTATTAGTTTAATAAAGGTTGTTTTTTTTTTTTTTTTTTTTTTTTTTGCTTTCAATTTTATTAATGTTACCTTTGATTTTCAGTGGGTGTCTTATTTGTTCTTTTCCTATTGTTGTATAATCTATCTATTCCTATAGTTACATATTCAATTCATTGATCTTCTCTCTCTTTTATTGATGTGACAACATTGCCTGCATTCTACAAATTCTGATATATTCTCTAATTGTTGTCACTACTTTAAATAAATTACTGGGGTTTTTTTGTGATTTGTTCTTCAACTCACTCATCATTTAGGATTAAATTATTTATTTTCTAATTAATTTTTTAGCTATGCTTCCAAAGTCTTTTGTTATAATTTTAATTGAGCTATGATTTGAAAAGAATGCAGTTGACATTTCTGCTTTTCATTAGTTTGTAATTTTTCATGCCTTAATACAAGGTCAATTTTTTGAAGGTATCCTCCTTTCCATTCCCATTTAGTTTTCTCCAGAAGTTGAATATCTAGCTTTTCTAAAATTCTATTCATCTCCTTAACTACTTTATTTTGTGATTAGATTTATCTAGTTCCGAGGAGAGAAGGTCGAAGTCTTTCACTAGCACAGTTTTGTCCATTTTTTCTTGTAACATTTAATTCCTCTTTTAAAATTTTAGGGCTATTCCTTTTGGTGCATATATGTTTCATACTTACATTACTTCAAGTTTTTGATATCTTTTAGCAAAATGTAATTTCCTTGAATATCTCTTTTAATTAGGTCCATTTTTGCTTTTGCTTTGTCTAATATTTTGCCCCTGTCTTTTTCAGTTGAAATATAAATTCTGCTCCAATCCTTTATTTTAACTCTCTGTGTCTCTATTTTTCAGGAGTGTTTCTTGTAGTTGAATTTTGGTTTCTAAACTATTTTACTAACCATTTCTGTTTTGTTAATGAGTTCATCCCATTCATATTTACAGCTATAATTACTATCTAGATATTTTCTCTCATCCTATTTTCTTCTGTATTCTCTCTCTCTCTCTCTCTCTCTCTCTCTCTCTCTCTCTCTCTCTCTCTCTCTCTCTCTCTCTCCATCCCTCTACCTCTCTTAATCTGCCTTCCTTCTTTTCATACCTACTCTTTTCTTGTCCCCTTTTCCTCCGATTTCCCTGTTGGATAAAATTAATTTCTATAACCAATTGACTGCAAATATATACTTTTTCCCCTTTGAGCCAGTTCAGATGACAGTGATATTCAAGTGTTGCCCAACCTGCACCCCATTTTCCTCTTCACAAAACTCTTATGTCTCTTTTTTTTTGATGTGAGATAAATTTCCCCATTCTTCCTTTCCCTTCCTCCTTCTTCTACATCCCTTTTTCTTACTCCTCCATTTTTTAGATCATTGGAACATAATCAATTCACATCCATGTTTTCTGTATATATATATTTTTAACTTTCCTAATAATGATAAAGTTCTGTATCATCTTCCCATATTGAAATGTCACCAGTTTAACCACAATAAGCCACCAATAATTTCATTTCTCCTTTGCCCTTGTTCTACCTTTATTCTACCTGCTCCTTGAGAAGGTAAGCAATTTGATATACATAATTATGAGCATTTTTAAATTTAGTTGGTTGTTTTTCACCTATTCTTTTTTATTCATTATCTTTTTTGTTTTTAATATTTTTTCCAATTACATGTTGACAATTTTTAACATTCATTTTTATAAGATTTTGAGTTCCTAATTTCTTTTCCTTTTTCCCTCCCCTCTTCCAAAAATGTTAGGCAATTTGATATAGGTTATTTCCATCTACATTTTCTTTTTTTTTTTTTTTTTTTTTTTTTTTAATTTTTATTTTTAAATTAATTTTATAATTATAACTTTTTTTTGACAGTGGATATGCATAGGTAATTTTTTTAAACAACATTATCCTTTGTACTCCCTTCTGTTCCGAATTTTTCCCCTCCTTCCCTCCACCCCCTCCCCTAGATGGCAGGCATTCCCATACATATCAAATATTTTATAGTAAATCCTAGGTATAATATATATGTACAGAACCAAATTTTGTTGTTGTTGTTGAACCAATTTTTACCAGAGAAAGTAAGGTTCAAGTTATCCCTGCCCCATCCTCGTCTTCCCCTTCATTGTAAAAGCTCTTTTTTTGGCCCTTTTCATAAGAGATAATTTTCTCCATCTTACCTCTCCCTTTCAACTTTTTTTTTTTTTTTAAATTTTTTTTTTATTATATATATATATATATATATATATATATATATATATTTTATAATATTATCCCTTGTATTCATTTTTCCAAATTACCCCCCCTCCCTTATTCCCTCCCCCCGACGACAGGCAATACCATACATTTTACATGTGTTACAATATAGTCTAAGTACAATACATGTGTGTGAATATCATTTTCTTGTTGCACAATAAACATTAGAATCCGAAGGTACATGCAACCTGGGCAGACAGATATTAGTGCTAACAATTTACATTCCCCTCCCAGTGTTTCTTCTCTGGGTGTATCTACCTCTGTCCATCATTGATCAACTGGAAGTGAGTTGGATCTTCTTTATGTTGAAGATTTCCACTTCCATCAGAATACATCCTCATACAGTATCGTTGTTGAAGTATACAGTGATCTTCTGGTTCTGCTCATTTCACTCAGCATCAGTTGATTTAAGTCTCTCCAACCCTCTCTGTATTCCTCCTGCTGGTCATTTCTTACTGAGCAATAATATTCCATAACTTTCATATACCACAATTTACCCAACCATTCTCCAACTGATGGACATCCATTCATCTTCCAGTTTCTAGCTACAACAAAAAGAGCTGCCACAAACATTTTGGCACATTATGTCTCTTTCCGCTCTTTAGTATTTCTTTGGGATATAATCCCAGTAGTAGCGCTGCTGGGTCAAAGGGTATGCACAGTTTGATAACTTTTTGGGCATAATTCCAGATTGCTCTCCAGAATGGCTGGCAGAATCCATCATTTCTTTATCTGGATGTGGACAAGATTTTCTTTCACAAATCCTTTGTACTTGTCTTAGATAATTGTATTGCTGAAAAGAGCTGAATCATTCATAGTTGATCAATATACAATGTTGTTGATACTGTGTACAGTGTTTTACTGGCTTTGCTCATTTCACTTTGCATCAATTTGCATAAGTCTTCCAGGTTTTTCTGAAAACTTTTTTTTTTTTTTTCTAAGGCAATTGGGGTTAAGTGACTTGCCCAGGGTCACACAGCCAGGAAGTGTTAAGTGTCTGAGGTCAAACTTGAACTCAGGTCCTCCTGACTTCAGGACTGGTGCTTTATCTACTGCGCCACCTGGCTGCCCCACAAAACTCATTTCTTACTGAACAACAGTGTTCCATTACATTCACACAGCTTGTTGAGCAATCCTTAGTTCCCAATATTTTGTCACCACCAGAAAAATATTTTTCCACATGTAGACATCTTTGGCATACATATTAAGTAGTGGTATTCCTGTATCAAAGAGTATGCAGAATTTGATTGTCCTTTGGGATAGTTTCAGATTGCTCTCCAGAATGATTGAATCAATTCACAACACCACATTACAATATATTAGTGTCACCATTTTCCTTTTCTGTCATATTGGCCAATATAATTTCATTTATGTAATCAAAAGTGATTTAGAGTACTTTTTCATAAGCCTATAATTTTGATTGCTTCATCTGAAAACTGCCTGTTCATGTCCTTTGATCATTTGTCAATTAAGGAATGGCTTGAATTCTTATAAACTTGACTCAATTTTCTTATTTGATAAAGCTTTTATCAAAGACACTTGCTATAAACATTGTTTTCCATATTTCTGCTTTCCTTCTAATCTTAGTTGCATTTATTTTGTTTCTGCAAAAGCCTCAATTTAATATAATCAAAATTATTTAACATTTTGTAATGTTCTCTCTCTTGTTTGGTCATAAACTTGTAACTCTGTCTGCTATGCCACTTGATGCAATTTTTAGTACTGCACATATTTAGAACTGATGTCAATTTCATTGTCTATGATACCTTATAGCATAATTTCCTTCCTTCTCTCTTTTAATTAGGTCTGTTTTTGCTTTGTCTGAGATCAGGATTGCTACCCCTACTTTTTTTACTTCAGATGAAGCATAATAGATTCTGCTTCAGCCTCTTACCTTTATCCTGTGTGTGTTTCTCTGCTTCACATATGCTTCTTGTAGATAATGTATTGTAGGATTTGGGATTTTTGATCTACTCTGCAATCTGATTCCATTTTATGGGAAAGTTCAAAACAGTTAAGATTACTAAATATGTATTTTCCTCCTATTTTTCTTCTCTCTCCTTTCACACTTTTCCTTCTTGACAGTATTTTGCTTCTGACTACCTGGGCCCTCTCTTCTTTCAGTTCCCTCCCCCTCCACCTCACCTCATGCTTCACCTAATGTCCTGCTCTCCAACTTTCCTGTCAGGTAAGATAGATTCTATATTCAAATGACTGTATATATTATTCCCTCTTTGAGCCAATATTGATAAGAGTGATTCAAGTGATGCCCATCACTCATCAATCCCTTTCCCTCAACTGTAATGGGTTTTCCACTTCTTGTCATATAAAATAATTTACCCTATTCTATCTCTCCCTTCTGTTTTAATCCAATGTATTTTTTTCATCTCTTAATTTTTTGTCATTTCTTTAAATTTACCTTACATTCATAACCTCTATGTATAGTCTTTCTAGTGGTTCAATTTTTAAGAATTATAAGTATCATTTTCCCATTTGGGGTTGTAAACAATTCAGCTCCATTGAATCCCTTGTTTTCTTTTCCCTTTTTCTCTTTTTAGAATTTTCTTAGGTCTTGATATTGGAGATCAAATTTTTCATTCAATTCTGGTTTTCTTCTTATGAAAATCTTGAGATCCTTCTATTGTGTTGAGTGACCACTTTTTCCCCTAGAAATAATATGCTTAATTTCACTGAGTGGGTAATTCTTAGTAGAACTCGTAACTCCTTTGCCTTCTAGAATAAGATGTCCCATTACCTCTGGTCTATTAATGTTGCAGCAACTAAATTTTGTGTAATCTTGATTGTGGCTCCCCAATATTTGAATTGTTTCTTTCTGGCAGTATTTTTTCCTTAACGTAATAGTTCTGTGGCTATCACATTCCTTAGAATTTTTATTTTGTGATCTCTTTCTGAGGAGACTGATGGATTCTGCCAATGTTTACTTTGTCCTCTGGTTCCAGGGTATCAGGGCAGTTTTCCGGGGTAATTTCTTGAAAGATACTGTCCAAGTTCTCCTTTTGATTATGGTTTTCAAATAGTCCAGTGATTCTGACCCTGTCTTTCCTGGATCTATTTTCCATTGAGGTATTTTATATTTTCTTCTATTTTTTTTCATTCTTTTGAATTTGTTTGATTCTTGATAGTGAATTAGCTTCCATTTGCCCAATTCTAATTTTTTTGTGTAAAATATTTTTAATTATAGTATTTATTTTTCCAAATACATACAAAGATAGTTTTAACATTCACCTTTTTTAAAATATTGTGTTCCAAATTTTTCTCCCTCTCTTTTTCCTTCCTCTATCCCCCAGACAGCAAACAATCTGATATAGGTTAAATGTGTGCAATTCTTTGAAATATATTTTCATTTTTGTTATGTTGTGTAAGAACAATCAGACTAAAAGGGAAAAAGCAGGGAAAAGGAAAAAAAATAAGTAAAAAAGCAACAACAAAAGGTGAAAATACTATGCTTTGATCCACATTCAGTCTCCATAGTTCTCTCTCTAGAAGTGGATGACTCTTTCCATCACAAGTCTATTGGAACTGGCTTGAATCATCTCATTGTTGAAAAGAACTAAGTCCATCACAGTTGAACATCATATAATCTTGTTCTTACTGTGCACAAGGTTCTGTTCAATTCACTTAACAACAAAGCATGTTAATTTTTCCAGGATTTTCTGAAATCAACCTGCTCATCATTTCTTATGTGTGCAATTGCACTGAAGGATTCTGGTGGGAGTTGGAGTGACTAGTACTGCTAGAGGCCATAGGGGGCTGGCAGCTTACAAGGTGCTGAATTGGGGTTCTAGATGACTGGTGTGTTGAAGACAGTGATATGTTTCTGCATTTCCCTGGGTCTGGCCACTGGAAGCCATCTACTTTCCAGGGACTACACTGAAGTATGTATCGATCTAAGAACTGGAGTCTACCCTTCTCAATGAGGGAGTCTGCTCATTAGCTTGGCTATGCTAGGACATGTAGGGAGTTCTGATAATGGTTTGCTTGTTCCACCACATTGGGGCTCAGGATCTCCCACTGAAATGGGGCTTTCTGCTGGCTTTCTAGGATTATTTCTGTGAACTATGCTCCCCTTTTACCTTTCCTGCTTACCTTCCAAGTTTCTTGGGCTAAAAGATTGTTTGACCCTACTTTTTGTTGCTTCTATTATTCCAGGAGTTCTTTTGTGGTATAAGGAAAATTAACTGGCTTCAGAGTCAGAAAGACAAAACAGAAAATCCTAGTTTTTGCTAAATACTTGCCTTTATAACTTTGAGCAGTATACTTAGCCTTTTTTTCCCCTCTTTAATACTCTAAGCTATTATCATACAAAGCAGGTACCAGTCTACATTGGTAGAAGGAATACCTCATTGGGAATTCTCTATATTAAGAAAATTAATATGTATATTTGTATACATATATATACATTTAGACATAAACACACGTATAATAAAAACATATGTATGCATATGCATATGTATAGATACATACATACCTGTATACATACACACACACACATATATATATATATATATATATATATGAACTGAAATGAAGAGAAATTTTATGACTTGCTCTAGTCTCAAAGCTAATGTCAGATATGTGACTTAAATCCAGATGTTATTATTCCAAATCCCTTGTTATTCCAGTATACTTCACTACTTCCCAACTTTATTTATATGACCTAGGCAAGCTCCACTTGCTGGGAGAGGATCTACTCTCCAACTTTCATTCATTACTCAACCAATATCTGATCTCACTGGCAGGTCTTTTATTCCCAGAATACACAATGCTGCTACGGTGAAAACTCTCTCAATGTCTTTTAGGTAACTTTAGTATATGTGTTTGGGAGGGGTAGGAGTAGAGTTTGACAGCGTAGGGAGTGGAGGCATTCTACTACTGACCCCGTGGCTTCTGAGCCATCACTTTTGTGCTTCACATTTACACAAAATCAGCTGCCAAAGTTCCTTTGGCTCTTAAACATAAAACATTTAGGAAACCTAAAATAAAAGTAATGACAATTATAGCATTTACCCAATAGAAGGTAAGATTAGGAATAATCCCTTCTATCAGCTGGCAGATGGCACTAGAGAGCAGTGAGTCTTGATAACTTCTCATTTCAGCAGGTTTTAGTTCCCTTCCAATGACCTACTAGCTGCTCCAGTCTTTCTTCAATCAGTCAGAAAAGTAATGTTTCTCTTAAGTCAACAAGCTCTCAGGAAACTCAACAAACTAAAGAGTTAGTTGACTCAGCTCTGAGCCATTTGCTTCTTTGGTTCCTAACTTTTTATAAATTCTCTACTCCACTAATTCTCCTGCTTCTTATTTATCCTATAGCTTCTCAAAGATCGCTAAGCTCTCTGCTGTCTTAAATCATAACCTCCTGATGATCAACAACTAATCTTTACCTCAAAGTGCAAAATTAAAGAAATATTTCTGTATCTTGTGAACTCAGAAGTCCTCAAATAATCTCCCCATAGTCCCCAAAACAATTTCATTTGTTTAAAAATATTTTTAAAATTTTATAAAATATTTTAGTATCTTTAAAAAATTTCAAAACTCTAAAAAAAGTTACATCTAAATGAATTAATGGACCACAATATCTTGTAGCCATTATTATCTCAGTTATTATTGAAATAAGTTTTTCCAATACATTCATATGAGGGTCAGATGAATGTCTCAAAACATTCTGACTCTCCATAAAATCTTATTTGAGAGATAAGTGTTTCTTCACAAATTGTTTTTTAATAATTTTACTTTCATAAAAGTTATTTTCCTGTCTCAGCAATAACATGGTTCACATATAAAAGGTAGAGTACCTCACACATTAAAAGGAAAGGTTTTTTTTTATAAAGTATTTTTGAAATACATTAAGTTTGAAGCGAATTTGTCATGAATCTTTTTGGAATGTAAATAATTAGCTTATTTTGTATAAATGTTGTCTATTATTTCTGGATTTTCTTCAACAAAAGGACAAAAAAGTTGTCCTATTGTACTGTGTCATTAGTTGTAAGCATTTGGGAAAGGGAAAGCAGTATGTTAGCTTTGGGGAGGGAACTGGAGAAGGATTTTGAAAGATGTCTGTTCCAATTCTCCTTCAAATGAAGATAAACAGTCACATAGCCTTAGCCCAAATGAATTTGATAGTTATTAATGGAGTGGATGACATGTGAATAAAGCAGAAACAATCTAGGCTTTGTTCCAAACACAGTCATTATGAAATGACCAATTTGGGACAAACCATTCAAATTCTTTGAATTTTTTTAACTTGTAAAACTGAGATAAGAAAACTGTTCAGGTCTACCACCGATACAGAGGATTAAAATATTTCTGCAAACCCCATTTGACACTTCAGAAGAAAGTGCAAGATGCCATGTAGCTCTTAAATTTGTTAGTGAGAAAAACTTAAATATGTTTGCTGATAGTTTATGGGTTGCTTTATTAATCTTCCTCAAACAATTTCTTATGCACCTTACAGAAAGTATTGACAAACAGAATTAAACTAAGTGATTTCCCTTTATAAGTCCTTGTAAGAAATAGAAAAAGCATGCACACACACATCATATATTTCTGAAGAAGCATTAATTCATCATTAGTATCCTCATAAAATCATTCTCATTCTCTTGTAATAAATTGTGTTTCAATATTTTGGGTTCAACACTATAAACTTTAAATCATTCTAAATTAAATATTTAAGGTACAAGAAAACAAATTATTATGATTGGAAGTTATATATTTTAAAGTTACTTTATGGATTATGAATATATAATTTAACAATTGTTTCTTAGCTCTATGAATAAATAAGTTGGTCTCAGAATTAGCAAAATTTTGCCTTGCTGCCCTACAGAATTTGTGAAGATAAAATAAGAAATGGATGAAACATTTTAAAATTAAAGAAAAATAGTAAAATTCAAAACTAGATAAATATGAAATGTAAGAAGATCCTTGAGGGCAAGGACAATTTTTAAAAATATTTTTATCCCTCAGACATAGTATGCAATGTACTGTCTATTTAATTGTTTAATAGATTGTATTAAATTCAGTAAGCATAAATAAATTAAACATTTTAATATAACATTTTAACCAAAATTTGTGGTATCTGTGGCTTTTTGTAAGGTGTGCAAGAAAAAATTATTAATCCATAAGGATTTCCCAAGTTTATAAGTGAACATAGAAATATAATAGAAGGAGATGATGCTGTATTAATTTTCTTATGGTAAAAGATCTGTGGGAAAATTAGCTTAGTCTTTACTCCTAGACTACAACTCCATCCAATATAGTATTCTTTGACTTATGATGCCAAAATTAGACACTTGTTTTTATCACTGAATTTGCAGGGAGTTGTTAAAAGCTGTGATTATAGTACCAAAATAAATAATCTGAGGGAAATTAAGAACATTGGCTACAAATTAAGCTGATTATCAGATATTCTATCTGGTGATTTTGAGAGGCTATCCCACATTGCAAATTATAATTATAAACCTATAATAAATGTTTATTGGACAAGTCAGGGGAAAAATAGCATACACAAAACAGATTCTTTAGAAAAGGAAAACCATGTCATATTAACATGTGTTGTCAGTGTCATGCAGACTCTGTGTTAGAAATGGATGATGATTAAAATGTGCCAAAAGGCCTAAATGAGGTTGCTTTTATGTTATAGAGAATCTTACTTCTTGGTTTTTCATAAGGCATTTATATCAAAACTGTCAAATCAATTATGTATCCAGAAATTCCCTGTTTTAGACACAGAGAACCACATGATAATGTTCTCCTTTTGTATTTCCTTAAATCAATAAGGTCTTGCTTCAGGCATCATATGACCTGGGCTTGCATGGTAAAAATTGGAAGCTCCCATTTGCTTTTGAATAGCTGTTTGATCTTGAAGGATTTCTAAAATATTAGTTTTAAGATGAAGCCATCCTCACCAATTCACTACTTATATGCAACTTAAATGTATCAACAATACCTTGTAATAAATTTTACTTTCTTTTCTTAGTTAAAAAAAATTTATAAGTACTTACTGTATACGAAGCACTGCACTACACACCAGGAACACACACAAAAATGGCAGAAACATAGTTTCTACACTCTATGAGCTCACGTTCTAATGAGGGACACAAATACAAATAACCAAGATAAGTTATAAGCAGTGGAAAGGCACTTTTAA
The DNA here is from genome assembly GCF_048593235.1 of Sminthopsis crassicaudata. Lineage (NCBI taxonomy): Eukaryota > Metazoa > Chordata > Mammalia > Dasyuromorphia > Dasyuridae > Sminthopsis > Sminthopsis crassicaudata. The sequence continues at coordinate 448,875,949 of NC_133619.1, forward strand.
AGGGAAGGAACTAGCTTTGAGAGGAACATGAAAAATTCTCTTGCAAAAGGTGGTATTTGAGCTGAGTTTTGAAGGAAATCAGGATGCAGGTTGAGGGGAAAAGAGACATGAGAGACAGAATAAAGGCACAGAGTCAGAAGGTAAAGTATTATATCTGAGGAATAGCAACTGGCCAGTATGGTAATTGCTACATTTTCAAAGATGGCCAACGACATCACCGTGATATTTTGACTTGTATGTGAATTGGATTTAAGGAAGGCAGAGTTACATGGGATTCATTGACCTCATTCTATCTCACTTATTGGAAGTCCAGGGGCAAGGCAAAAGTCAGACAACTGGTGATCATCAGGGAATTCAGTGGATCTTGGTATCTTTGGTATCTGACCAAGCCTCAGAAGCCTCTTTCGTGGTCTTTGGAACAAATTATTCTCATCTGCCCATTCTGCTGGGGGAAGTCTTCTTATACTTAGAATGGACAATGCTCTAATTCACCAATAGGTTTGAGGTCTATTGACCTGGCTGCCTATGCACTGAGATGATTTTGCCAGTGTATGGCTATTGCATATGCTAAAGCTTCTTGGAGCCACAGTTGAGAGTTGGATGAAAGGTGGACACTCAGTCCAGTGTGGTTATAGGGGAATAGTACTAAGGGGAATACCATATTAAAAGAATTAAAAGAAAGGAAGAGGACAATTTGTAAAGAGTTTTAAGTGTTACATAGAAAATTTTATAATTGCTCCTGGAGGTAATAGTTAACCACTAGAGTTAATTGAATAATGGGTGGGGTGATACGGTTGGACCTGTACTTTTGGAAGAAAAAAACCCAGTTTGACATATAAACAGAGGATGGATTGGTTTTGGGGGACCTTTGAAGAAGAGAGAGTAACCAGAAATCTATTACAATATTTCAGATATGAGGTCATGGAGCCTACTCCAAAGTGGTTTTTGTATGAGTGAACAGTAGGAGATGTATATGAGAGATATTGATGAGACAAAATCAAGTAAACTTAGCAACAGATTGGATATGTAGGGCAAATTCAAATAAGACAAGAAGTCAAATTATGTTAAAGATTATGAGCATGGATAACTAGGAGGATAAAGTTACAACAGTAATAGGAAAGAGAAAAAATTTTAAAGGTAAAAGTAGTAAGTTCTGTGTAGATTTGAAATACTTACAGGGCACCAACACTCTAGTACAAAGCCCCAGTACCAGATGTTTGTATTGTCTTAATAGCCTTAATAGACCTACTGCCTTTATCTCTCATTTCTTTAGTTCATAACTTACTTTATTACCCAGTGATGTTCTTTATACACTGATCTGTCATGATCAAAAATGTCAAAACTCTATTCCTGCCCTATTACTTACTGATCAAGTAAAGTTCCAATTTGCTTGAAATTCAAAACCCTCCATAACTGGTCCCTCTACCTTTTCAACCTTATTTTATAATTCTTTTCCCTGCAGTTTACCAGCCAAATTATATCATTTTTTGACCCCTGAAAACAGAACATACTATGTGCTTTCTAAATGTTATACCTTTTCTCAATCTGTTCCTTATGGCTAGAAAGTTTTTTTTCTTTGCTTGGTAAATTTATACCCATGCTTTAAAGCCCAAATCAAATGTCACCTCATACATGAAGGCTTTCCTGTTTTGTTCTATAGGTAATGATCTTCCTTTTCTCTCTAAACGCACATAGCACTTTCATTCTATGGCACTCTTAAATATTTACCAAATACTGTAATAATGTACATTATAGTTATCTATGACAGGATGTATATTATAATGAATAGATAACTAGAAGGCAAGAAATAAACACTTATTAAATGTCTACTATGTGCCAGCCAGAATTCATAAATGTTATCTCATTTGACCCTCACAACACTAGAGGTTGTTACTATCCCAATTTTATAGTGAAGGAAACTGAAACAGATGGATTATGTGACTTGTCAAGTGTCCCACAATTAGTGAATGTCTAAGCTTAGATTTAAACTTAAGTCTTCTTGACTCCAGGCGCAATGATTTATCTACTAAACCACCTACAACTGGTCTCAGAGTCAGGAAGACTTGAGTTTAAAATAACCCTCACCTTTGACACATTCTGATCATGTCATTGGTCTGCCAAGTAGCTCAAATTCCCATGATCCAATCCATAGGTCCAAAGGATCAACAAATTGGAAGGTAGAAAGTTGGATCCCATTTCATCCTTTCATGATAGTCAGTTGTAATATTTGTCCCAAACCCAACACAGCCTTCTCCCATTTCTCTGACCGCATTCTCCCATTCTGCCCGTAATTTTTCCCTTTCTGAGGTATATGTAAGTTCCATAGGATAATTATAAACACCTTCCTAGACACTATTTTAAAATTAAAAAACCTTTTTAACTATAAATTTTTTATGCTCTAATAATATATGATCAATTTTTTTATAAAAGTACCATGAATCACTGAGAAAAAAGTATATTCCTTTCTATTTCCATTCAATTCTCTCTAGATATCTATCACATTTAGCTATTGTATTTAAAATTCTATGAACTTCTTTGGCTTTTTTTCTTATTCATTTTTTGCTCAGATTTATCTAGTTTTTTGAGGGAAAAATTGAAGTCTATAGTGCTATTATCAATTTCCACCTGTAATTCATTTAACTTTTCTTTAAAAAAAAATTAGGTGCAATTTGGTACATATAGGTTTACAATTGATATTACTTGATTGTGTATGGTATCTTTTATCAAAATGTAGTTACCTGGTTTATCTTTTAATTAAATCAATTTTAGCTTTAACTTTGTCTGAGATCATGATTGGATCATGCTATTTTGCATCAGTTGAAGTATTATAAATTCTACTCCAGCCCTTTATTTTTACTCTCTGTGTATCTCTTAAATGTGTTTCCTGTAAACAACATAGATTTTGATTTTTAATCTTTTAAACTATTTATTTCCATTTCATAGGTGAGTTCATCCCGTTCTCTTTATAATTATTTTTATGTATTTCCCTCATGCTAATTTTCCTCACTGTTGCCCTCAGCCACTTTTTTTATTTTATTCTTTTCACATGTCTAGTTTACTTCTATTACTTTTCTATTCCACACTCTTTCAAAGAATCCCTCCCTTATCCTCTTTTTTCCCTTTCTATTCCTTATTCTACCCACTCCTCTAAGAATCCCTCACTTAAACTTTTCCCCAGCCTCCTAAATTTTAATCTATACTCCCTTTTAAAAATCCCTCCCTTATGTTATAGAAATGCTTGCTTTATTTTTCTTAAGTTTAGAATTACACACACACACACACACACACACACACACACAATTAAAATAATAATTACAAAGTAAAAATAAAAATTCATTCAAAAGAGCAGTCACTTAATGAACATTTGATCACACTTTGAAAACAAGTTTATCCAAATCCACTGTTCCCTAGATTATCTCATAGCTTAGACAAGTACCTGTCTGATAGAAAGATCTACTCTCAGCAGCACAAGAGGTGAGGACCACTGCTGACCACTTTTTGCTTTGTGAATCTGTACTGTTTAAAATATGATGGTGCATTCAACAGAAATAGAGTTCGGAAGAGGAATAGATTTATAAAGCAGAGGATTGTGGTTAGGATATATGAGATAGTAAAATCAGTAATGCAGACCACAATTCATCCATGCCTGTTCATCCTGTAAAACTAGTTCTCTTCCACTCATCTTTGATATCATCTTTAATTTCACTTGACCCACATATTCAAAAAATGGCCAAATATTGCAATTTCTACTTCCATAATGTCTTTCTAAGGGCAATTAGGTGGTTCAGTAGATAGACTGCCAGACCTAAAGTCAGAACTCATCTTTGTGAGTTCAAATCTGGCCTGAGTCTCTTACTAGCTGTGTGATTCTGGCTAAGTCATTTAACCCTGTTTGCCTCAATCTCTCACCTGTAAAATGAGGTAGAGAAGGAAATGGTAGGCCATTGTAGTACCTTTGCCAAGAAAATCCTTAATGGGGTCACAAAGAGTCAGACATAAATAAAATGACTGAGTAACAATATCTTTTCATCTGTTCCCTTCTCTCTACTCACACCATATGTTAGACCCTAATCACCTCTCATTTGGACCACTGAATTAACCTTTTGATGGGTCTCACTGCCTCATCTTCAATCCATCTCCACATCATCTTTCTCAGCCATCCTCCACATGACTGCAAAGTGATTTTTTTATTAAAGATTTTTATTTTTCAAAACATATGTGTGGGCAATTCTTCAACATGAACCCTTGCAAAACCTTGTGTTCCAATTCCCTCCCCCTTTACTCCATGCTCTCCCCCAGAAGGCAAGTAGTCCAATACATGTTAAACATGGTAGAAATATATGTTAAATCCAATATGTGCATACATATTTTTACAATTATCATGCCACACAAGAAAAATCCAGTCAAACCAGTTTTTTTTAAAAAAAGAGAAGCAAAATAAAATGCAAGCAAACAACAATAGAAAGAATGAAAATTCTATGTTGTGGTCCTCATAGCCACATGGCTCTCTTCAACAATGAGATGATTCAAATCAGGTCCAATTGTTCAGTCACGAAGAGAACCATCTACACCCAGAGAGAGGACTGTGGGAACTGAGTGTGGACCACAACATAGCATTTTCATTCTCTCTGTTGTTGTTTGCTTGCATTTTTGTTTTCCTTTTCGAGTTTTTTTTCCTTTCTAGATCCAATTTTTCTTGTGCAGCAAGTTAACTGTATGGATATGGATATGTATATTGGATTTAACATATATTTTAACATGTATTGGAATATCTGCCATCTAGGGGAGGGAGTGGAGGGAAGAAGGGGAAAATTTGGAGCAGGTGGTTTTGCAAGAGTCAATGTTGAAAAATCACCCATGTATATGATTTGTAAATAAAAAGCTATAATAAAAAAGGGGGAAAAAAGAATTGATAATTGCATAATCTTGTTGCTGCTGTTTATAATGATCTCCTGGTTCTGCTCATTTCATTTAGCATCAGTTCATGTAAGTATCTCCAGGCCTCTCTGAAATCATCCTGCTTGTCGTTTCTTATAGAACAATAATGTTCTATTCATATACCATACCTTATTCAGCCATTCTCCAACTGATGGGCATCCACTCAGTTTCCAGTTTCTTGCCATTAAAAAAAGATCTGCCACGAACATTTTTGCATATGTGTATCTCTTTCCCTCCTTTAAGATCTCTTTGGGATATAGGCCAGTAGAAACACTGCTGGATCAAAGGGTATGCACAATTTGATAACTGTTTGAGCATAGTTCCAAATTGTTCTCCAAAATTGTTGGATCTGTTCACAGATGCACCAACAATGTATTAATGCCCCAGAGTCTTCTCACATCCCCTCCAACATTCATCATTATTTGTTCCTGTCATTTTAGCCAATCTGAGAGGTGTGTAGTGGTATCTCAGAATTGTCTTAATTTGAATTTCTCTAATCAATAATCATGAGGAACACCTTTTCATATGACTAGAAATAGTTTCAATTTCTTCATCTGAAAATTATCTGTTCATATCCTTTGACCATTTATCAATTAGAGAGTGGTAAAGTAATCTTTCTACAGCAGTAAATTTGTCACTTTTCTACTCAATAAACTCCAATAATTCCACATTGAATCTAGGATCAAATATTACTATAATTTCTATTTTTGCAGATTTTATCACTATATGCATAATTATTAGAAAACATTATATTATTTCTAATAAATATATTCATGTTGGATTTTCATATTCAAAAATATTTTATTGATAGAAGTGTATGATTCCCCAAAATTCAGCATCTATTTGGGCTATATGACCCAAGAAATTCATGTAACTACTAAGTACATTAGTCATCTATTTAAGTCAAGGATTCTTAACTTTTTGTATGTGCTACTAACCCAGAAATGTGCTAGAGCCAGTTCCTCCTTCAGGGTCCTGAGATCCAACAGTCAAGTCAGCAGTATGAGCATTTGCAAGCTACAAATCAGAGCCAGATTTATTGTATTGTTGGCTGCCTAGATTTTTAAGTGATGGACAACAGGAAATACGAAGAAAGACACTATCTCCATTTACAGAAACGACTGATAAATTAGAGTATTTTAGAATGATTTTACATATATAAATAAGTCTATGTATTTGTTAACATACATATATACATATTTGTATCTAATGGTACCCATCTGTAGAGCATTTGAAGGGAAAGAAAAAAAAGAAATTTACATGATAAATTTAATATATATTTAAAAGAAATAGCCACTTGTACATAATAGATTTGCAGCTTCATGCCCAATACTATTTTAATATTTTATCTTACAGATACTTGTTTTATTTCATAAATTACAAATAAAATTTAAAAATAAAAAATTATAAGTGATGGAGAAAATGCAAATTAAACTTAAAAGTATGTTTTGGATCATTTTGTTTCTTCAGAGAGCTGGTATTATTCCCTAAAATGGACCAGTTAGCAATCAGATGACCTCTTTTCAGAATAAATGAAGAAAAAATGTATAACATATTTAGAATTACAAAGGAAATAATTTTATTGAAATATTATTGTATTAAAAAAAAAAAGTAAACCAAGGTCACATACCCCAGGTTAGAACCCTTACTTTGAGACTATAAATTGCAGAATAATTGCTTATTTGCATCTATGGAAGAAGTTTTCTCAAAATGAGTTCCATATACCAATGAAAGCACTGATTCACAACCCACACAAAAATAACTATCCATTTTTGTGTGTTATCCTTCTATGTCCATTACTAGACTGTTAGCCCCAAGAGGGCAAAAACTATATCTTATTCAAACTGTATATCTTTCTTCCTCCCGCCATCTACCAGTGGAATTTTGTTTTGCATAACATATGATTTTTTAATTTGAATTTTAATAGTTCATAAGATAGTCACAAAAATCCTTTTTGTGCAATTCAGCTATTTGTTATCTAGTAATGAATAGGAAGTGAAGTAATAATCTCAAGAAACTACTTCAGATCTTTTTTGGAACCAAAAGGGTATATAAATCATCAGGTAATAAGGTAGGTATATAAATAAAAAAAAATTAGTCAACAGAAAATAAACATTCTAATTAGTAGGAAATTTATTATCTAATAAAGAGATACCAACATTCAAACTTCATTATATTCCAAAAAAATTTAAGTCAGTTGTTAATAAGTTGTAATACATTTTACATCTATTGAAGTTAAATATTAAATACAATTAAATACAATTAAATACAATTTTCTCTGAAAGCCTGTAGAAAAATACTGTTGTATCAATTAAAACAGAAAACAATCAAATTAAATTAGTAATAGTTTCTAAAAATCTATCCTGATGAAATATATCTTCTGCTTCTGCAGTTCAAGAGGCATAATATATACTATCAGATTCTACAGTCTTATCAGTGGGTTTTGATTCAATGTTTTTCTTATATTAACAAGGGAGGACACAAAGAATAAAGACTATAATGGGAAATATCTGAGTTGTGAAAATAAAAGACAACAATAAAACTTATTTTTGATAAACTTTAAGAAGTTTTTTTAAAGAAAAATATTCTATCCTTAATATTATTGCCGAAGAAAAACATGGTGTAAATGGAAAATTGAACTGAACAGAGGGTATCAGAAGGTCGGGTCTAGTCTTGGGTTCTGCTTTTGATAAGTAGCTAAATGACCTTGGGCAAAACATTTAATTTTTCTGGGTCTCAGTTTCATACTGTTAAAATGGAAAAACATGAATAGTTTCAGATGATCTCTAATGTGACTTCAAGCTCTCAAATTCTCAGTGTCTGAAAAAACAGGCTTAATGAGAGAGAAAAGATGCAAACGTGTACAGAAATTCTCTAAGAATTTTCAAGGGCTTTGGAGGTTGATTGCAAAGGTCTTTTATTATGTCTAATTTGCCTTCTAAAGCACAGTTTTCTTTTTCCTTGATGTGCGTGTGCATCTTTGCTCATCAGCCATGATTAGACTTGTCTTTTGCCTCAGAAATGAATAAAGAGAATGAATGATGGAAATAAATGGAGGAACATATATCTTATTTTGTTAAGTGGGCCAGATTTGGAAGAGGGAAGGGAAAGGGGGAAAGGAAGTAAAGGTGTGTGTGTGTTTGTGTGTGTGTGTGTGAATAAAAGTGTCTGGAGGCACAATTTTTGGATTGTGAGCAGTGAAAGAAGAAAAAGAATGCATGTTTTCTGTACAGTTGTTGTTTAGAAGTAAAAAAATAGAGAATTGTGGCAAGGAAACACTGTCAGACAGTTCTCTCTTCTTGCTGTGATAACCCTAGTAGTTTTCCCAAGATGCCAAACAAAGAAGGGGAGATATAGGAGAATAGAACCAGGGAGCTCAAGATTTCTAAGTTAAACCTACTAGCATCAATGACCTGAAGTCCCTCCTCCCATTTACTGTGACTTTGAATATCAATTAGCCTCCAATTCTCCAAAAATTTTCTCTTTCTCCACTAGCATAAAGTATCCCTAGATCCAGGCCCTTGCTTCCTTTTCCCAATACTCAATCCTCCTCTCCCCATATAAGAGATTTATATAAAAAAAATTAGATTTTACTGGTTAGAAGTGCCAATCCCACCTGGCCCCAGTGGCCCTGATCTTTGTCCATAATTTTCTCTTTGACTTCCCTTTATATTGCAAGTTTGTCCATTCAATAAAGCTGACTTGTTTTCCTATTTTGTTATTTACTTCATAATTCTTTGCATTAGGCATTAGTATTCTACACCTTTCTTATTCTACATCAAGACAACCTGTTACTAGGGAGTCACTAATCCAGCCCTTATTGTTATTCTCTATATGAGAGTGCAACATGTGACTTTGTGAGTAGGAAAGTTGGAGAATAACCTTCATTTTTGACAGAGGAAACATTACTAAACAAGGGTTCCCTAAACTGAGGAGTGCATATGTGTTTAGAATTCATTTTACTTTCTCATTTATAGATTCAATATAACTGTGCATTCCCCAAGTATGTATTTTTAAACATATTGGAAATTTTTATAGTATATGCCAGCCTTCAAAATGGGGGATCAGATCTCTGAGGGCAATGATATGACCTCTATAGGAGCTTATAACATTATCCCAAGGGATAAGTAACTAACTTGTCATAGGGTGAGAAGATATATTACGTCCTACCCTCCTCATAATAATTTGTCTCCAATATAGTCATATGTATTATTTATCCATTATTGGCCAACATTTCCCCACTCTGCCCCTTCCTGAAAATGTATAAACTCTTATTCTTCTTTGGCCCCCTAGAACCTAGAGACTGGTTATTTGCATCAATCAAATTAGCTGAATAGTTAGTTATTATTTTTAATAACTGAATCCTAATATTACATAATTATTCTTTGAAAACAAGGAATCAGGGGCAGCTAGATGGCAGAGTGGATAGAGCACTACTCTGGAGTCAGGAGGAACTGAGCTCAAAGTTCATGTCAGACCCTTAATACTTAATAGCTGTGTGACCCTGGGCAAGTCACCTAACCCCAATTGCTAAAAAAGGGTATAATTGCATATGCTTAATTCTCTTCTGCCAAAAAAAGAAGAGAATGAAGCATATGCAATTATACCCTTTTTTAGAGAGAATAAAAGAGGGCGCATTATAGTGTTAAATACATTTTAAAATTTGTATTTCATGTTTTACAAAGTTCATAACTTGTTATTACAGATTTACCTTATGGAATTTTTAAAGAAATACATGTACATTAGTAATGCATACTCAAAAAAATGTTTTACTGATTGGAGTGAAGAAGTTTGTAGATTACTGGTTTCTACTACAAACATCCTCTGAAAGAATCAACAAAAAGCAGTGTGGTGGTGGAATAAGCAGTAGACTTTTAGACTTTTAATGCTGAGACTTTAATTTTTTTTTTATCTCTGCTCAGGTTTCACCCTTTATTATCTGTGTTATCTACCTTTGTGAACATCCAATTTCTCATCTGAAAAATGGAGATAATCATGCCATTTGGCTTACAGAAAAGTATTTGTACATTTTTTCCTGAATTTAAAATCAAGTGTGAATTAAGACGTATTCCAGGCTTGAATATTACTCTGCTCTTTGTCCTTGTTACAAAATATCAGGTCCACAATTTTCCCTACCACCAATTCTACCCATTATTCAGTAATGAGTGAACAAATCAATGATGAGTTCAATAATGAAAAAAATGTATCATGGGTGATTTATTTGAGGCTTAGTTTCAATTCACATTTTGCTCATTATTACATAGTTAATCATTATAATTACTTAAAATATATTTTTCTGTCTTTCTCAGACCTTAAGGTAAATTAAAACAGATTATTTCTGGAACTTCAAAGGGTCAGCTGAATATTCTTCATCTTTTAAAAATATTATAATTCTAGCAAATTATGTTTTTGAAAACCAAGGGGGTAAGGGCTAGAAATAATACTTAGGGAGCACCTTTTCTCAATTATTTAACCAACTTTATTTTCCACCAATGTTTTTCAAATTAAGAGTCAGAAGAACACAATTTTATTTTAGAAAAGACATTTACTAAGATGCCATAGTAAGAAAGTAACAACATTCCTCCAAAACAAATCTGGAATATGCTCTCCAACATACAAACATGAGTAGGAAAACAAGTGATCAAGGCAACTCACAACCTCAAAACTTCAATTTTTGATTACTTTTCTTTTTCTTTTTTATTTATTATATTTTATTATTTTTCTCAGCTAATGTTTTCAGTGTCTCTAAGTGAGAAGCTTCATTGTTAGACTATTGATGATGGTGTCACTATCCCTTCAAAGAAATAAAAGGACTGCATTTTTTTCTAACTGCTGGGTCTCTTTAACTATCTCAAATGAGCAGTACTCTATTTTTTTAAGAGTCACAGACTGAATCAAAAAGGTGTTCATATTTCACAAAGACATAAGGGTGTTGTTAACAAATTAACACCTCATCATGATGTAATTATATCTTGTGAGCTGAAGAGGAAAACAAAATCCTTCTTCTCTTTTTGTTATACTAGTTACCTTACAGGGCTGTGAAGGAAATGCTTTGTAAAGAACTGGAAAAAAGTAGAGTCTAATTAGCTGGAGAATAACCATAAATTGATTTGTAAATAGCACAAAACCTTACTAAAACCATTTCTGCCTTCCCTTTATCCTGAGGACAATAGTTTAATTAAGCTTTAGATTTAGACATAGAGGAATGAAACATCCTTTCAGTATTCATCCTCAATCAGGATATGTCAGCTCTGCTGCTGGCTCAGCTCAGTATTAAGACAGGAAGGTAGCAAAGATAGGATATAGGACTTGAAGTCAGAAACACCTGAGTTTGAGTCCTGACTCAAAGGATTTTACTGTAGGTAGTTGTCACTTCATGTGTTTTTCTTAATTTCTTCATCTGTAAAATGGGAAGGATTGTTGTGAGGAGTGAATGAATTTACATTTACAAAACACTTACAAACTTTAAAGAGCTATATAAATATTAGCTTTTATTGACTGTAGGATATGTCTTGGGATTGGAGGGATGATAGGGATGGTTTCAGGAAAGTCTTTATTCTTGGATTTCTGGTTAATATAGGAAAGATAGCCATCATTTTCATATGTGACAATTTGTTTGGTTATTCATCAATTCATTGATATGAGAAATGAATGGGCATTTATTTGATTTCCAGAGTTATAAAAAGTGTAGAAATGAAGTTTATATTAGAAAATTAAAAATCACAAGGATATCAAAGAATAATTAAGAGTAGAGATTAAGTATCTTCCCCCAAAAGAATGTAAGCTCCTTGGCTGTCAAGATTCAAATCCTGTAACTTCTGTAATATCCAATTAATGGGGAATCAGGGGAGGGACTTGTGCTTAAGGATAGGAAAAAACCCCTGCCTTTGGAGTTTCAAAGGTATGTCTAAAAAGCTAGGCACTCATTCTTTCAAGAATATAAAATAAATCTTTCCTGAATTCATCACTGAGTCAATGGAGTTCTTGGCAAGATATTTTGTTTCTTACAGTTGACTTCTATTTTGATTCCAATTCTTTGCAAAGCATTTTCTTCACTTACCCTTGAAGTAAAACTAAGAAAAGGGAGATTATTGCATCACAAGAACTACTGATAATGATAAATTCAAAGACATGAAGAATGAGATGAGCAAAACAAGAACAATAATTAACAAAATTATTACAGTGATGTAAATCACTATTCAATACTGGGACTCTTCGTGATTTTAGAAGAATAATGACATATATTTTACTCCTGAGCAATCTATTTTCAAACAAGGCCAATGTGCTCATTTATTTTTCTTAGTTATAGTCATTTGTCACAAAAGAGGGTTCTATTGGAGTACAAGGAATTAATGGAAGTTACAATGAAACTAAGAGGGGAAAAAATCAATAAAAAACTGAAAAGAAACAGAAGATATTTCCCAAATTAAGAGATAATATAAAAATGTGATTGATTATTGTTATTGTTATTAGAAATTATTCACAGATAGAAGTTGCATCAAATGTTGAAATTAAAAGAAAGAAACATGCCCACAAGTAAAACTTTTTTCCTGATCATTTCAAAGCCCAAGCAAGTGAATATTTAATGCTAAAGATATTATTTTTCTGTAGAAAGTATGCTTTCATTTTTATTTTTTCAGTGTGTACATTTTTCTCTGCTGAGTCATTGTCAGCTGACTGATTATATAAGAAAACATGTCAATTTTCAATTTACAACTAGGGAAATCAGAGATGTTTTGAACAGGGATGTAGCTTGGGTTAAGCAGACTATACAGGAGAATAGTGACAGATGGTTATTCATGTTAAATTATTCTGCTAGGGATTTTTAATAAAAAGACATTCAATATAACCATGCCCTGTGTTCAATATAAGAAAGATAAAACATACTTTGTAGTCAAGGTTTTTAGCAGAGAGTTTTTAAAACTATGAAAATAATTTTCTGCCTTCTCTGATGAAAGCACACATTTGTCTGGTAGGTACTGCACAGTTCAACAGAATAAAATATATATTTGATTTCTTTTCACTTCCTAGGGAAGATAAAAAGATATGATAAGTTCCAGTAACTTCCTATTACCTTTAAGGTCAAATATAAAGTCTTCTGTTTGCCTTTTAAAGCCAATCATAACCTAGACTTCTCCTACTTTTCCAGCCTTCTTATATCTCTCTCTCTTTTCCATGTACTTTGAGATTCAGTGATACCTTTTCCGTTGCTGCTCCTCAAAAAAAGGCACTCCATCTCTCAACTCTCGGCATTTTCATTGATTGCCTTGCCAGAAATTCTCCTTGCTCATATCTACCTCCCGGCTTTTCTAACTTCCTTCAAATCTTAGCTAAAGTTCTACCTTCTGCAAGAAGACTTTTTTAGATTTTACTTAATTTTAGTGCCTCTCCTCTGTGATTATCTTTGCTCTATCCTGTATAGATTATGTTTGTATATAGCTCTTTGTATCTTTTCTCTCCCATTAAATTATAAGCTTTTTGAGGGCGACTGTTTTTTGCCCTTTTTTTTTTGTATTCCAGTTTTTAGGACAGTTCTTGGCACATGGTAAGTGCCTAATAAGTGCTTCCTGATTGACTCCCTATCTACCTACCTACTCACCATTTATTTTTTTTTTTTAATAAATTCTTATCCTCCCCCAAATGCCAACCAAGGGCAAATTATATTGTGCTTTAGCCATCCCACAAAAATATATTAAAACAAAATGATTTTATCTCTATTCTCAGTTCCTGTCACTTTTAATTTAAGTACATTAGAGTATTAAAAATAGGTACATCAAAGATCACAAAACCTCTAATTTTTCATATGAGGTTGAGGCTCAGAGAAAAAAGACTACTAGTTAGTTACTGTCTTTCTCTACATTCTAACATCTATCATCATTTTTGGTGAAGTCAATATTCACTTGATGTTGGATTTTAAAAAAAAATTTTGTTTAATTGTTTAAAAAATTAAGAATTACTTTTTATTTTAAAAATATATGCAAAGATTGTTTTCAGCATTCACCCTTGCAAAACCTGGTGTTCCAAATTTTTCTCCCTCCCTTTCCCCTACTCCCCTCCCATAGATAGTAAATAATCCATTGTAGGTTAAAAATGTGAAATTCTTCTAAACAGATTTCCAAATTTATCATGCTGCACAGGAAAAATTAAATCAAAAAAGGAAAAAAAAAATTGGAAAAAAGCAAGCAAACTGATTTAAAAAGGTGAAAATACTAAATTGTGATCCATATTCAGTCCCTATAGTCCTTTTTCTGGATGCAGATGGCTCTCTCCATCACAAGTCTTTTGAAATTGTCCTGAATCACCTCATTGTTGAAAAAGCCAAGTGCCATCAGAGTTGATCATTACCTAATCTTGTTGCTATGTATAATGTTCTCTTGATTCTACTCATTTTACTTAGTATCGGTTCATGTGAGTCTCGCCAAGCTTTTTTGAAATCATTCTGCTGATCATTTCTTATAGAACAATAATATTCCATTACATTCATATACCATTGCATATAGATTTAAATATAGTCTAAAAGAGGTCTGATAGTCCAGAAGAGGATCTAGGTCTATAAACTCAATATGAATCTAAAATATAATAAAAATATAATGAAAATTTGGGATATGTTAGGCAGAATGTATCTAGCAGGAATAGTGATTGAAGATCTCACTTTATACTTCTCAGATCCTTCTATTGAGTATGAATTCAGTTCAGGACATAAGAGTTCAAAAACAATAATAATAAACCATATTGCATCCAGAAGAGAGCAACCAAGATGGTGAAAGGCCATGAATTTATAACATACGAGGATAAGTTGAAGTGACTGTGAATATTTATCTTGGGGGAAAAGAAGACTCATGAAGAACATGGTACCTATTTTCCAATGTTTGGTGGCCTATAATGGAGCAGGATTAGATGTGATCTGTTTGGCCACATAAAGCAGAACTAGTAACAAGAGACAAAAATAACGAAAAGCTCAATTTGACCTTTATTCTAAAGGGAAAATTTTTCCAATATTTATAAATGTTCAAAAGTGAAATTCAGGCTTCTTCCCACTTTCTTGGTTGTCTTCAAACATAGACTGGATTGAATATTGCTGAATATGTTAAACTAGAATGCAATGGTGAGGTGGATTAAATTAGATTGATTACTTCTCAGATTCTGTGTTGTTGGGACCTCTGATTTTAACTTAATTCTAAATTGTCCTCATTGCCATAGAGCCTAATACAACATAACTACAACCATAGTGAATTGCCTAAGACAGCATTAAATATCTTATATACTGTTAAATAATATAATATATATTATATATGTGTCAGACCTGTGATTTGAAACAGTCCTGATTTTTTTTATTCCCAATTAAATATTATATTTATGATATCAAGTTTCCTGAAGAATTTCTTAATGTAATAATGCTCAATATGTGTCTAATAGTGATTATATACAATGTTCCTTTTATAAATGTATTTATTTCATTGGTTATTTTTTTCCTTTCTCTCTTCTTCCCTCTCATTTTCCTTCTTCCTTCCTCCCTTCCTTTTCTCATCTATTTTTAAAATAATAGCTTTTTATTTTCAAAATATATGCAAAGATAGTTTTCAGCATTCACCTTTGCAAAATCTTGTTTCCCAAATTTTTCTCCCTCCCTTCCCTTCACCCCCCCCAAACAGCAAGTAATACACTATGTTAAATATGTATAATTCATATATATATTTCCACATTTATCATGCTACACAAGAAAAATCTGATCAAAAAGGGGAAAAATAGAAAGAAAACAAAAAGAAGTATTATTTGTTTTATACCTTCCTGATATACCCTTCTTATTACAGAGAATTTCTTAATTTGTAACAAAGAAAAATGTACTAATACAGTAACTATATCAGACAGTATATGTAACATTCCATACCAATAATTCCTTCCTGTCCTACAAAGAAATGTTATTTTTGTTTCAGCATTTGTCCGCTGGAATCAAGAATGTTCTATTATGATCTTTCTAACCTCATGGTCTCTCAGTTCATTAATCTTCTCATCTCTTATGCCTTGTGCATCTCTGTTCTATTTCACTCACCCAAAGGGATGGTCATAACCTTAAAGTCTTTTGGAATAACTCCATGCCAAAAATCCCAAAAGATGGACTTTTTTTTCTTTAATCATAATCTATCTTTTCATCTCTCTCCTGATCCATGTATCTAACCTCACCCTGACCTCCAGACTTTCTTCCCTCCCTCATCCTTCTTCTGGTTTCTCTTTATTTTCTATATAATCTTGTTCTATAGTTAGCAATTTCATCAAGCATTGTCTTCTGCCTGGAATCATCCTCCCTTTTGTCATTCCATTGTTCCCACTCTGCTAATGCCCAAATCTGGGTCACTCCTAAAATCCATATTCTCCATTCCTAAATTCGAGTCTAATAAAAATCATAAAATCATGGCAATGAAGAGAATTATCATGTTCCCATTAAACATTCTTTCCTTCAAGCTAAACATGCCTGATTCCTTTGGTTGCTCCTCATAATGCTAATTAGATCTTCTACAAATCCATGCTAATTACAAATAGGATCTCATTAGTGCATAGAATTGATATGATGTCTTTTTGGCTTCTGACTTACTTATCATCATATTCCCAATAGCAGCTGTTCCAAACCTCTGACCTCAAGGTGCTAACTCTGCCTTATCCTCACCTCCTCCTCTCAGCAAATGATGCCCTAAAATGACTAATACTCTCATCTTTTCCTCTGTAGCTCAAAATCTCTCTATGATCTTATCCACCCTCTTAACCTTCCTTCCAGTCTCAAATGATGAAGTGGTTCTCCTTATTGCCAAAACCAATCCTTCTAGTTGGGTTCTTGATCTTGGGTAGAGATCTCTTCTCTAAGATTTTAAATCAAATTTTTTTCTTCCCCCTTCTCCCACTTTCTTTCAATTGTCTCCTATTTTATGAGAAAAGAAACATGTGTTGAAATAAGAGATGTATGTCACATCAAAAGAGATTAATAATTAAATTAAATAATTCTCCCAACATTTAACAGTTGAATGAGTATGAGCAAATAATAACCTCTCTGAAGTTGAATTTCTTCATTAGTAACAAGAGAATGGTATTATCTAAGATTATGGTTAGAAACAAATGAAGTAATATTTGGAAAGTGCTTTGCAAATCTTAAAATACTATATAAATGTCAGCTATGATTTCAGGAATCTTTCAATTTACAAATAGCTGTCTATATAAAATCAAAATTGAAAAAATAAACAAAATTCTTTCAGACTATAGTACTTTTTGAGAAATTATTCCTTATGGCCAATGGGATTTATACCAGGAATCCAAAGATAATTGAACATTAAAAATAATCAATATAATCAACCATATTAAAAAACAAAACATCCAAAACCACACTATCATTTCAGTAGATGGGAGAACAAGCTTTGACAAAGCACAATATTCCTTATTCTGAAAGAAAGAAACAAACAAACAGAAAATGTACAAAAGGTAGAGATAAAGGACAATTTGAAAATATCATTAAAAAGCATCTATGTCAAGGCAGCTAGATGGCACAGTGGATAGAACACTGGCCCTGAAGTCAGAAGGACCAGAATTCAAATCCGACCTCAGATACTTAATATTGTTATGGCCAGAACTCTAAACTTGAAACAAGGATTCTTAAAAGATGCCAATTCAGTGGAATTGATAAGACAAGCGTTATCTAGTTTAGCGTGGTGCTTAATAGTTCTCTAAGTTCCCTTATGATTGATTTAATCTTACAACAAATAATCTTACAACAATGGTTTCCTAGTGATATAATGATTGGTTTATACTCAGTGTAGAGCACTGGCTCTTAGGGGAGCTCAGGCTCTTAGAGGGAAGGAGAGAGAGATTCAATTCCATCTTCTGTCAGGTTCCTTGTAGCTGGCCTGTCCTCCTGCACTTCTCCATTGAAACCAAAACTTTGAAAGGTTCTCCAGAATGCTGCCTAGGCCCAGTCAAGGAAGCAATAAAGAATTTGGACTTTAACATCTGGCTATTTTTGTGGTGATTACTGAGCTTAATGGAAGACTGCCCAGAGACCTCCAGAAAACTAAATCAAGGACATTACAGCTGTATGATCCTGGGCAAGATACTTAACCCCAATTGTTTAAGCCAAAACAAAACAAAACAAACAAACAAACAAAAAAACATTTATGTAAAGTCAAAAGAAAGCATCATATGTAATGGGGATACATTGGACATTTTTCCAATAATTCTGAGTGTGAAGCAAGGATATTTACTCTTTATTGATTATTTGATACAGGTTTGGAAATGCTAATAATAGTAATAATATCAGAGAAGGAAATTAAAAGCATAAAAATAAAGAGTAGAGAAAATTATCTCTATTTGTTAATGACATGATGGTATATTTGGAAAATTTTAAGGAATCCTAAAAGAACTAATTAAAACAATTAATAACTTTAACAAAGTTACAGGCTACAAATAATTCTTCAAAAATAAACAGCATTTCTACAAATAGCAAAATGGAAGGGGAAATCTCATTCCAAGTAACAACAGAATGCACAAAATATCTGGGGATCAGCTTACTAAAGCACACAAAAGACTCATATAGATTCAATTACAAAGTACTCATTAAATAAATAAATAATTTAAGTAGTTGAGAGAATAATCAGTGCTCATGGCTAAGCCATGTTAATATAATAATGACAATGCTACCAAAATTAATTTTTACTTTCAATAATATACCAATTAAATTACTAAGGTAATGCTTTATAAAATCTAAAAAATTAATTTCAAAAAACAAAAAAAATGTAGAATGCCAAGGGAAATTATGAAGCAAGGATGAAAGGCAACAATACTTACAACATCAATCTACATTACAAAGGAGTGGTTATTCAAACCATCTATATTAGTTAAAAAATGGAGAGGTAGATAAATGGAAGAGATGAGAAAAGGAGGCTTTGGAAACAAAATAATTTTTTAAAACTATCAATTGATAAAGGAAATTTGTATTACATAAATTTCTGGAAAAATTTCTGGGAAAACTGGAAAGTAATCAGGCTTACATCAGCACCTTATACCATGTTCCCTAATGCATTCTAAAAGGATGTGACGTTAATAATAAAGATCATACTATTAAACAATTAAAAGTGAAATCGATCATATATGACTCACATCTATGAGTAGATCTATTTAACTTACATACACTTTAAATATTACATATAATATAGTATATTTGCTATCCATATTTATAATATATGTAAATAGCATACAATCACAATCATATATACATTATATATACTTGTCTATTATATATCATATAAATCTTTACTACTTATGTAAATTCAACATGTATTATATGTTTACATAGTATGCAATATATTGCATATGTACATATAGTTCAGGTAGCATTTATAGTATATAGTATATATAACATTATCCATGTATACCATATATAGTATAAAGTATGTATATAGACCATACACACACATATATATATACTATATATATATGTGTGTATTTCTAATAATCATTCCTATAATAGAAAATTAGTCTGAACAGTTCTCAAAAGAAGAATTTAACTATTAATAACCACATGAAAGAATGCTCCAAGTCACTAATAAGAGAAAAGCAAATCAAAACAATCGTAAGGTTTTTCCTCACATTCTGCAAATTTGCAAAGATTACCTCAAAATGGCAATATTTAATGTTGGAGGGTTTGTGGAATGATAATTACACTAATACATTGTTGGTAGAAGTGATACAATCATTTTGACAAGGAATTTGGAATTATGCAAATAAAGTAAATCAGATGTTCATACTCTTTGGACAAGAGATTCCATTCTTCGGCTTTTATATTTCTAGGAAGTCATCAATAAGAATAAAAGTTCCATATATAACAAGATATTTATGGCAACACCTTTTGTGATAGCAAAGAATTAGAAACAAAGTAGAAACCCATCAATTGAGGAATGGCTTGAAAAAAAGCCATACTACAAATGTAATAGAATATCACTTGCTGAAAGAAATGATGTAATGATGAATACAGAAAATGGAAAAATCTGCATAAAAGGATGCCAAGTGAAGTTAGCAGAAGAAAGCAACATATATAATAATTATAACAATGTAAATATTAAGAAAAACTATACATTAAAACAATCAAAAGTAAATGTAACAAAATTATAAAGATCAGGTATGATTTGAATGAAAAGAAATAGCACATTTTCAAATCATCTCTTTGTGGAGGTGGAAAGTGCACAGGTGCTTGCACATGTTTTTGGACTTTTTCAGTATATTGTTAAATTGTATTGATTTTTTCCTCTTAGAAATGCTATTTGTTATATGAGATGTCTTTCTGGGAAGAGAAAAGAAAGAGATACTAGGAGTAACTATGATTTCATAAGAAACACAGACTACATAAAAAAACTTTAATAAAAAAGAAATATAGTCTCTGTCCTCAAGGAGCATCAGCCAACACACAAAAGGAAACTGAAAATCAGGGGATGGGAAAGATGAGAATACCTGCAAATGGTTTTATAGTCCAGAAAGAAGGGAAAAAAGTACCCTATTCTTTCTTTTGTTACTTGGGGAGAGAAGCTGAAGGCTACCATCATTTTCTAGTTCATCATGATAACTTGAACTAGAAGCTATCTCCAGCTCCCAAAAGTCTCAATAATATAACACTCATACTTTACATTTGTTCAGCACTTTAAAGTTTTTACAATTATCCTATTTTATCTTCATAAAACTTGAGAAGTAGGAATGAGTTATCTTCAACTTACAGGGAATGAAGCATAGGCTTGTGGAAGTGACATATCTATATTACTAACAGGTATCAGATCCTAGATTCCAATTTAGGGAGTATTACATAAAAATTAAATAAGCAATTAAATGCTTAAAGCACTAGTCCTTTAATAGGCACAAAATTTTAACTTGCACAAAAGAAACCATAAGACCTAACAGACATTGAGAGTCAAGGGTAGGTATGGGGGTGGGGGGTGGGGAACCAAAAATAAGGGAAGAGGAATTTAGATTTAAGTAGTGGGTCTAATATTACATAGTGATAAGGGCAAAGAGGAGATATATTTACTACGATTCAGGTATGATGATATTTAGTGCATTCCCTTGCAAGTAAGGATTCTCTAATTCATCTCATTTTGTTCCTAGTGCTTAGATTATTGCTTGGCATTTAGCATATTGCTTAATATGCTTAATTGTGCTTAATACCTATTAACTGATTCAAGTCGAAACAATAGTTAAGATAAGGTATATTACAATAGAAAGAATGTGGGATCTAGGGTGAGAAAACAATCCTAGATTCAAGTTCTCATTCTGCTGCTTATTACCTCTGTAATCTCGGGCAAATAACTTTCATGCTATGGGCCTTCATTTTCTCGTGTGTAAAAATTAGATGATTGACCTAGATGCCTTCTGAAGTAACTTCCAGCCCTACTTGTAAGGTTCTATGACCTATGAAGAAAAAAGGTGGAGCATGGCATACATATCTTGTTAGAAACTGTGCTCTGAACTTGGTCCAGTTTTCTCCAAGCTTTCACCATTCCTCTTAGTTAACACAAAGAGTGCTTGAGTCATTTCTTTCTTCCATAAAAGTATAGCTTCAGAATGCAATCAAGAATCTTGTGGGGAGATGGCAAGTGCTTACTTAAATGCCTCCTATTGGTTTGTCATTTCTGATGTCACAGATAGAGAAACTCTAGCATTGGCTAGAGGAATAGGGCATGGAAGCTCCTAAACATAGAAGATTATAGAAAAGAAATTCTAGAGCAGAAGCAGGCTATCTCAAATGAGCATTATGGATCTCAGAAAGGCCCCCAAACTGGGAAGATTTGGGAACTATCACTCACAGTATGTAAAGTGCTTTGCAAACTTTAAGGGCTATATAAATACCATCTTTTTCATGTTTTACTCTAGAAGTGACTAGAAGTTTATTGTTTCAAGGCTTCAGAAGTCATCTAACATAATATTTTCATTTTCCAGATGACAAAACTGAACCTCAAAGAAGTTAAGTTAAACCCAAGATCACACAATGTACTTAGTGAGTGGTAGATTCAGACTTACAGTGCCCATTTCCTGATTCCTAGAACCTTCAAATGCCAGCTTAAGTGTCATAATTTTTTTCTTTTCCAATAAAGAATTACATAAATGTCAGCAATTATTATTATTATCTCACTCCTTTTATGGCTAGTTCCTCCCTGAATTCCTGCAACAATTATTGTATATGTCACTTACTTGGTACTTATATGGTGTATGATATTTGTCTTTTTCTGTCTATCTGGCATATATAGTATGTATTCTATGCATAATATGGCTCTAAACATAATGGGAATTTATTGAATGTTTGTTGCTGTTGATGCAGATAGGAAAGAGAGAAGCAGTAAGTCCATCTGGAATCCCATATATTACTTCCCCAGTCTGAATGAATAAGCCTTCTGGCCTGTAATAAGACCAGAGATCTATACTGTCATCCTTTTCTCTTCTGTCCTTACTTGTGCCTATGACTGGACAGGCCTCTGGCAAGTTGAGTAGGAAGCTTTTGAAGTCCTTTAGTTCATCTAATCATTAATATTTTATTA
Organism: Sminthopsis crassicaudata; assembly: GCF_048593235.1. Taxonomy (NCBI): domain Eukaryota; kingdom Metazoa; phylum Chordata; class Mammalia; order Dasyuromorphia; family Dasyuridae; genus Sminthopsis; species Sminthopsis crassicaudata. The sequence continues at coordinate 448,898,442 of NC_133619.1, forward strand.
GTGATTTTTAATCAACTACTTAAGAGACATATTAAAATATTACCTCTCTCAAGACTCTCTGCCCAATCACCATCTATATAGTCACATAACTTCAGGACTCTTCTCTTAACTTGATACTATTTAGATTACCTTTACTTTTTTAAACAAGCATTTATTAAGCACCCATTATGTACCATGTATTGTGCTAAGCATTTTATAAGCATTACCTCATCTGATCCCTACAACAATACTGGAAGATAAGTGCTATTATTTTCTTCATTTTACAGCTAAGGAAACTGAAACTGAGGTTAATGAACTTGCTAGGTCATGTAGCAAAGGGTATTTGAGTCCAGATGTGAATTCAAGTCTTCCTGACCTCATGTCCAGGGTTCTATCTGTGGGGCCACCTAGCTTCCTACTTTCCCCAACTTCCCCTTTTTCTCTAGTATCTATACTCTTTTCTTCTAAATTCAACTATGCCATGCATTAGATATGTAATTGCTTTCTGTTGTGAATGACTAAATTAAAAGGAATCAGAAAAGAGACACAAAAAAAGTGATGACATTTTTCTAAAAAATGAGCCCAGGGAAAAAGAAGCATTGGAAATGCAGGTTTTGTCATTGTGCCATTTGTTGATTGAATACTAACGAATTCTTACTCTTTGTCTTTGAATCAGAAGACCTAAATTCCAGATCTGATACTTCCTAGCTGTGGGATTTGGGACAAGTCACTTAATTTCTTTTCATTTGCAAAATTGTAAAATGGGAATATTAATTTCTTTTCTATTTGATTGCTGTAGTATTTGCTTCAAAGATTAATAAATCTTTAAGTGCTATATAAATACAAACTGTTGAGAGCTTAAAGATTACTTTGTGGGTAAACGTGAGCATCTGTCTTCTATTTCTTCTCTCCCCCCCACTTAATAGTATCTTACTTTTTTCCAATTACAAGTAAAGAGAATTTTCAACATTCATTTTTGCAAGATTTTCAGTTCCAAATTTTTTCTCTCTCCTTTTCTCTCCTCCCCAAGACTGTAAACAATCTGATATAGGTTATACATGTGCACTCATTTTAAAATATTTCCATATTAGTCATATTGTGAAATAAAATTCAGAACAAAAAGGAAAAAGCACAAGAAAGAAAAAAAATTTAAAAGTGAAAATAGTATGCTTCAATCCACAATCAGTTTCCATAGTTCTCTCTTGGGATGTGGATGCCATTTTCCATCTCAAACCTGTTAGTCTTGTCTTGGATCAGTCTAGTGCTGAGAAGAAACAAGTTTATCATACTTAATCATTATACAGTCTTTCTGTTATAGTTCTACTCATTTCATTCAGCATCTGTTCATATAAGTCTTTCTAGGCTTTTCCTGTCTTCCATTTCTAAAGAAATTCCTTTTTCTAAATTTTCTTCAAGTTCTAAATCCAACAAAATAATTATGTTACCCATTAGAGGCTTGAAGTGATCTGAAAATGGGTTCAAGTTGCTAAATAATAGCAGAAGGGACCAACAAAAAAGGAGAATTTTCTTATAACATTTGTGAAACATTGTAACCTATTGACCATATGAGGATATGGAATATATTTCATTTTTATATACCTTCCTGCTCATGTTTTTTTCTCCAACAAGATCATGCCTTTTGTGGCTCTTCTTTATCATGAACAACTTGAATCCTAGAGCAGTCAAATTCATTCTAACATTGAAGGAAAGTTTATTCTCTCAGTATGAATGGGATTCCAGAGGTCACCTACCTATATGAACATATTGTAGAAATCAATATTATATATGGATAATTTTAAATAGATAAAATCTCCAGAAGATTAAGATAAAGAATAAACAGTTTTGTCTCCTTTATATTCCGTATCTCCTTAAAAATCCCACATCCCATGGTTTCTCTTCAGGACCAAGACTTTTACTAACTCTACTTGTTGCTTAGGACGTGACACACCCTCTTAAACCTCAAACTTTTTGTAAAGCTTTCTATGGTACAATCTAAGGCTCAATCAACTTTTTGACAATATTGGTAAAGTCCAATGAGCACTGATAACAGTACTTCTTTCATTGTATTTTAGCATCTAGATGTATAAGACTCATCTTCATAACTTCACATCTGGCCTCAGACACTTAGAAACTGTGATCTTTGGCAAATCACTTAGGACTATTTGCCTCCATTCCTCATCTTTAAAATGAACTGGAGAAGGAAACAGCAAATCACTCCAGTATCTTTGCCAAGAAACCTTACACAGGCTCACATTGAGTTAGTCGTGAATGAACAAAGCAAAACGAAGCTTTAAAAATGAGGAGACTTGGAAAGTATAATATCTTGTTTAATATAATCCTTTAAGGTTTGCAAAGTGGCCTATATACATTATCTAATTTGCTCCTCCCAGTCAGCTTTAATTTTTTTTTCATAATCAGTTTTTGAAGTAAGCACTATTATTATTAGTCTCCTATTTTGCAGTTGAAAAAACTGAGACCCTGAGGGTTTAATTATTCATTTTTTATATAAAGCTTTCAGGTCATACTTTAATTTGAGCCTTTCAAAAAATCTTTGAGGTCCTTGATTAACCAATGAAACTAAGTGTCAAAAAGGTTAAGTGACTTGACTAGAGACATAATGCTAGTATTTAAGACAGATTTTTAACTAAGGTCATTTTGATTTTCAAGTCCAACAATTTTACCCACCATGCCATAGAAACTCTTTAAGTGCCTGAGGTCATTCAAGGAGCAAATAGATGTATTAGATCCAAACTCAGGTATTTTAATTCCAAATTTGCTATTCTTTTTACTCCAATGAATGCTGTTTGGAAAGCAATCAAGGACTTGGAGATAGGAGGTTTGGATACAGGCACTCTGGTATTAGTCATATTAGCTGAGGTCAATCTCTTATTTTTTTTTTAATCTGTAAAATGCAAATGATAATCATTTCACTGCTTCCCTTCCAAGGCTATTATGAAGGGAGGAAATGTTTTGCAAACTTTTACTTTCATATTCACAAAAATTATTATAGTCATTTGCAGGAAGCTTTTTAACCCTCTCATCCATAATCCCCATTTTCCAATTGCAAATTACAAACTTAATCTCTATGGGCGTCTGGAGGAGTCAGAAAGGGAAAGTTAAAGGGCAAAGGTGTTTGGGTTGGAAAGATGATGGACACAAGTGGCAAATCAGGAGGAACAAAGTGAAGCTTTCTTGCAGCCCCTCTACTTTCCTACCTAGTAATCAGAACAAAGGAAACCAGAACAGGAGTAGACTCTTATCAGCCTATCAGTTTCTACTCAAAGGAGTCAGAGAGTAGAGAGACAACAGAACAAGCTGTTCCTTGCCACTAAAAGCCTGGGGGCAAGAATAACCCTTTCTTATTGAGAAAATAGGTGCTGCCCTAAAGATAGAAACACCATCTCCAAAAGGAGAAATCCAACGGAAAAGGCGTTTGGCTAAAAATTGCTCCCTCGGGACTGCTGAGCCAAAGAGAAACGGCTCACTTTTCGCAGTCTGCCTCACAGAATGCGTCGTGCCAGGGGGCCCCCGTGAGGTGAAAGGGAACAGTCTCCTAAGGTTTTTGCTCTGGATGCCCAATAGTTTGGAAAATTGTCATGTGGGATGGGGGAGTGGCTGTAGGAGGAGGCGGCTGCAGGGGCTGGGGCAAAGGCAGACCGGGGCTCCAAGCATTTGACCGATGTGCCTCCCTCTCCAGCATGAACCTGGTCACATCTGCATCAATGGGCTACCAGGGACAGCGACCTTGCATTTCACTGAAGGTAACCTGGGGATGTGCGGATTACGGATGGGCTGGGCAAAGAAAGAGTGATCCTGGAAAGCTTAATCTACCCGAGTTTCAGAACTTCCTCTTGAGTTTTAAGAAACTCATTTCACTTCCCAAGAAAAAATTTGTCTCATGCTTTTCTTCCTGTTGACAAAAGATTTGTAACATCAGAAAAATGTCCTTAATCACTGAACAAAGTCACATTTATTGCTTCGGTCCATTTGACCAGGCTATTTAACCAGGTGCCAGCCCTGCTCTTTGTGGGATCCGATGTCAATTTCGGGAATAGGAATGGGGAGTGATATTTATGAAATGTCCTTCAGTTATACTTGTTATTATCATTATCATCATGACATTTGTTTTATAATCTTTTTTATCATTAATAATATTGTCCGTCACTTTTCTTTTTCCTTCTTGGACTTTTGCTTAACACCAATCTTGTCTAATTGAATTAGAGAGATCTAGAGGACAAGGAAGCTCTGGTTTCTGAACATAAACAAAAAGAAAAGGGAAATTATCGTCAGTCCTCTGCTATTTTTAATGTTGTCAACTCAATCATAGGATCAGGAATAATAGGTAAGGGTATTTTAAATTCTAATCTTGCTCTAAGCATATATGGTCATATTTTGAAAGATAATATTATTTTGAAACTATAATTCAAATATTATGAAATTAGCTATTCTTTCTTAAATATTTTTCATGTATATGAATGAATAATTTGGCAATTTCATCTCTGCCAAAGTAAGACGAATTTTATGTTGATGTTCTACTGACTAGTGGTTAGTGTTCTCTCCTGGGATGGTATAAGATGGTAACTTAAAGGACTGTTAGGTTCTGATCCTATTTTTTAAAGGTTTTGAACAGTGAGCTATGATATCAATTAATACTTTTTTTTTCCCATTCTGCATTTAACAGTCATTGTTTTTGTTCTATAAGAATCTTTATGGGACTGAAAAATCACCATAAATTATAAAGTTGTGAAGGAAATACTGTCACTACAAAAGTAAACATTTTAGGGAAAATGGAAAAAATGTAATATTTTAACACTTCTTATAGATATAAAATTATTATGATATTTTACAAGCATATTTCTGCAGATTATGCTTTGTCTAAAAAATGAATTTTGGGGGGCAACTAAGTGGTGCAATGGATAGAGCACCAGGAAGACCTGAGTTCAAATTTGACCTCAGATACTTACACTGCCTAGCTGTGTGACTCTAGGCAAGTCACTTAATCCCAATTGCTTTAGCAAAAAAAAAAAAAAAATACTATTTTAAACTTTACTTCAAAATAAACACTATCTAAGCTTAAAGAAATTAGTTTTTAAAGTTTTTTCCCCAATAAATAAGTAGATAAAAGCTTTTCTTGAACTACATAGATTTTTATCCTTATAGTAAAGTAAAAGTCATTGTGTTTTCCAAACTGTCTTCCACAGTGTTAGAAAATGCATAGCTCAGAAAAGAGCAAAAAAGAAAACTCATTGACCGAAAACAATTTTTGCTAGATTGAATTATCCAATCAGTTATTTTCCAAGCTATAACTGCAATTTTGCTTTTTCTTGTTTTTTTTTTTTAATCATCTTCACACATTTCTGAAAATCAAAAGTTTACTAGCATCATTGGATCCTAGAGATGAGATAGATAGGTCCAATTTGCTCATTTAAAGAACTTACAGATTCACACAGGTACAAAGAAGCAAAGTTGAGACTGACTCCAAAATTGAGTGATCTTTCTATTACACTAGACTGTATACATTTTATGTACACATATTAACTTATTTTAATACACAGCACATTTTCTAGTTTGTCTTAATTTTCATTTCACCCATACTCAAAGAAACCATTATTTGCCAATATTCAGTATCTTTTTTTATTTGATGCTTCTTTAGTTCATCTTCAGTATCTATTGAACTTTGTTCTACTTCCAAACTCAATATGCAAATTAACATTTGTCAGATGACAGTAGTATATGGTGCTATAATGCTACCACTGAAACCTATAGTACAAAATTAGCACAAATAACCTGAATATGAAAGAGCTACTGCATGTTTAATCAATGGGGGTATTTGTTTTCTTTTTTCCTCAGGGTTACCTTATTCAATGCACCAAGCTGGTCTTCCTTTAGGGATACTGCTTTTATTGTGGGTCGCTTATGTGACAGGTAGAGTATTCTTGTAATTCCTTGCCTAGTCATCACTACTACTTGAATAGTTTCAGAGAATATCTGCATTTGGATTTGGGGATATTATGTTGGCAATATTTAGGGGCATTTATTTCCATTATTAATCCAAAACTCTGATTATCAAAGGCTGATTATCATTATATTGACCTTATTTCAAACCCTTTCATGTTTCTGTTTCATTTTTGGAGAAAGTGGCAGGTCAATTTTTTTAAGGTTTGGTTAAAGAATGAAGGATAGAAACAGGAAGTGTACATTGGTCTCCTTCATAAAATCATTAACAGAGTATAATGCATTCAGAATTAATGGGCCTGTCCACCATCTGTGCAGGAGTTACTTAAACACAGATGCTTAATTATTAGTTAAGTTTTTTCTTCCTACAATGTGCATACTGTTAATGAGCCTGTCCTGAATTTCAGAAATTCAGAATTTCCTGATAATTTCTATTTCTTCTCTCCTTTTTTCCCTTAAATTACTTCCATCTATTATCCTTTCCCCAGTTCCTAGAAAGAGTGCCTCATGTCTTTCCAAACCTAAACTTCATAACTCACCCTTTTTTCTCTTCTTACCACCACTTCTAATGATACTTTCCAATGTATACACTTTAACCTATTTTCTTCCATTTGCTGGAGGAGTAGCAAATAAAGCACATGGGTGAAGATTAAATGGAGAAAGGATTAGGGGAAAAAAGAAACCTCTCAAAAGCCAGCAAGCCTCTCCCCACCTTCAAGATCTTCCCAGTTCATCACTTTTTGCAACTTTTGCTCTGTAGCCCCATTTCATTTGCATAATCTCCAGAATTATTTCTTGCATTTAATCATAAATTTAACCAAAATACTGGATGTATTTAATCTTTCTCATCCAATTTCCTAAAGGATTTCCTCTAGTGATTTTTAATTTCCGGCTTCCCAGTACCTTTGTGTTGTTAAGTAATTAATTTCTTCCTAGGTATATTTACTTATGCCTTATTTGAGGACATTGAAATATAATGTGCATAACAAATACATAGAAGCCAAACAAAGTTCAGATTGTGCATAAATTCACTTCTGTTCATTCACTTTTTAGAGGAGTCAGAATTACCTCTTGGGGGGTTGGGGCAAGGCAAGTGGAGTTAAGTGACTTGCTCAAGATCACACAGCTAATGTCATGTATCTGAGATCACATTTGAAGTCAGGTCATCCTAACTCCAGAGCCTCACTACCCCCAGAACTGCCTCTTAAAATGAATAATACCAGTATTACAAAGGCTTAGCTCAAACTATTAGCAACTCCATTAAGATGTTACATGTATTTTTACAGTAGTAATTAAATGAAAGAAAAATGGATCTAGAATACTTTTCTCATTTTACTTTCTGTGAGGTGCTTAGAGTCATAAGGTATTGGGTTTACTTCTCACTTTTTCTACTTACAGTGTAGTTACAGAATCACAGAATTTTAGAACAGGAGGCAATTATTTACATCTCCTAGTTCAACTGCTTCCACAGGCTCAAGGTCACATAACTATCAAAGAACAGAAGACCTATGTCGTCTGACTGCAATTCCATCTATTTACAATACCAAGCACATCTTGGAGGAGTCCCTTAGACTCTTTAAGTTTTAGGGTCTTATCTGTAAAAGGAGAATAATGATCCTTCTACTACCATTCTTCTAAGTTTAATTAGGTTCACATTACCAGTGCTCATCATTCTCTATGTCCTCTCATTAATTAGTTCCTAATCCACTTAAATGTATTAGCAATCAGTCCATATCATTTCATCATATACATACAAGGATATTGTAATAGACTCAAATTACTTACTGACTGAAATCCAGTTATAACAGGATCTTTTAGTTTGTTATAGCCTTGATTAACTTATGTGAACACATATTAATTACTCCATTCTATTTCTGAATGCTGCCAAAATATTGTTTCAATAATATATTTTAATTTTCCCTCCTAAGAACCTTAAGCCCCACTGACCTATAGTTTAAAGGAAATACCTTCTTCCTCCTTTTGGATAACTAGAACCATATTTGCTTTTTTCCCATTATGGCAGCACTTCTATTATCTACATCTTTCCAAGTAATATTTACAAAAAGTGGTTTAATAGTCATATCCACAGATTCTTTCCACAACCTAGCATTCATTTGGTACAAATCTGGTGTCCTTAAATAAGTAAGAGATGTTAAGAATCTCTTGCCATATTCTTACTTAACTTGGATTCCATTCCCGGCTGACTGTTTTTGTTTATATTTTATAAACTGAAGATCATCTTTCTTGATAGAGAGAATAGAAATAAAAATAGAAGTTAAATACTATCAGAAATGAAATTTAACAAGAGAGTAAATTGAGGCAATTCTCCCAGCAAGATGACATTTATTAACAGAAGCATGCTGCCTGTCAATAAAGACCTTGAACCAAAGGACAGTTCCTCTTTTATAGGTTTTGGTGAGTACAAAACAAAGAGTGGAATAAGGTGGATGACATTATGGGATGGAGCACAACATAACTGGTTACAAACTGAAATTCAAGGAATAATGTGATTTATTGGAAGTTTGGTAATGGGGGTTAGCAATGACCTTTATTCCCTTGTGAGACTACAAAGTACTCATTATTGGAGTCCAGTTGCATTTTTTTGTATAGTAAATCAGACATCCTTGTAGGATGGCTTGATGGTAAAAAGATGCATCCCCCAAGGTCAGCTAAATTTCTTGAGGCAAAAAAGATCAGTGATTAGCAGGGTAGCTGGATATCTAAACTTAATCTATTATAGACCAACTGAATTCTGAACCAAATTCAGAGACAAAGAACCATGACTCAAGCAATTATAAAACAAAAACAATTCATTTTAAATAGCATTAATAAGAAAACAATACAGGGTCAATCTTAAACTTAGAATTTCTGTCTTTTCTCAGTTATATATTATCATTATTCCATTAACTCAGTGCTCCTACTAATCTTCCTTTGATTTTTCTTTTGTGTTTAATATAGCTTAAAATAATTCTTTAATTGTCCTTAACATTCACTTGAGGTTTCAAGTTGTTCTGGAATTTAGCATTCCTAATAGTTTTAAAGGATCAAGGTTGCCTTTGTAGTCAAACTCAATTACTTGTCCTTGTTTCCAATTTCTATATATGGATTTTTAAAAACCAGAGTTAGTCATTGAATTCCGAGATTAGCTAGAACAGTCTCATTAAAACATTGTCTCCTTTTCTTCCTCATTAGAATTATTTGTGTTTGTATATGAGAACATAATATCCCTTTCAAACCAACATTATCTGAAGTAGAAGAATTCCATCTTCTACCATAAGATTCTTCCTTTCCTTTCTGAATTATTTGAAACCTATTTTCTCAAAGTCCTGAGTCCTCCTCTAACCCTTCTCTTCTCTATGTTTCCCTTCACCTATATCTACTATTTGTGTTATCTTGGTCAAGTCATTTAACCTCCTTGGGCCTCTGTTCTCTCAACTGTAAATTAAGAAACTTGTGTTAAATACCCTTTTAAATTCCATTTGGCTTTAAGTCCATGATCCTATGATCCTATCATGAACCTGTCCTCAAGGTTCTAATCATGCTACTTTGGAAATTTAACTCCCTTGTTGCTTTCTCTATCTGTTAAGGTTGAAGTAAGAGAAGTGACAACTTTCTTAGAAGCTCTATTTTTAGCACAGAAGAAGTTGTAGATGTCTGAATAATTGAAGTTCCTCACCTTTATTATATTATGCCTCTATGACAAAATTCTGGTTTACTTTTGGAACTCACTATCCAATTTCTGTTTCTGGATGGTGAATCTATAATATAAAAGCACCTTACTATTGCTTCTGTTTCTCACTTCATTTATTGTCATTTGAATACTCTTCACCATGTTCCATTTATCTGACCTTTGCTTTCCACGCTATTATATTTTCTTGTTATACCATGCTACTCAGTGAAAAAATGCTACTTTCTTAACTAGAGTTCTTAAAGACAAGTCTGCAAGTAAGGGAAAAAAATGTATATCTCTTCTCTTTTTAACTTCACATTCTAATTTGGCTGGTGGTTTGCTTCCAGACTTGTTAAGTCTATTTTAAGCCTTTAATGAGGATGTTCAGCCAGACAAGTGGTTTGTCTCTGCCCTGTTCCTCTGTTTATAAGATGTTTTAAACTGTATTTGAAGGTAAAAATGGACAGTGATGATTTTTATTTCCCTTGTTTGTTGGTTACATCAAAAATATATGCACATGTAATGATTGAAGTAAGCATTTCCTGGATTAATAACATTTGATATATATATATAAAATATATATTTACATATATTCATGGGCATAGCATAACTCAAATCATAATTACATAGGGATTAAAATTTGATTATAATAAAGCTTCTAAATGAATATTAATTATTTTCATACCTGAACTTCAGAGCATGTGTGTATATATATATATATATATATATATATATATATATATATATGTGTGTGTGTGTGTGTGTGTGTGTGTGTGTGTGTTTAACCAATTAAGGTACTCCTTTGGATATCAATTGTAAACTCACCATACTTTGATACATGGTTTCAAGAGATTCCTGTGTATTAAACATAACATAACTATAGATATAATTATAGGCATAGATATAGATGGATATGTCAACAGTAGCTAAGCTTCTGATGATGTTAAATCTGATTCTCCAAACTTAAACTAGTTTTTTCATACCAGACATTGGTCAGTGTTCAGAAATGGAAACAACTTAGAAATCATCAATCCAATATTTTCATTAATACAGTAAATATGAGGGCCCCCCTAAAATGAATGGATTATCCAAGGTCACATATCTAGTAAGTGACTTAAGTGACCCCAAAATTCTATGACTCAAAATCATTCAAACTTTCCACAATCCCAGGTTGCCTTGTCATATGAGGGCCACTTTAGGGCCTTGCACAACTAATTCCCCACTGGCATAGTCTTTCAGAGCCTACAATCACCTTCATGCTATGATCAGCCCATTAGTAGAGAAATTCCATTTATTCATGTTACCAATATTTGTTTTCCTTTAGAACTAAGAATATGGTAAACTTCATAGCTTAAAAAACACATTTAAATGTATTCAGAAGCACATTTAATGGTTTGGAAAATTGATATGACTAGGGATATCACATTTTAAACCATTTATGTTCTATATATTTCACCCAAGATTGATCCTCTCAGAGAGGATTCAAAGGCTGTAAATAAAATATTATAGAAATGTTTCTTTGTGTTTACTTAATAACTATAATACAGAATTGCTGGAGTTGTCTTTTTATTCTATGAGGCCAAGTGTATACTTTTCCTAATCATATTTTGTCTGTTGCCTTGAGAAAAAAATAGGAACAATGTGCTGCATGGTTTTTTAATTTAGTTTTCATATAATTTTGCTTATATATATTATAAAAATGAGGAAATGAGTCAGATAATAATGTGAGAATTTTCCAAAATTGCAGAAAGTCAGTATAAGAACTGAAAATGCAATTCCTGGTATTCACTACAGGGTCTTACCTTCTATTCAGGTCAATGCACTAATTCTTTGAGCCTATTTATCCCTAGAATGGAAAAAGTTCATGGAAAAACAGCAGCATTAGAAAGTCATGGCATCCTAAAAAGAAACTCATTCCTTATCAATTTAATTCCTTAACAGTGATCTAGTTAACATTTGTTTTTGTTGTCATCTCAATCTAAACTGGCATCATAAATTAGCATTTTTCTTCCAGAATAATTTAAATTTAAACAAAAAAATCTTTGCATTCAATATATAATCTCATGCATAGCCTGTTTGTTTTCTTAACAGACTTTTCCCTTGTTTTATTGATAAAAGGAGGAGCCCTTTCTGGAACAGATAGCTATCAGTCTTTGGTTCATAAAACATTTGGCTTTTCAGGGTATCTACTCCTCTCATCTCTACAATTTTTATATCCTTTCATTGGTAAGACCACTATAAAGTTAAATATTAGCAATTTTAGCAAAGTTAAATGTTTTCATGACTGTGACAATTACCTCTGAAATTAATGACACTTAAAATGAAGCAATATTAAGGATATTGTGTAGTCTATATGTTTTAAAGAATAAATGGAGACATTGTTTATCTAGGTAATTTTTAAGATAATAATTCTAAGTGGAAATTGAAGACCACTATTATTTCTCTCTTTGCCCATATTATCTCCATCTCTATTCCAAACTCCTTCAGATCTTACTTACCAGGTACTGGGTGAGAGATTCTCTTCAGTTAATACGGGTTTTAATAGCAGTTCCAGTGACATTTGACCTGTTTCTATACAGATGTAGAGGCTAGTGTTGTACCTGTGTCAATATGTCAGATGTTATCCCTTTCAAGGTCCCTTTCAGAAAGTAATCTCAAAGAGGACATGCTGAAAGGAAGTCAAGTTAGTGAAACTAAAAGAAATGGAATATTCTGCTAATTTGTTGGTCCTCTTCTATTTTATTTTCATGAGAATCCTTTCAGGGAAAAATAAGAGTGACAAGAATAAAGTATATCTTCTTGGGTCTTAGACTAACAAGTCAAATCTACAAAAATTTATTGAGTACCTACTATGTTCCAGGTATTGTGCTACATTTCAGATATGCTAAGGCTTACGGATAACTAAATGAGAAATGAAAACAAGAGAATCAAATAGTTTATTAAAGAATAAATAACATTTCTATAAACTTAATGATTCATGAAAAACATTTACAAGACTAATAGTCTATTTTTAATGTGCTTTGGCTCACTTGAAATTTATAGTAAATTGTCCTTGCTATGTGTAGTAACATAATGAAATGGTAATCTCTTCATTGTTAATGTGTAAAATCAATTCACCATAGATAGTTGGGCTGAGTGGACTAGATTTATTAAAAAGTCACTAACAAGTATTTAGCTTCTTCCTAATTATTTTCATGACAAATATAATCGGTGATTTTAACATGTCATATCAGTCACCTTACAAGTTGTACAATGGCTGTAAATCTCAGAAGAAAAGCCAAGGATTATAAAATTTCTAGGAAAAGTCTTTCTTGTTTTTGCAAATGAGGAAATAAGTTAGAATGTCTTTCCCTTTTTTGCTATTGCTGTAATTCAGTATATGTATACTTTTAACAGTGTGATATAGGTTGTATCTTTGTGAATTCAACAATCTTAAGTGTGCTAAGAGAACTGACTAGTTAAAGGATCCTAGGATGAATACCTCCTAAAGTTAACATTTATTTTCATAATTAATATCTATCTTCTGACTTGAGATTTTTTAAATTTGGGGTCATCTTGAATACTGGGTATATAGTTTTAATTCATACATTTTAGCTGAATAAGCTTCAGAATGCCCATATTAAAGAAGCAGCCTCAGACTGTTCTTCAAACTATTCAAGATTCAGATAGAATTTTAGAAAAGTAAAGATGACAGATCTTTGGCAATGAATGGGAACAAAAAAGATTTTATATATTTCTGTGTCACGCATGGTACATTTACAAAAACTGACCATGTGTTGTGGCTTAAAAATCTCACAAACAAATGCAGAAAAGCAAGAATACTTAACACATCGTTTAATAACTAATGCAACAAAATCATATTCAAAAAAAGATCAAAGAAGAAATTAGTTAAAATTAATTGGAGATTAACTTGATCCCATAGAATTAGTGAGTAAAAGAACAAGTCTTGGAAATGATGAAAAATTTCTTCAAAGAAAATGACAATGAGACAACATAGTAAAATTTAAGGGGTACAGCTAAAGGAATTCTTAGGCAGAAAATTTTTAACATTTTTAAAAAAGAAAAAAATCAATGAACTGAGCATGTAACTTAAAAAAATAGAAAAGCAACAAATCAATCCCCCATCTAAATATGAAAGGGAAAAATCTGAAAATCAAAGAAGATTTTCACAAAACTGAAAACAAAAATAAAAAGAAATCTCAAAACAAAACACTTTGAAATGACAAATATAACTAGTAACTTTTTTTGAGGAACCTCTCAGGATTAAGTATATTATTGATAATTATATCTGAAATTAACATATTATCTTTATTTTGCTTCTAGCAATGATTAGCTATAACATAATAACAGGAGACACTCTAAGCAAAGTTTTTCAAAGAATTCCTGGAGGTAAGTCCTAATGAAAGATTTTTTTATCTATTGACTATATTTATATGGATTCATATTTGATATCTATTTGATAGTTGGATTTTTTGGGGGAAACCATCACAAAATAGAGATTTTTAGTCATCCTATAATCATACTTACTAATAGTAATATTCATCTTCATTACATCATTCATTTTATCTTTACACATTTATATACATTTATTTTCAGTAAATTAAGGGTAATTTTCTTTTGAAATTTCCATATAGTCAAATATACTTTGTATTATATATATATTCAGTGATCCTAACAATATATTCACATGCTCTCTATTTTCTTAGAGGGAGCCTTAGAGATCATCTCATCAAACCTCCTGTATCTTGCAGATCAATAGCATCTAGAATGCATTTTTACCTGGTCTGAACACTTCCAGAGAAACTCCTTACCTTACAAGGAAGTCATTTCTATTATTTTTGTATTGCTATAATTGGAAGATTTTTTTTCCTTATATTGAGGCAAAATATAATCCTCACTCATTGATTCTATTGCATCACTTGCAAGCTATCCAGAATAATGCTAATCATTCTTCCATATGACTATCAGCTATCAGTCTACATCATGCCCAATTTTCTCTTCCTGCTAAACATCACTAGTATTCACAGGACCTGCTGCTCATATTCCTCTTGTCACCTTCTAATTGTCAAAATAATTTCCAAATATCATCAGAATTGAATATCATATATACTTTAACATGTTTAACTTAAAATGTATGAGACTGCCTGCCATCTAGGGGAAGGGTTGGAGGAAGGAAAGGAAAAGTTGGAACCGAAGTGTTTTCAAGGGTCGGTGTTGAAAAATTACCCATGCATATGTTCTGTCAATAAAAAAGCTATAATAATAAAAAAGGAAAAAAAAGAATTGAATATCACAAAGTAAATGTGATGTGATCAATGAAAAGTACAGTGGGATTACCTCCCTCCTTCCAATAAAATACTTTTATCCTGTTTAGGTTTTGTTAGCAGCTCCCCATTCTTGAGTTATAGTGAGTTTACAGGCACCACACCTAAAATCTCTATTTATTACATAAACTATCATTCATCCAAATTTCTCCAGTCCTGTTTAGGGGCAATTGATTATTTGAACCCTAAATGTAATAGTTCACATGTGCCCCCCTAAATTTCAACTTATTAGTTTTACTCCAATGTTCTACACTATAAAATATGCATGGCTCCTGATTCTGTCATCAAAGAAGTTAACTATGCTCCTTATTTTTGTATCATCTCCTATGTTGATAAGCATGGCATAGGTTTTCAAATCATCCATTTAAAATATTGAGTAAGACTGGCTGAGGACAGCTCTACAGCATTATCACTAGAAAACTTCATAAAATTAACATCCAGCTGTTAATCTTGTAGATACATTTATTTAACTAGTTTTGTGTCTGCCTAACTGCTGTCATCCAGCCTTTATTTATACATCTTATCCATAAGAGACATCATGATATGGTGAATAAAGAGCTGCCTTCAGAGTCAAAAACATCTTGGTTCAAGTCCATTTCTTACATATACTGGTTGTGTGATCCTGGGCAAGTCAGTTAAAGTATTCTCAATAACCAAGACAACTTAGAAAGTTAAAACTATAAATTTAGAGAAACTACCATTGCTAGAGAGAATATTCTTATCAATTTCCCTCTACCAAAGAAATTATATAGGTCTGGTCCTAAGTAGCATAAGAAATTATCACATTGCTTATAGACATCCAGATGCAGTAAAATATTAAAAATGATTTTGATACATTTCAGAAATAAACAATAGTTAATTTTATATCATATTTTATAAGATAGTTAACCAAGTACTTTACTGAGATATAAGTAAATAGTCCCTCTAATTTACAGAAGAGGAAACTAAGATAGCTTATCTCTGGTCATACAACTTTACCTAGTAGAGTACCAAGGACTTAATATATATTTAATAAATGTTTTTAGTTGATTGACCATATTATCCTAGACAAGAAAACTTTTTCATTATATGCCTCCTCCAATCCTCCATCCAACTTTTATTTATAAAATGTGTCACCTGAGCCCAGGGGTCAACAATCCATTTTAACTTCAGCACTATTTATTAGTGAATTTGGGTTACAGTTGTCAGTCCTGAAGGTTAAAGTTTCCTTATCTGAAGGCAAGTGAAAAATAGAGAAGCCTCTCTGACATGGAGTACCTAGGCAAAATTAGGGGAGAGAAACTCTGGGTAGATCTCAGTTTATTTTTTTTAAAGTATTTTTAAAATTAATTTTATAATTATAACATTTTTGACAGTACATATGTATAGGTAATTTTTTACAACATTATCCCTTGTACTCCCTTCTGTTCCGAATTTTTCCCCTCCTTCCCTCCACCCCCTCCCCTAGATGGCAGTCTTTCCCATACATATTAAATATGTTATAGTATATCCATGTACAGTATATATGTGCAGAACCGAATTTTGTTGTTGTTGTTGTTGCAAAGGAAGGATTGGATTTGGAAGGTAAAAATAACCTGGGGAGAAAAACAAAAAAATGCTCACAGTTTACACTCATTTCCCAGAGTTCCTTCTCTGGGTATAGATGATTCTGTCCATCATTGATCAATTGGAATTGGATTAGCTCTTCTCTATGTTGAAGATATCCATTTCCATCAGAATATATCGTCATATAGTATTGTTGTTGAAGTGTATAATGTAGATCTCAGTTTATTGACTAAGTAGCTCATGAACTTGAAGGACTATAGAACTGACAAAGAGAAGTCTGAAAGCGTCTACTATCCCCAAGGGAGTAATGCAGTAACCGACTGTCTCTTCTATCCATCTCAGCATTGAAGGGATCCTGGAATCCATTGTGCAAGGTTGACTATGACTATATCATTTCCTTATTTAAATGTTCAAAACAGTTTTATTATAACTTGAGGCTCTATTGACCATGCTTGAAGCATCCAAAGACTATATAAATTCTGCTCTTTCTCAGTTAGCCATTTTTTCCTTGAGGATGATAGTAAAATCAGTATCTCAATTCCTTATGAGTTACCATTGGAGGTCAGGGTGCTTGAAAAATTGTCAAGCAAGATAAGCTCAACTTAAATTTTATTTTAGACACTTAGCAGCTGTGTGATTCTGAGCAAGTCACTTAATTTCTGTTTAATTTAATTTCATTATCTATAAAATGGGAATAAAAATAGCATCTATTTCTCAGAGTTTTTATGAGACTCAAATGAGGAATAATGTAAAGCACTTAGTATAATGTCTTGCACATAGTAAGAGCGACATAAAAATTACGTATTATTAGTTGTTATTCTTTTTATGTTTCATGAGTTATTAAGCCACTAGCAAGCTAGCTTTTACTCACAATAAAATTATAAGGGTTAATGACATCTAGCTTCCACATTTTCATTCATAACCAGAGGAGAAATATAACTTAAATACTAGGATGAGTGCAGTGGCTCCTCAGAGGTAGCAGGACTTCCTGTGGAATAATGACTGATACTGAAGTAGAACTCACAAATTATTGACATGGATACCTGTAGTATCTACCTAAATTGGTGATTTGAGGATCACATTAGATATTGCATGTAAAGCACTTTGCAGATCTTAAAAGCATAATATATAAATAGCAGCCACTGTTGCAAGTTTCCTCATATTTATCTTTGCCTAGAATGAACTGTTTATTTTTAGTGAAATAAATACTAAAACAAGATATATAATCAAAGAATTATTTGCCTTGACAGATTATCTTCCCCATCATTAAGTGTGACATATTTAATGCTAAGTGATTTCTTTTAACTTCTTAGGAGAGAGCCAAAATTAAAGGCCAGAATATTTTCAATAATAGTCATTACACAAAATCTATTTTTCAGGACTCCTCATAATACCAATGTTTTTAGAAGGGCATTTGGACATTTTCCATAACTTTACAGGAAATCAAAACCATAACTCTTGATGCACACCAGATTAAGTATGCCCTCACTGAAAGCTGTTTTCATAGCTGTATCTCAAGACCATGAAGTATTACATATGACTCATTTTCCAGACTCCCTAAAAACAATTTATTTTAAAAGTGGATATTCATATGCATATTTGCCTGATAGGTATTGGAGGAGGAAAAGAAGCATTTATGAAGCTCCTATTCTGTGTCAGGCATTGTGCTAAGTGCTTTAGAAATATTAACCCACATGATCCATTATTGGTAATAAACCCCAAAGTGAAAATAATTAGGAAGATACATATGATTACTCTTTAGTGTGCCTAATCATAACATTTGATTTAAATGTTCCCCCAGAACCTTAAAGGTTCTTTAGTATGACATGTTGGAAAAACTAGTTTTCTTTTGCACATATTTATCTATTATGAATATAAATCTAGGTAGGGAATGAAGACTATTATCCAAATGATTCAGATAATTGAAGCCCTTCTGATATAGCTTGGGACTTGGTTTACCTATACCATAACCTATATTTCATGATATAGAAGACTCAGTTTAAATGAATGAAATCATAATTCATACTTACTTTTCCCTTACACATTATCCATTTGCTATAGAAGCATTGGGGTAGAGCACAAAGACTATAATCAAGAAGACCTGAAATAAAATATCAACTCAGACATTTTTTAGCTGTATGACCTTCGACAAGTCACAACTTATGTTTGCCTATTTCCTACACTGTGTAATGGAGATAATAGCATCTGTCTCATAGGATTGTTGTGAGAATCAAATGAGATATTTGTAAAGCCCTTCCTTATGAACAGTGTCTGGCATATGTAGTCATTATTTAATGCTTATTCCCTTTTCTCTCCTATTTCCCTAATTCTGCCCTCTAAGAAGGTTAGCAGAATAATTTTATCCTCCTCCTAGCTATGATCTATCCCTCTCCCTTACCCTCCTCTTCATTTTTTTCTTTTTTTCAAACTAAACATCCCAGTTTCCTTCAATCAGTTCTCCCATGGTACATTCTGCTTTCCTTTTTTTAGGATGTACTCTAGACCACTTGTGGTCTTCTATGATGCTCTGAATTGAAACACAAAACTTTAGTGTGTTCTAACAGAGCAAAGAACAGATGCATTTCAGATCTTTCATCGTGGACATTATTTGATTCATTTCAATTCTATTCAATGTCTATTAAGTATTTGCTAGTGTAAGATGGAGGTAGGAAAGGGGATATTGTTTTGTTGTCCAATCTTTTTTTGGATAAATGGTTAAGTGATTTGGCCAGGATCACACAGATAGTAAGTGTGTGAGGTCAGATTTGAACTCAAGAGGAATCTTGCTGACTTTCCACCCAGAACTCTTTGCACTATGGCTTTACCTAGCCACCCTTAAAGGGAATACACATGATTTTTTTTAAAGTCCCTGTTCTTTAAGAGTTTATATTATACTGAAGGTTTCAGTGTGTGTTCATAATTTAAGGAAATACAAGTCATTTGGAAGGGAGGTTATTTAGAGGTTAGAAGTTTTTTATAAGCACCTGAGTCAAAACTTTTAGGAAGCTAAGATTTTTAAGAAGTGGGAGTGAAGATAGGGTGCATTCCAGAGGTGGGCAGGCAAACTCTAAAAAGGCACTGAAGACAAGACATGAAATGCTGAGTCCAGGAAAGACAAGGTAGTCAATTTAACTGGAAAACAAAGTACATGAAAGAGAGTAGTGTAAAATAAATATGAAGTGATAGGCTGCAAAAAGGATTATTTAGGACTTTAATAATAATAGTAACAACAGCTAATATTTTAAAAAGGGCAAGTTCTCTCATTTCATCCAAGGTTATCTCAAATCATCTTGATCTATACCTTGTCATTGGACCAAGGTGGCTCTTGAGGGAAAAGTGAGGCAGGTAACCTTATACAGCCCTTCCTCAGTTAAATCCAATTCTCTTGCATGAAAAAGCATCACCTCCCTGATATCATGCTCGTCTCTGAGAATGAAGGACAAACAACATCAACAACAATATAGGGTTTACTATGTGCCAAGCACCATGCAAAGAACTGTACAATTATTAGTTCATTTGCTCCTCACAATAACCTTAGGAAGTAGGAACTGTTATTATTCCCATTTTACAGATGAAGAAACTCAGGCAAACACAGTTTAAGTAATTTGTCCAGGGTCACATAGCTAGTGACCCTATAACCAGATTTTAACTCAACATTCTATTCACTTTTATTTGGATTCCAAGTTAAGGCATTCATTAGAATTTTGAAGAGTTATGAATCAATGTAAATTAGAGCCCATCAAACTTATTCATATGTTGGGAAGACTAATTTGGTTTTTGTATGAAGGACTTATTGAGGGAAGGGGATTAGAAGCAGGAAGACCAATTAGAGAGTTTATCAGATTTGATGAAACCTTGAATTAGATTAGTGGTCATGCAAGTGAAGAGAAGTTGATATATATCAATGTGTGTGTGTGTGTGTGTGTGTGTGTGTACACCGAGTCAGCACCCTGGATACTTTAGAATCAGCCAGAGTCAGGATAAGCAAAAGTCCTTCGTCTTTATTCTTGATCTTTAGGGGTAGAAGTGAATTGAATGGACATAGGATCTCCACAACCTCTTTGTTCCTCTTCCACCGCCAAAAGTGATTCTAGTTTGTCTTACTCCACCCCCTAATCCTTCCCACAATTCTCTGTATACACCAAAAGATTGAACCAGCACAGAATAGTGGGAAGGGCCATTTTCCAAGCATATGCTAATAGAGTATTGTCCAATTGGTAATTAGCCTTAAGTGCTTGGTTGTCTGACCTCAGTGCATTAACTCAAGAGTTTCAGCCCTTTACATGTATGTTTGTGCTTGTGTGTGAGGAGTGGGGGGATGGAGAGAGGTGATGATAGAAGAGTAAAGGATAAAAGGTGATTGAGTTTGTGGACAAAGGTGGGTGATCAGTATGGTGATACCCTCTACAGAAATGGGAAAGTTTAGAGGCGGTTAGGAAACTTGGGCGTTAAAGAAAGATAAGGGATTCCATCTTGTGCATTTTGATTTGAGGTGCATGAGGCATCTAAGTGACAAGCAAGTAATTGGAGATGTGGACTTGGGATTCATTATGCCTCTTAGTGCCTATGATCATCAAATCATTTTTTGGATTCTTAGACTATTATCTCCTAAAACATTGCAATAAATGTTTTTAAAAGACATTGCAATACAACAACAACAAACCCAGGTCATGTTTAGATAAACTTGTCTAACCCCTTTTCCCATTTTCTACTTGTGCACTTAATTATTTGAATCCAAGTGTAAGACTTGACAATTATAGCTTTTAAGTTTTACTTTATTAGCTTCAGACTTTTGTGCTAGCCTTTTCCAATCAAAAGACCATTCAAAAAATGAGAAATATAGATAATTTATAAATATAACTTTTATGTCACCAAAAAGTGTCACATAAAATACCTATTTTTTGGAGGATTTTATTGTTTTCATGGCTCATAGACTTTTCTTTCCCTTTCATGCTACCTTTTCCCCAAGCTGAGATCATATTATTACAGATGAAAATCTTATTAGAAGGAAGAAAAAATAGTTACTTACAAGAACAACTGTTGACCCTGAGGGGTTATTAAATTTTAAATCTCCAGTGCCATTTAGAGTCCTGAATATAAGGATTTCTCTAGAAGAGACTTTCTTTACCATGATAAATCCTGTTGTCTTCATTTGACCTGTTGTCCCAACTGACCAAATTTGGAGTAGGAATTAGTGGCTTTTCAACTCTCTCTCTTTTTGTCTCTATTTTTGTCCTTAGCTCTGATTCTCTATAGCTCTGTTTCTTTTTCTCTGTTTCTTATTTTTCTATCTCCTCCTCCCTTTTCTCTCTCACTCCTGACCTTTCATATTCTCCAACCTTGTAGCTAGTATGTTTAGGCAAGTTTTTCATTGTACCCTACTCAGTATAAGATAAAAACCAGACATCCAGAGTCTTACCGCTTAGATTACAAAACTTCCCTCTTTTTTTCAGCTTTTTCTTCTTCAGCTGCCATCACTTAATTAATGGTTGCCCACTTATTGGCATGTATATTGGCTAATAGATACCTTATGACCCACTCGAAATTACTTTAAACAGGAGAAGAGGAGGGAAAAAGACAATATGCTAATACTTTTCCTCCTAGTCAAATGTCTTTTATGTAAGGAAAGATAGGATCATGAAGCTTCTCTGGGGATTAAATAACACTGGAGAATAGGTTTTCCTAGAAGAAAACAGAAATGAAATCATAAAGAATGATAATATAAAAAGGTCATCTTTTTCCTGAAAGTATTTAATAAATCCCCTTCTCATTGTATGTCTCAAAGCTAAACAAACAACTAAAAGAAAAATTAAACTACCTTTGGATTTAAAAAGCATTCTTACTGTTGTAATATCAAAGAGTTTTTCATGTTATCTCAGAACACAAAAGTCTTTGTTGTTGTCTCATGAAGTTCTGCCATGGCCACTCAGGACTTCCTTCTGCTCTTATGATGGAAAAAAAAATTGTACATTTATTTTTCCCTGGAAGGATGTAAAGATATAAAGATGGTGCGTTCTGGGGCAGCTAGTTGTTATAGTGGGTTGAGCACCAGCCCTGAAGTCAGGAGAATCTGAGTTCAAATTTGACCTCAGACACTTAACACTTCCTGGCTTTGTGACCCTGGGCAAGTCACTTAACCCCAATTGCCTCAGGGGGGAAAAAAGTACATTTCAGTACATTTCATAGTTTTAACTATTTTTTTGGTTCCTTTTAAAATGAGATAAAGTTAAAAACCTCACACTTTGACTTGAAATATTAGAACATTTTAACTAGAGACTGAGCCTTATGTATATTTGTAGTTTTATATGTTTGATATGCTTTCCTGAGAATTGTTTCTTCCAAAAATCTTGGTGCTATGACTTACATTTTAATATATTGAGCTTTAAAAAAAATAAGTGACCATATGTCATAGTAACTAGAAGAATAGTATTTGAGTCAAAAAGACCTGAGTACACTGAAAAGAATCTTTCTGCCTGTGTGACATGGGACAAATTCCTTAACCTCCTGTGGCCTCAGCTTTCTCAGTTATGAAATGAAAGGTTTACCAGCTGTACATCTATGGTGCTATGATCCTGTTACCTGGATTTCATGTTCTGTCTTTGACGTGTGTGTGTGTGTGTGTGTGTGTGTGTGTGTGTGTGTATATAAATGATAAGTGACCTTGGCACATACCATTTAAACTCTCAGTTGCCCCCCTCCCCAGTTTTCTAAAACCATTCATTAGAGATATGGTAGAATTATGAAATCACAGATCTGAAGGAAACAAATGTTTTCTATTGAATATATGCTCTACATGAAGAGCAATATTGCATAGTGAATGCAAAACTTACCTGGGAGTCAAGAAGACACAGGTTTAAATGCAATGTTCTCTAACCATAATGGCTGTGGCATCTAATTAGTGTCTTCTCAAACAACTCTCTAGAACTTTCAGCTGCAGAGAAAGTGCCAATTTACATTGAGAGAAGAAATTCCTCTCACCAAGAAAATCACAGGTCTAGTCAAAAAAATTGAAAAAGTTATGTATAATTATGTATATATGCTCTTGTTATATAAACCCCTAAACATGTTATAATCTTCTTTGTATTTTAGTTGATCCTGATAACTTTTTCATCAGCCGACACTTCATTATTGGGCTCTCCACAGTTGCCTTTTCCCTTCCTTTATGCTTGTACCGTGACATAGCAAAGCTGGGAAAGGTAATCTTCACAATTAAAATAGAAGCAGAAATGTTTGTTCCTTGTTACCTGAAGTAATTGTGCCAAAACACAGCCATCTTCCCAGAGTTCTTAATTGTAGTATTTATCTGCAAAGCCAGATGATTTATGATTATCCTAAAGTAAACTATAGTTGAGTCATTAGATTAGTCTTTTAGGATCAGTGATTAAACATCAAATCATAGTGTGAACCAAATATGTCCTTTCTTTTTCTTGTTAAAAGCAGGTACTATCACAAACTACAAGCTTTGTTTCTTAAGAGCAAAAATGAAAAAGGAATCCATATTTATATATATATATATATGTATATATATATACATATATATATATATGTGTGTGTGTGTATATATATATATATATGTACAAGCAGAATTTATTTTTTGTAGGTAGCTAAAACAAATCTTAATTCTATAATCCATTTTTGTTCATTTCTACCATAACAAAATACCATTGTTTACATTCTATAATCCATTTTTGTCCATTTCTACCATAATAAAATATCACTGTTTGCAAAGTACTATCCATTTGTTACTAACACTTTTTGTCAAGTTCAATAAATTTTAAAATGATTATTACTGCAGATAATAGCAACTATCACCTTATAGTACTTCAAGGCTTGCAATGTATTTTACATTGATAAATGCCAGATTTCTGTTCTTATAAGAATAATCAGCTCTAAACTTTACAATAAAGTATACCTATAACCTTTATTTATTACTATATTGTTATTCAAATATGATTCTTGGAGCATATTTCTTGCTGTCCTGAAGGTTATTTTTATTGTTCTTAGTTGATGTCATGAGTTGAAAAAGAACCTAATGGATTTGGAGTCAGAGAAGCTGACTCCCAGTTCTATCACTACTCAAGTGACCTTTGCAAGTCACTTAACCATTGGATTCAGTTTCCTCATAAAACTATTGTGTTGGATTAGTTGAACTTCTAAGATCCTTTCCAACTCTAAATTTTTAGCCCTACTTAACATAATAGCAAATATTTATGATGAGAAGTGAAAACTTGTCATTCATTTTGAATTCTTACTAATTTCTTAGTAATCCAATCAACTTTAAGCTTTGCCTTTTTATTACATATCCACAGCATTAGGGTTATGCATTCAATATAAAGTATAGAGTGAATATCATAGGGCCCTTAAGTAAAACAGTGGGTATAGTATTAGGCCTAGTCATGTAGAACTGAGATCAAATCTAGTCTCATACAGTGGCTGTGTAATATTGGGGAAGTCACTTAGCCCTGTTTACTTCAGTTTCTTTATCTGTAAAATGTGTTGGAGAAGAAAATAACAAACCACCCCAGTATCTTAGCCAAGAAAACCCCAATGGAGTTTTGAAGAGTTGGACATGACTAAAACAATTGAACAACAACAAATATGGAGGATACAGATAATTCTAGTTCTATCCTGTTCAAATTTTCCACCTGATATACTCAGGTTTTGTCCAAAGTTCCATAGCCTGCCTGGTTGCATTTGCCATTTGTTTCATTTCATTCTTTTTTTTCTCATATGTATATTTTTATATTATAGAAAAAAGCATGAGAATTAAAAGGAGAACATTCCCATTGTATTTAATAATTTTTAGCATTCTTTTTTGATTTTTCCTTTAAGTCAATAAAGCAACAGACTTTTCTTAAATACTTACTATGTTCCTATGTGCATACTACTGCCAGATAAATGAATTGAATGAAACAATTCCTACTAGAAAAGAGCATACATTCTATTTTAAATTTAATATACCAAAAAACTAAAAAAAAAAAAAAAAGCTGTTAATATGGCCAATCATTTAAGAGACCTCAAATGCCAAAAAATGAAATGAATTCCTAGCAGAAGTACATGCATCTAGCACATCAGGCCACCCTATAATCCTGACTGAGGAAAGCAGGCAGAAGTGTTAGATAGACATCTGGTCTTGAAGCTAGGATGGATTCATGTCCCACTTTTACATGTGACCATGGGCAAATCCTAGAGCTATAGGAAGTTCTCTAATATTAAAAAAAAAATTGCAAAGAAGGGATTGACTTGTATTGGTAAAAAAAAAAAAATTCTTATCAAGGAGTGTCTTAAACTATTAAAATCATAGATCTGATCACTATTGAGATTATGGGTAGTAGTATACTGTAAAGGATTAATGACTGAAGTTATTAAAAAGAAAAAAGTTATACCTTTTTCACTTTTAAGTTTAATATGCATTTATTAACATTATCTCCATAACATAAGTCTAAAAAATCAACAATACAATAAGTCAAGCTCTACTTTGTAATGTTTGCCCATTTGGATAATATAAATAATTACATTGAAAATTTAACAATTAGCTGTTGAAAGCTGACTTGAGGTAACTCCAGTACATTCCTGTTTATAGCTGGTGAGGTGGGTTTTTTTTTTTTTGTATTAAGAACTACCAACTAAAAAAAAATATTAATCAAAGATCAGATGAATGTTCTCTCTCCATACATCTATAAAAAAAGATACCAAGTTATCTACAAACTAGCTTTTAGAATTAAGAACAGAAAACATGAAATATGCTCATCTATTTTTTATAATTTACTTACATTTAGTATATACAATTTAAATTTAATATTGTTTCTGTGATATGACAATTAAAAGAGAAATGAAGAAGAGGGAAAAAGAGGAACGAGGAAGAAAAAGACAGGAAAAATAAGACAGGGGAAAAAATAAAACAGAAATATAAATAGAAATATCTGCACAAATACAGACACAAACTAGGAGTCCTAACAATTACCATCTTATGGCTATCCATCAAAATCCACTAATAGCTTGTAAATCTGGTTGTGGTTTTGCAGAAGTAGCTGTCTATGGCAATATCACTACTCAGTATTTACCCTGAGTACTGGATGCATATAAGTAAAGAACCTTTTATTTTCTGATATCTGCTTGGCATTGAGCTGTGTTGAGAATACAAAGAAAGGCAAATAAACGAGATATACATAGATAAATAAATGAATAAATAAATAAAAACCCAATCCCTGTTCTCAAATGAGCTCACAATCTAATGGGGGAAGTAACATGCAAAAACAAGCAAAATATGTATAAAATAAAGTTAATTTTAGAGGGAAAGCACAAGCATTAAGTCAAGCTCAGATATGAGATCATATATGATCTCTAGACTGGAATTTTCCTACTCCTATCTATAACAATAAATGGAATTAACTAGTGAATCTTAGTGCACTAAGTCATCAGAAAAGCTAAATTTGATTAAAGGAATAAAATAACATTAAAATTAAAATATCTGCCTCAAACTGATGACACTTGTGTATTTTCTCTTGCAGGCATCCCTTATTTCTGCAGTTTTAACTGCATTGATCCTGGCGTTTGTAATCATTAGAGTATTCACCCTCGGTCCAAACATGTAAGTTTTTTGTTATTAATTTGATCTTGAATTTATAGTCATCACATATATGTTAAAAATGAAACATCATATATATTTTAGAGAAGGATTGCATTATAGCTGTGTGAATGTGACTCAGTTATTTCATGTTTGGTGGAATGGGGATTGCGTGCTCTACTTGGAATCAAGAACAACTGAGTTCAAATCTAGTCTTAGATAATATTATCTCATACTGGGCAAGTCTTTTAATTTCTTTGTGTCTCAATTTCCTCATCTATAAAATGGAGATAATATCTACCTCACCCACACACCTACTTCATGCACCTATACGCACCTACATCAGAAGAGTCTCACAATGATTAAATAAGGTAGCACATATAAAGTGCTTTGCAAACTTAAAGTATTATCTAAATGCTACCTATTATTAATTTTCCTCACCTATAAAATATGGATAATACTACTTAAGATTACCTATCTTACAAGATCATTCTGAGAAGGAAAAAAAAAAAGGAAATAGGGAAGGAGGGAAAGAAGGAAGAACTTATCAAGTGTCTATTTCCTTTTATTTTCTCAACAACCCTAGGAGAAATGTGTCATTGTTATTCTATAGTTGAGGAAACAGTCCCATATTGATTTTGTGCTCAATAACATCAAAGATATAGTGAAAATGCAACCCAAACTATAAATAACAAATACCATTTTATTTTAACCTACTATGATTAAACAAGTCAAAAGATTTTATTATTTTGTGTTTAAGACCAAAATAATATTGGTTCAAGGGAGAAAACTTAGGTTGCTTCAAGGATTTGTAAATCAACAGGCCAACATATCTGTGGTTATGGATGTGCTTGTTCAGTTTTTAATATTTTTGATGGCTCATTGTTCTCATCAAAACAGAGATTTCCTCTATCAGTGAAGAGTGCAGCCCAACTTCATCTTCTTGCATTGTATGATTTTTATCTATGTTCTTCTCCACCCAATGTGCCCACAGGTTTTCCTCTAAAACTCTTTACATTTTGAGGGTACCAGTGAAGCATTTGACCACTACTCTTTACTTACATCACACAACTGACCCACTTTCTTTTCCATTCAGATTTCTGTGAGCTGAGTGGTTTTACATTTTTAAATAAAATTTTAATATATTTAAAAATGTCAAAAACCATTTGTAGTTTGTGAGCCATACAAAAGGAGTCCATTGTGAGCCAGCTTTTCTTTGTACCAATTGAAGAAATTGAGATAGAGGGTAAATGACTTGCCAGTCTAATAAATAAGATCAAATTTGAACTCATTTTTCTGACTCTAGACCCGATGGTCTATCAAGTTATTGTGTTCAGTTGTTTAGTCACATCTGACTCTTTGTGACCTCATGGACCATAACGTTCATAGTGTTTTCTTGGCAGAGATACTGGAGTTATTTGCCATTTCCTTCTCCAGTGAATTAAAGTAAACAGTAATTAAGTAACCTGCCCTGGGTCAAAGAATCTGAAGCTGGATTTGAATTCAGATCCTCTGACTCCCAGTCCTGTGCTCTGTCCACTGAGCCTTAGTGTATCTATGTATATTGTTTGTCCTTCCAAAGAGGACCATGACATTAGAGAGGGAATTGGATTGAAGTGAGGGAAGCTGTGCAAGGTCATTTGCCTCATTTTCCCCTCCAGAGCCATCTGGGTCCAGTGGCAAGATGTAGATTAGGATGACTGGAGATGGCCCTGGTGTATATAGATACAGAAACAGGAAGCATAATGAACATAAACTACATGAGTTAATATTTTTGAAACACAGGTAGCTGCCCATTGAGCCACTTAGATGCTTCCAATTGTATAAGATCCTACAATAATCTGAAGTTTGAAACAACGAAATACTACATATAAACTAAAATATCTGGAAAATCTCATCATTTTCAGGGAATTTTACCACCTTTTGGACCTTGTACAAGACATCCTCTATAACAGAGATAAAATTTTTAGGCAAGAACATTTTCCCTGTTTTATTTCTTGCTTTCATGTTTTCATGTGTCAAAAAATCTTGTCTAATCTTTTTTATATTTTTAACATTCTATTTATTTAATATTTCCCCCAGTTACATTCAGAATAATTTTTTATATTTGTTTTTAAATTTTTTGAGTTCTAAGTTCTCTCCTTTACCCTCACTCACAATTAAGAAACCATTTGTGAAGTTATGCAAAACATTTCCATAAAAGTCGTTTTGAAAACAAACAAATCTTCCATCCTAATGAAAATAAAAACTTTCAAAAAAAAAAAAAAAGAGAGAGAGAGAGAGAAATAGAGAAAGAGAGAATGCTTCAGTCGTAGTTGGCCACAATCAGTTCCTTCTCTGGGTATGGATAAGATTTTTCATCATAAGTCCGTCTGTGTAGTCGTGGATAATTGTACATTGAGAATAGCAAAGTCATTTACAGCTGGTCATCTCAGGACATAGCTATTACTTTGTATACAGTATATTTCACTTTGCTTGAGTTCATGGAAGACTTTCCATGGTATTTTTTGTTTGTTTGTTTGTTTTTGTTTTTGTTTTTTCCTGACAGCATCCCACTCTTCACTTCTTATAGAATAATAACATTCCATCATAAACATCTTGTTTAATTTTAACATAACAAGAGATTTCTTATTGGAAGAAATTTTTGTTTTGTTTTGTTTTGTTATACAAAGTCAAATGCTTTCTGATAATCATCAGTTGAGAAGTACTATAAAATCTTGTATCCACTGTATCTTTCAGTCAATAGTGTGGCTATAAAAATATGATGTGGTATAGGAAACATTTGCAAAAACTTGCCTAGTCTCCTTTAATAATTTTTTTTCAAAATACCCTCAATAATGGAAATATTTTCAAATTTCAGAGAACCTTTCACTTTTGAGATTTTCTTTATTATAAAGGAAACCATGTGAAATGGAATTAGGCAATTATCTATTGAATTACCAATCCTTCAAATCATCACCCCCCCAAAAAAAATTTTTTTATTGACTTGTTAGATTTTTTTGTAACACTTAAATTTGTAACTATGTTCTGAGCCAACTTCTTCTTGGCTTTAGTATCAATCACTTTAACACAGAAAACTACTCAAAACTACTTCCATTTCATTTGAAGAGAAGTATGAGGCCTTTAGCCTTTTTATTAGATAAATAATAGACTTATTTTTAAAGTTACTTGTAAAAAAGTTTCTAGTTAAGAAAAGGCTATGTGTATTTATAGCCATTAACATTTTATATTTCAATAAAGTTAGTTTATATTGTTCAATGCAATGTTTTTATTTTCCACTTATATTCAATATGATTTCTATTTCAATATCTACATAAATAGACACACTAAGGAAAATTAAACAATAATATTGATAATATAATATGGCACTTTGTTACCCAAAATAATTTCATGAGTCAAATAGTTATATCCCTTACCTGCATTATAAAATGGTGAAAGCTTATGAAACTTGTCAATAGTTACACAAGTAATAAAAATGAGAGCTGGAATTCAAATTCAGCTTCCCCAGTCTCAAATCCAGGGATGTCCTATTATGCCCCACCCCTACAAATTGTGGTTTCATTATAATCTTTCAATTAAAAGATAAAAATATTTCATTCTGAAACATTGCCTTATGAAGAATTCTGATAAGTGAATCTTTAAACCTTCATGAAGGTTTTTATTTATTTAGCAAGTAAAATAGAATAGACTGACATGAAGGAAAAAATATATACAAAAATAATTCATTATTCATTCAATTTATATGTGTTGAATATTGCCCAAGTGTAGGGTATTATGGGGGAATACAAAGCTAAATAAGATGTCATCTCTGCCTGTGCATAAGCTCACAAATACATTTGTTGAACTAATGGGTAGTTCTGTGGAAGGTACTTATTCTTTTCTGTTCCTTCAGCTCTTCTGAATCTCTAACCTAAGCTTCACCTATTTCTACCATGCCGTTTTCTCTTCTCACATCAGAGACCAGAGTTTTATAGTTATCTTATTTTTAGCCATAGGGCAATAAACTGTCCTTTAGGCCCTTTCTCTTTTCTTTTAAGGACTTTGTTGGAGTCAACTAAAATATCATTAGACCTACACAATTCTCCATCTTAATTTAAAGTCCTCTGTAGATTTAGCTAATCCCTCACCTATTTAAATTTGATGAAATAAAATCAGGATACTTGAAGCATTTAGGTAAAAGAGGTGACAAGAATATATATTACAGTGTCTGTTAATAGGATGAGCAAGGGAGGAGGGGAAATATGGAGAAAAAACAAACCTTTGGGAATAACTTGACCATGGTCCTCAAAGAGGTAAGTACAACTGAAACCTTTAGTCTCAATTTTCTATTACAAGAGAATTACAGAACTTGATGGTACACCTCAGCCTTTTTTTTTTCTTGGATGCACCTCAGCCTTCCTTCAGTTTTTCCTTTTAATTGCTTATTACCATT
The DNA here is from genome assembly GCF_048593235.1 of Sminthopsis crassicaudata. Taxonomy (NCBI): domain Eukaryota; kingdom Metazoa; phylum Chordata; class Mammalia; order Dasyuromorphia; family Dasyuridae; genus Sminthopsis; species Sminthopsis crassicaudata. The sequence continues at coordinate 448,929,914 of NC_133619.1, forward strand.
GTGTTGTAATTTTTTTTTTGCTCAGTTTAAGTTTAAGGCAGTCTTGGGACCAACTATCCCTACTGGTGCTACTAATTTGATTTTATAATCCCCATTAATTTCTTTCTTACTCTTTTCTCTTAAAGACTGTGCCTTTCTCTTTTAAACTTCCTAGGTGTGGTTCAAGTTTGTCTTCAAAATTCAAATAATCCAAATCAATTTCAGGATTGTAAGTGAATGCTAATCCTTCTGAATTAAAAATCCTAGAAATCCAGTCATTTTTCAAATCCCTATTATAATTTTTAAAAGTTAATTTTTTTAACCCAATGGTAAGAGATAAGAGGAAGGAAAAAGGCAGATGGGAGAGACCAAAACAAAGAGGAGTGCAGTCAATAAATCAACTATAAATCTCCAATTAGTAATCTTATCTTTTTAAAAGAAGAAATTAAAGGAAAGATATGACATTTGAAGTGAGTCCAGAAGAGTGAATAGGATTTTGATAAGTGAATATGGTAGCTATAGTAGAAGTGATTCCAATCAGAAGGAACAGCAAAATGAAGGCAAGAACATATGGAACATGTTTGGGAAATAACAAATAGTGTTGGAAAAATGTTATCAGTGAGGTATTAAAAGGAAAAGGTAAATTGGGGGGCAGATTATGAAGGATCTTTCATACCATTAATTTGTTCTTTAGTCTTGAGTTAAATGATTTAATTTTATAGACTATTAAATGGCTCCTTAGTTCAAAGAGCAATGAAATTTGGCAAATTTATGATTGCTGTTTCTCTAACAAGTGATAAGATTCATCTGAGTATATGAAACTTTTCTAATAATTGGGATTTATGCCTTTAGTATTTACAGTAATTAGATGTTAAAAGAAAGGTGTTGTAGATACCTTGCAGCTCCTTGTTTCCGTTAGAGTAAGAGTGTAAATAACCTTTTTGTCTTGAAAGATGATCAGGCTTATAGCAGAACATGTTTGGGATTGGCGTGGTAACTAGTGGGACTGACTTCTTGTTGGAAATGTGACAGCTACAAATGCTCATTATCCATAAAATATAAGCCCTACAGTATTCTGTGTGTGTGTGTGTGTTTTGCCTCATTCTGCTTCAGATGGATGAACAAGAAAACTGCTTCTTCATTGAGTTTCTAAATAGGTATTTGAAAGAGATCTTGAAATCCACTATTAAAAAAAAAAAAGGGTGGGGGAAGTCTACAGTAGCTGCTGATGTTGACCTTGTTACTATGGAAACACATTTTTAGCAGCAGTGATTTAAAAATAAAGCACATAATTCAAGTTCTTTTTCCATAGTGTCATAAATTATACTTTTTGACAAGATTTCAAATATTTACAGTCCAGGAACTTTTGAGTTCTCTGAGACATAATAATTAGCTTTGTTTTATACTTTTAACCATTTATGTTCTAAAAATTTTAAGTGGTAAGAAAGTTTAATTGCCTTCCAGAAACTCAGATATTATACCAAAGCAAAAGCAAAGAAATAATTTTTCCTTTCTGATGTTATGCTTACAAAAATCAAAGGTACCTTCAACCAAAAGTATTTTTACCATGAAAACTTTCATTTCACTTCCTAACAAAATGCTTTCTTTTGTTTGTTCACCCATTTTTACAAATGAAGATCATTTGAGGTACTACTATATAATTTTCATTCAGAATAAAAATTATGTTATAGTGTAAATACTCAGTTGTGTACACTTTGCACATTTTTAAAATTATAACATCATAATCACATTGTATTTCTAAGCATGACTTTAAATACTTACATGCCACTTCCTCAAATGTGCATATGGGTTTAGATTTCCATGCCATTAATTTGAACTTTATTTGGTAGATGTCATGAAGCCATGGTCAGAAGAGTAACAATACTTTGAAAATTTGACCAAATTTATATCATTATAAAATGTTCTTTATACAAAATTTCAGTGATATGACAAAGGATACTAGTTCTTCTGAGGCTATTTTCATTGTAGTATAATTCAATGACAGATCAAGTGAAATGATCCTCTTATTGGATCCTTTGTATAAGAGTAGTTAGAGATTTCATAGTCCAGACTATGCCTAAAATGAAGCCATCAAATAAAATCATTTTTTCATGATTTACATGATGGCAATCAAAATATAGACAAGATGACATTTGTCATCTTCAAGTTTAAAAAAAAAACTTTAAAAGAAGTTCTATTTAGAGAATGTGAAAAACGTTAAGTGCTTTAGGTAGGCTAAAGATCATACCTGCAGGACCATGACAGAAATATATTTTTCAATGTGTAGTCTACTTAAGAAAGCTTTTTATTCAACTTTATTTATGAATGAATGAGTATAACTCGTACTTGGAATCCTTAAATTGACTATAGTCATCTATTATTGCTTTTCTGGGAAGATCCGTAGCTTAAAAAATGAAGAAGAGATATATGAGAATTAAAGTAGAGAGATCGACAGTTTTTTCAATGGAAATCCAAACAGGAAACCAATTTTCATCCCCTAGAATTCAAGGGTAAGCAGAATAGCCCAAGGTATAAAGATTGAGTACTCTCTACACAGCCATAGCTTCTATTTACAAAGAAATCATATTTCTTTTGTTTGGCCAAATCTGTGAATGTAGATGTTAGCTAAGAATGTTGCTAGTGCAAGATCTTCTACCGAAACATGTGGGAATAGGGAAATATTTTTGTTTTTTGTTTTTAAATCAATTGATTTGGCTGAAAGCATGATTTTTAAAAATAGGATTGAGTTTCTTCAAGACTGACCATGAATATTTTTGTGCTCTTAACAATCACCAAATTATTTTTAAATTTTATTTTCCCTTAGCTTCTCACACTTAGGCAATATATTGCATATGCAAAGTCTCAAAAACCTTTGATCATGAAATCACAGTCTCAGAGTCTGAAGGGACCTCCAAGACCAACTAAATATTCTGTATCTCATTTTTAAAAATCACCTTTTCTACCAAGTGGTGTTGCACTTTTTGCTTAAGGACCTCCATTGAAGAGCAGACCACAACCACCTGAAGTGGCCCATTCTATTTTGTATAGCTTGCATTTTAAGAAAGATTCTCCATGATATTAAGTAAATTTTTCTCTGCAGATTTCAGGCAGTACTTTTGGTTTTGCTCTTTTGGCTCAAGGGAAACAAGTGAATTTTGCTCCTATCCATTTGACAGCCCTTTATAAGATACTTATGTTTCCCCTAGGTCTTTTTCTCAGAGCCCAACATCCTACTTCCTTAAATAGAGCTTTATATTGGCATATTATTGAGACTCTTTCCCATGTTCTTGGTCATCCTTTCCTAGACAGTTCAGCTTTTCAATATCCTTCCTAAAATATGGAGCCCAGAAGTAAACATAATGTTCAAAAGTGAGTTCTATCCAGAGCAAGGTACAATGGAACTGTCACATGTCAAATTTGCATACATGTTCAATTGTATCCTCTACTGGGTAAAGTTTTGACTTATGTTTTAATAGAGTGGCTCAACTACTGATCATCACTTACCTAGGTGCTACTCACTTCCCTGTTTTTGAGATTCTGATGACAGGGCAGGAATAGTTCTATTTGGGTAGATTTTCTCACCTTTTTTTTTTTTTTTTTGACTTAAATGTCCATCTTCAAAAAATTTTAAGAAAATCTTCACATGCTATTCCCTCATAGAAGTAGGATGCTTATAATATTACAAAAGAAAGTTTAATTTAAAAGGAACACAAAACAGAATCTGTTGAATGAATCTTAATATAAATCCTCAGAGTCATTTTTATTCTCAAATACAAAGATTACTTCAAACCTCCACAAGTCTTGTCTTCACCTGCCATATGCTTTTCTCTACAGGTAGCTCTTAGCTGTGTGGTATAGTTCCTCTACAACTCTCATTGCTTTTAGCAGGTAGCACAAAGTATTGCTTTTTATTGCTTACACAGGGAAATGCTTGGGTATTGTTTTCTCACTCCAAAAGGAGCACAGCTGTCTCCAAGTAAGACAATGAAAAATGAATGAATTATCTCATTTTGTGCAATTTCCATTGATTAGGCTGTGTTTAATGGAGATTTATAGTGGAAGACAGACTATCCATGCTACCTTGGGTTAGTTCATTAACATACTAACATTATCTCAAAAATTATCAGTAACATTTGGTGTTCTGCTGATTTTACTGAGGATATCTGAGATCATAGGACTAAAAGGTCCTGATTTAGCCCATAGTTTCAAGATGTGATTTTTAATTAATAATGGATACAGTTAACAAATTATGCTCCTTTGATATTTGGGACATTCCATGACTTCTAGATTTCCCTTTGCAATATTGTTATTGTTATTAAGTTGTTTCAATCATTTCCGACTCTTGAGATTTATTTGATACTGGAATGATTTGCCACTTTCTTCTCCTGTTCATTTTACAGATGAGGAAACTGAAGCAAACATGATTAAGTGACTTGGCTAGCGTCACATAGCTAGTAAGCATCTGAAGCCAAATTTGAACTCAGGAAGATGAGTCTTCCTAACTTCACTCCTAGCACTCTACTCACCTAGCACTTCACTCTTCCTGCTGTTGCTACTTTATACTGGCTGCTTATAAATTTAGTATACTAATTAGAAGGGAGTAGGTGGTCAGGGGAAACAGAAGCAGATACAATTTTAAAACAATTTCCATGACAAACTCTCATGTATATTATACTCAGTGATCAATAATGCTAATGTCTTTTCCTCTTCAATTGGGAAGAAAATTGGAGAAAGAATATTGGGAGATCTAAATTCAAATCCTAGTTCTGCTACTATTATTTATTTGATATTAAACAACTAACTTTACTTCCTGGTTGTTAGTTTTCTCATGTGTAAAATGAGGAAATTAGATTAAATAATCTCTAAATTCACCATTAGTTATTTTAAAAAATATTTTAATTTTCATTTTAGGAACAAAACTATTAATTCCATGATTTTACATCCTGTTCAGGATCTAACAGCATACTGAAATCATTATTTTTCTGAATTATCCTAATCAAGTCAGGCTATCAGATATTGTTACCTCTATTATTAGTATAACCCCAACTTGGAGCAATCATTTCTTAAGAATAGTAGATAAGTATGAGAAATACCATGGAGATTGAATCAATAAGATGTGATAACTTATTAAATAGAAAGATATGGCTAACAGTGAAGAATTGAGGATGATAACTACCTCAGTTTCAAACAGTGGTACCCTTAACTGAAGCAGGAATGTAAGGAGGAAGAATGGGTTTAGGGGAAGAATAATTAATTCTGTTTCTGAAGTGTTGAGTTGGAGAGATCTGATAGACAATTGGGCCTATTGCAGCCTATTCATTCCTGCTAATGAATTTCTCTGGTACCCTTTGAGTAGATTATCCTATCTAAATCTCTTCTTTTCTTGACCAACATACTTTTTAATGGTTTGTTTTATTTGAATGTTCATTTAAATTAAATCCTTTCTCAAGTACATCTTTATAATAGTTAATTATCAAGTATTGTAAGTGGTCTAGATATATCAAAAAAAGTCATGAGAAATGCTTTATTTTATTATATGTGCTTCCAAAGTAAGCATGAAATTCTTTATTTTAAACATAAAATGAAGAAAATGTCTTGTCCTGGAGAGAAGTCTAGATGTTTTATTCCCTCCTTTCTTTAAAAGAACACTTGCATTATTGTTGCTATCTGACAGTCCTTGCTTTTTACATGATTTAGGCAGTGGTCCTCAAACTTTTTAAATAGGGGGCCAGTTCACTGTCCCTCAGACTGTGGGAGGGCCAGACTATAGTAAAAACAAAAACTCACACTCTATCTCAGCCCCTCAGCTCTTTTGCCATAACCACATAAAGTCCTCAGAGGGCCGCATCTGGCCCACGGGCTGTAGTTTGAGAACCCCTGATAGAGGAAAGTAAAATGATGTGTTAGTAAAAGATCAGGATAAAGTAGGGTAAGCTTTGTTCTGTTTTTCTATAATTTTTAATGTCATCTTCCACTTTGATTCTTGGATTTTAGAACCAAAACGACAACAACCAGAGGAAGTTGAGATGAGGACAATGAAGCACAAAAATAGTAACTTAGGTGTAAAGCAATAGTATAAGTTAAATTTTATAGAGAAATTCATTTCTGGACAATTGCAATGCTCATCTAAACACTGATTGTCCAGGACAGATGGAGCAAGAAGTATGGAGGAGGTGGGAAGTAGTCAACTGATGCAGATGGTGATTGCAAAGTCAGATAAGAGAAGGGGTTCACAAAGTGGGGAGAGTTCTGTCTGTATCATTAATGGCTTGTAATGTGACAGGAAATGGAGAGCTCTGTTTACACAACAGCCAAAGCACTTAACTCCAGGGATATGTCTGGTTAAATAGGTTAATGCATGGTGTTCTCTTGCCAATAACAGAGTCCCTGTAGAGATTGTATGCTTTGGAAGGTGTCTGTATTTAGTAAAAAACATTTGGAACAATGCCATGGAGACATGTAATGTTTGATCTCCTGATGTGGAGGCAAAATGTTCTGATGATAAGGAACAATCCTGCAGCACGTTTTCATAGGCCTGTGATCACTGTAGCTATCTGAGGATGCTAGATCTAGAACTGGAAGAAACCTCAGAGACCACATAGTTCCAGCCCCTCCTCTTCCTTCCTATCTTTATCTTATCACTGCTCAAAATATAAGATGTTCAAAGTAAGATGATTCTCTTTTGGAACTGGATGCACTACGTGCAAAATGGGTAATTTTAGTTAAAATTGCCATGAATTTAGTCCAAGCACTTTCTCCTTGTCCCTAAAAAATTTTCTTTTAAATTTGTAACTCAAAATGCATGCATGCATGTGTGTGTGTATGAGCGTGTGTATATGTGTGTGTGTTTCTATTTGTGTTAGTCTTAGGGGATAAGATGTTATTTCTTTCTTTTTCTCTTCATTCCCCTTTTAGTTTAGCCCCTTTGCTTTGATCTGAATAGACTCTGAAGCAATTAAAGTACCATGTATGTAAACCCAGAACAGTTTGATCGCTGTGATAAATCCCAAAAACTTCCTCTATCCCTTCTTGTATTATTTTTATTATGTCATCTTTTATTATGTCACAAATTATGAATTGCATAAACTTTGAAACAATAAGAGTGACTTGAATATAAATACAGGTCTATTTGACTTCTGTGACAAATCCTAAAAGCCTCCAAGCATCTTCTAGCCCTTTTCCCATATTATTTTTATTTATTTACATTCATAAAATTTCATTTTCTGATAATAAATTTACATCAGTGTTCAAGTACCAGTAAAAGACTTTTTTAAGCAGCAGAACTTAAATATAAAATTGTAAACTTTTAATTCCTCCAGGTATATTAACTTCATATTTTAAGTGTGTGTAGCTTCATGCCCTAAAAGGAGAAAGGAACCTGGGCCATATTCTCTAGGCTAGCATTCTTCAGAAGAGCACAAACTAATAAATTTAGTTCTTGTGGCTAGAACTTACAAAGCTTTAGGGAAAACTATACTAACTTTTGTATCTGATGATACAAAGAAAGAACTGAGACTTCTAAATTCAGAGCTCAAAGTACTCGAATCTTTATTTTTTAAAGTCAGTCTGTTAAAGTTCACTTAGGGATACTACTATTTCTTAACTAGATTACTAATATATCAAGTATTTATCTAAAATCTGTAATTTTCTAAGATAATAGATGAATGTGATCTATAATTTCCCCAAGCATTTTTTGGCCACTCTTTGTCCATCAATGCCAACATTAAAGAGAAAATTGATTCAACAACAAGGAAATGATTAGCAATATTCATGTATAAAGGAGCTTGAAGCAAAGGAGCAAGACATGGATATGCAGTGGGATTGTCAAATCTATGTCAAACACATATTTTAAGAGCCACATTTAAAAGAAACCAAGATAACTGGGTAACCCTATGACTTTTTTTTCAGGAAAGGAACATTAAGTGTTGAAGAACTGAATTTTGAAAGAAAACAGTCAGTTTGATCAATGATAAAGTATAAGGATTGTCTTTCACTATCATGCCTTAGGGTGAAATCTAAGGGAATTAAAGTGAACTCTACTGTTGCTGTGATAATAGTATACTCTTTGATTCATGCTAAAAGATTGTAAAGACAGAACATCAATAATTAACATAAGTAATTGATACATTAGACTTTCTTTTATTGGTCTAAAGAGCAATAGGGTGGCCTATATTATAGATTACTTTTTTATAGTTTAGCATTTAAATTAGTGGGCTAAAAATGAACAACTTTTCTTTTATGAGCTTCATTTGTAGGATTTCCTAAGATTCTCCATCTTTTGTTTATACAATTCATAAAGCTATTTGAATAGTCTTCCCAACAACATCCTGTATTTATCATACCAAACTTACTATTTGCTTACTGCAAAGCTGTATGATGGTGTGATAATAATTCTCAGTTTTCTAAGACTATGCAAAGAAGGTACAAATTCTGGTGGATTTTACCATTCTGAAAAAGACTTAGCAAAAAGAGTAGAGAGAGACAGAGAGACAGAGAGAGAGAGAGAGAGAAAGAGAGAGAGAGAGAGAGAGAGAGAGAGAGAGAGAGAGAGAGAGAGAGAGAGAGAGAGAGAGAGAGAGAGAAAGTCTGCTTTCCAAGATAAAATTTGGAGAGACTTGCCATCAGTAAGCCAGTGATTAATTCTGTGTCCACAGCAATATTTTAAATGGCCTTTAGCTCTGTGTAGCTCACACTTCTGCAATAATGGTGACAGAGTGGAATAATAGTTAAAAAATAGAGAATCAAAATAAATAATTATTATTATAAATAAAAATTTTAAAAGAGTATAAAATACATGATTATATATTGTTATAAATTATATATAATTATACATATAACATAATTATATGTTTATAAATTTATATATAACTTATATATTATATATAATTTAAATATATAATTAAAATAAATTATAAATAAAAATAATAAAATAATAGTTAAATAGGAAATAAAGTTAAGAATTTCTTTTTAGACTCCTGGGAAATACAAGTAAAGGCAAGGAAAGAATTTGGCTTAACTATCCACACAGTAAAAATCAAGTGGATGAAGATTGCCTGTTGCTTAAATGGAACATGTCAGTCTTGACCTTGTTCAAGTCTATGTGGCTATAAGTACACACCTATGTGCATGAATAACAAATGCTGTAAGTAAATAGCCCTACAATTAAATAGAAGGAAAGCAGGATAAACTCCCCTTGGGGTATTAAAGAAGAAAGGGGCTTCTTTAAAGGCCCCTGATTCTCCAAGAAACAAAGATTCAGTTTTTTAATAGCAATAATCTACTGATAATATTGGTGAATGGCTTCAATTCATAGAATACTATAGTCTGTCACACCGAGGGAAATGTAGAGGGATGATAGGTGTGAGCAACTTGTAACACATAGTGAAGAAAGAATTTTGAAGAAGAATTAGAGTAATGGATATTAGAGAGATGCATACTTAAGAAATAACATGGTGAGAATGAGGGGTTACAGTTAGGACAGCCTGATACTTAATTAGTATCCTAATGAAATCTAAAGAAAAAAGATCCTTGGAGCAGCTAGATGGAACAGTGGTTAGAGCACCAGCCCTGAAGTCAGGAGGATCTGGGTTCAAATCTGGCCTCAGACACTTAACACTTCCTAGCTGAGTGACTCTGGGCAAGTCACTTAACCTCAATTTGCCTAGGGAAGAAAAAAAAAAGGATCCTCCAAGAGAATAGATGACTCTTTTATATTATATTATATTATATTATATTATATTATATTATATTATATTATATTATATTATGGAAAAACATGGACAAAAAACACTTGACGAGCAGGTATGAAAGTGATATCATAATATCCCTATGATATTAGAGGAACATGCAAATAAATAAAAGGTCCATTTGAGTGTTACAACAAAGCAGGTTAACTGTAAGGCTGAGGATGTAAGCTTTTCACTGATAGATAGGCACGAGGAGATTCGAAGGTGTGGGATATTTTAGTTTCAGACTCTCAGAGAAGGACGAGGCTGCTGTGTGCTAGATGGGATTACTATAAAACCAAGTTGACAAATCCAATAGTTCTAATAGTTGTGATCATATAAATCTTACCCTACTGAATTGGTGTTTTTGTTTGTTTTTTGAGTGGGTGGCACAGTAGATTGAGCATGGGTCCTGAAGTCAGGAAGGTTTATCTTCTTGAGTTCAAACCTGGCTTAGACACTAGTTGTGTGACCTTGGGCAAGTCACTTAACCCTGTTTGCTTCAGTTTCCACATCTTTAAAAAAAAAAAACCGAGAAAGAAATGGCAAACCACTCCAGTATCTTTGGCAAGAAAACCTCACATAGTATCACAGTCAGACAATTGAAATGACTGAACAAAAATAGCTCCTTTCTCTGATACAAATTATCTTCTATATTGTCTCATCCCACCCATGCAGTTCTTGTCCATTACTTTCAATAAGTTCTCCATGCATGATAGAGATTATCCTCTGCTTTAAAGAAACAAGAAACAAAAGGTTTCTAATATGCCACTCTATAACCCAGGTTGTCTCTCTACTAAATCTCATCTTGTCCCGTTACTGATCATCTTCCAGTAATGCATGAACTCAATGATTTTCACATTAAAAAAGGCCAATAATATTATGAAGACTTCCATAAAAGAAGTGATGTAACATGAGAAAAAGTATATTTCTGTAGCACTTTCAAGTTTGCATAGTGCTTTCTCCACCATAGCCTTAGGAAGGCGGAAGTAAAACTAACTTACAGATTATAATGAGAAATTAAGTGGCTTTTTCATGACTACAAAACTACCACAGTATGAGGGAGAATTTTAATATAAGTATCTTGGCTCCAGATCCTCTAGTCCAATTTTGTTTCCATGCTATTAACAAAAAAGAAGTGGTACAATATCCATCACAAATTACAATAATTTATGAAAGTCTTTAGTATGCATTTTGATTTTTATTATGAATATACATGAGAGGCAAGATGGCATGTTAGTTAGGAGGATCTGAATTCAAGTCCCCTCTCTAACACATGTGAACATAGACAAGTCATTTAACTTTATAATGTCTCAAGAAATTCTTGAAGATTACACATTGCATAGAAGACACTTATTTGAATGGGTAAAGAGATTTTCTTTGCTGAAAATTCTAAAGCCAATGAAAAACCAGGTCTTCTGCTCTCCCAAATTTCCCTCAACATTTGGAAAACTGATAATTGACATTCAAAAACAGTTGAACAAGCTAGCTTCATCCTAAATAGAAAAGAAGGGATATGGGGGCAGCTAGATGGTGCAGTGGATAGGGCACCAGCCCTGAAATCAGGAGGACCTGAGTTCAAATATACTCTCAGGCACTTAACAGGGCTTAGCTGTGTGACCCTGGGCAAGTCACTTAACCCCAATTGCCTCAAAAAAAAAAAAAAAAAGGAAGGGAGATGATTGCTGTGATAATGCATCCTTAGAAGCCCTCAAAGACACATGGATGTCATCAACAGCAGTTGAATAAGAAAAAAAAAAAAAACCTGGAGAAGAAGAATAATGTGTTGATTTGTTTGTAATATAAAAGGAAGATGCAATAGTGTAACACAGAAAAGAGTGACCACTAAAAAAAAAAGTACTAAAAACTAAAGAATAGTTAGCAAACTCTTTTTCTAGAGAAGAGCAAAGTAATTGGATTTTCTGAAGAGGAAACACCTGTTTTGCTTGAAGAACTAATGCTGTGGATGCACAGGTGTTTACAGAAAAGAGACCATCCAATCTCCTACTATACAGTTATCTATTTGTCAAGTTGATATTAACAGAGCAAATAACTACTTTCCCGGGTTATGTGTCTGAGATACTAACGAAATTGTCCCATGATTTGGCAAGCTTCATATCCACTACCCACTTTAAATGAATCACATGAAGCCAAATGATTAATTCAAAAGGAACCTAGAAAGCCATTCTGAATACTAAGGTATAAAAGGAGCCTTTGCTAAATATTTACTGGAAAGACGCCCCAAGTGATACCCATTATAGGAACAAAGTATTATATATGCAAAAATGGATAAAAGTCCACCCAGCAGAACGAAGTACAGAGAAAAAGCCATTCTTTTCTATTGTCCAGAATGTTCTCATTTCTTTTTCAAAGGCATCATTGGCAGAAGAATAATTTCTACCAGCAAGACAGTTACGTGATAAGAGGGAATGGAGATCTGGCCTGGCATCAGGAAAACTTGGGATCAAAGTCCAGCCTCAGATACTTACTAGTTGTATGATGCTAGGCAAGTCATTTAACCTCTGTTTGCCTCAGTTTACTAATTCATAAAAACATGGATAATGACAGTTTCTTCCTTCCAGGTGATTGTGAGGATCAAATGATATAATATTTATAAAACACTTGGAAACCTTAAATGCTAGCTATTATTATTATCTGATGCTATCTGTAGATCCTCAGCTATCCACCTCTATTATAAAAGAAAAGATGAAAGACATGGGAACTATCCATCAGTTACTGAATGGAAACTCCCTATTCCAAAATGGCTCAAGGAATTCTGTACAATAGTTTTAGCTGCCTCTGAGATAGTAAATAAATTATCTTTTCATGATTATATGACCTGCACATGTCAGAGTTGGGATTTGAACTAATTTTCCTTACTTCAAGGATTGCTCTCTACAAACATCTTTACCATTTTAACATGATACCTCATTTTCATAAAAAAGCTGTGAGTGAAAAGGTTTGCTTCTTAAAGGATCTTGAAATCCAACTGGCTTAAGCCTCAGGTAATGAAATCTATCTGGAAGAATTTTAACGATATGCCAAGCTCCACTTTCCAGTGTACAGTATTAAAACATAGAGTATCTACTACATGAACAAATAGATAAGATCTTTAAAATTCCTTATAAGGTTGTTCTGCTGGAGGGAAAAACAGACAACAGTTCTTTCTCTTTCCCTGAATTTGGCCATATGGATTTTACCTGCTTTTACCCATGCCCCCCTCTTTCTCCTTCCCTACTTTTGCTCAAATTAAATAGAAGCAGAAAAAGGAAGACTTCATTATTTTTGGATGATATTGTCAAATAGAGGGGGAGAATGGAAAGCTAACTTCAAATTTTTAAGTCCAAAGCTTTGAAAAATAGGTTATTGTCAGAATTTTTCCCTGGGAAAAGCAGAGATTTCAAATGTAGACAACTGATAGAGAAAATTTATTTTAAAAGCATAGGAAAAAGCAATCTTTTGAGTTTCCACAATTGTCAGTTGGTTCTGGCAGTGGTGAGTCATCATTAGGAATGGTGACAAAGTGTGTGTGTGTGTGTGTGTGTGTGTGTGTGTGTGTGTGTTTTGTCTCATCAATAAGGAAAATTGACAGATATGGCAGCTTGTTCATTTTTAGTGCAGCAGGAATGATGGAGGCAGCAGGTGGCAGCATCTCCCACTCAAAGAACTGAAGAACTTGGAACAGGCTTAATTCACAGCAGGCAGCTGGCTGACAAGCCAGCTTCCTTCTCTTTAAAGCTCTTCTGCATCTGTGCTGGCTATCTCATATTTCTGGAGTCATGGTCCAGTAAGGTGGCCAGAAGAATTTCCACCAACTCCCACTGAAGGAAGTGCTTCCTAGAGTTACTCCAGCCCCATCATGAAAAACAAACATGAAACTGGGCCTCTACTTTATCATCTCTGAAAAGAATAAGTTGGACTAAATCAAGAGATTTTAACCTGAAACTATGAACCTATTTTTAAAAGAATATTCTGATAATCTACATAAATTGTAATCCTATATATTTTACTTCATGCATTTAAAATTAAAAACATCATTAAAAAAAACATTTTAAAGTAAGTGAAGTCTATAGTCATCACTTGACAGACATATATATACACACACTAATAACCCCTAAATGAAATTATCTCCAAGATGACCATCCAAATCTAACATGATTCTATAAAGCTATGTCCTATAATAAATATATGATAACAAAAAAGATGAGCTGATAATATGGTGAGAGAGCGAGAGAGAACATAGCCCATGTGCTCCACAGATATCTTAGAAATGCTAAGAGCAATTAAGGAGGTATCCAGTATTTTGTACCCAGTGTTTTGTTGCTCTCCTGTAGTGAAATTATGGGAAGACATAGAGGATTGTTATACAAGATGGGCAGACATAGATAAGCTACAATTGATATTGAAGTCACAGAACCATTTGAATTTAAAAATATAATCACTAAAATATAGGTCACTAGTGTCCAGGAACTGTTTTATTTTTATCTGAGTGTCTGACAGCTCATGGCAATCTTTGAGTGAGATATGGGAGACATTTAGTAAATTCTTATTGATTGGATCAAATTGAATAACTATACATAGATAAATTTTTTTCTTCAAAACTAATGTCTTTAGGTCAAGGGTTTTAATCCCCTTTTTCCTATCATAGACTCCTTACAAAGTCTGTTGAAGCCTATGGACTCACTTTCAGAATGTTTTTAAATGCATAAACTAAAATACATAGGATTACAAAGGAAATGAATTCTATTGAAACACACTTCTCAAAATATTCCACAAAAACCAAGTTTGTGGACCCCAAGTGAAGAACCCCTAAATCTAAATTTCTAGCATCCTTATGCTGTCCAAGGCCCTAATTATGGGGGAACCTCATGAAAGGCTGCCTTTTCCAGGATTTAATTTAGAATCCAATCTTTTGTTACTTCTTCCCTGCAGCAAAACTTAATTATATTGTGGTCCATTCTTATAGAACCTGTCTCAGTAAGAAGAATTTAGATGGTAATGGATTAATCAGATAAAATAATCTATTAAAAGTGTTAACTAGTTACTATTATTTGCTCCCTTGGCTATCCCCCTAGCCAACCCTACATAATGCCTTAATCTATTTAAAATTAAGATTTCCCTTATAGAGTAAATCCAGGGGTAGAGATTACGGGGACCACAGACATTTTGTGATATGATTGAACAGCATTGGGCTTGGATTCAGAGGATCTGGATTCAAATCTCTGCTTTTGTCTCTCCCCTCCCCACCTCTTCATCCTTACTGTCTTTTCCTTTTCCCCCATCTCCCACACTTTTCAGTATGACTCTGAGCAAAAATAATTTTGCCTTTCTGGTCTCTGTTTTCCTCATCTATAAAATGGGGGAGGTGAACTAGATAACTTCCAATGTTCCTTGGAGTTCTAAATCTACAATCTTATATTTAAAGGATAGGCAAGGTCTTTTGGATCCATGTAGGGCCAATTTGTCAGCATGACCTAAGGATAGACAAATCATGGAGGAGGAAAAAGGATCATGTTTTCTATTGATCATCCATAATATCAAATGTGATAATATCTATGAAGTGCTTAGCACAGTACCTGACATAAAGTAGGCATTTAATAAATGCTCATTCCCTTTCTCTGTCCCTTCCCTGTCCCCAATAATATAAAAAGACATGTGAAACAGTATTTCTCACACAAGTATAAAGCCTGCTTATGTATTATTGTCCTACAGTGGAAAATGGAGATTGAAGAGGGACAAAATAATTAAAATTTCCTCTTATCTCACCTTTCTTCTCTGTATTTTGTTTATTTTTGCAATTAATTCAGAAAGAGGGAGTTCTTTCTTACATATTGGTTTGGCAAGACAGAATTTAAACTTATGAAGCATTTCAAACAATCTCTGATAATCTTATATTTTATCATTTTTAATCATGAAACTTATAATATTAAAACTTTTTTTCCTATAGATCAAGAACAGAAGATGCCTGGATTTTTGCAAAACCCAATGCAATTCAAGCAATTGGCATTATGTCATTTGGTAAGTGAATAACTCAAATCTTTGTTCAAACCACATGTACAGTGTAAAAGTACTTTGATTATTCATTAGCTCTTCTTATTCACTTCCAAAATTTCTATTTATACATAAATCCCTTTCAAGCCCAATAATTCTTTTATGATAATTTCTTAGCTTGGAAATTCAAGAGTCATGATGTTCTTCCAAAGTTTTTGGTGATATTTGTTATTAGTCGCATAGTATTCTATGTGACTCTATGGACCCAAGATTATCCATGGAGACTGACAGGAAGAGGTATGAATTTCCTTCTTTCCATCAGAGTATGGTTGTTGTCAGAGATTGTCATGAGACTACACACACACACACACACACACACACACACACACACACACACACATACACACACACACACACCTGGTATGAGTAAGGGGCTCTTTGTTCCTAAAAGTGTAAAAGAGAGTTTCATTGGCCTATTTATAATCAATAGATTTAGACTTGAACTCTATGATTATCGCTTGTCTTTTCTGGAATAAAGGGGAGAGCCTGGGTCAAATGTGGAGTATGTTTTAATAATATTCTCATTATTTTCTATTATAGCATTCATCTGCCACCATAACAGCTTCTTAGTTTATAGTTCCCTGGAGGAACCCACAGTGGCTAAATGGTCTCGGGTCATTCATGTGTCAATGGTGATTTCTGTATTTATCAGTGTGCTATTTGCGACCTCTGGTTACTTGACATTTACTGGCCACACACAAGGTATGGCAAGAAATTCAAGTTTATATTTCATTGTTTTTCTGGCAGCATTTAACATTTTCTTATTTTTAATTTAACCTTTCATATATTTCTGTGTACATTTTCTCCTTCCCTCCTTGTTTTAGAGAAATAAGTGTTAACTCCTTCATGCTGGTTGCCTGTACCATCTGGCCTAAAACTCAACTTAACACTAAACTCATCCTATTTCCTCACAAATCTACCTCTTCTGGTGGCTTTGCACATTTTCCTTACTGGTTTCATTACTGTCCAATAATGAATAACTCTTTGAAACCTCCCATATCCCCATTTAGTCACTAAGGTCTGTAGCTTTTTCTTTCCTCAGCATCTCTGTGCACTCTTTTCCATCACCATGGCTTTATCCCCATAGTTAAGACCACACTTATTTCATGACTAGCTTCTTAGCCAGCTCGTCTGACCGTGGTGGGACTTTACCGCCAATTCATGCTATACACTGTGGGCTTAATCTTTCTACAATCCAGTTATCTTCATGTCAGTTCCTTGCTCAAAAACCTTAGGTGGCTGTCATTGCCCAATGGATAAACATCAATTCCTTAGTTTTACATGGGCTTGTGATTTCATTGGTAGTAGGGAATTCTCCGATGAGAAAACTTCATCAGTACAAGTGAGTATTTTTGCAACAACTCAAAATCATAGCGAATTTCATAAAAGTTAAGAGGTTAGATGATTTTCTCATAGTTACATAGCCAGTATGTGTCAAAGGTGGGATTTGAACTCAGTTCATTCTGGCTTTGAAGCCAGCTCTCCATCTACTAACTTCATAAGAATAAAGAATAAAAGTTAAATAGAAGCATAATAAATGTATCATCAAAAAACACAAACTAAATTTTTTTTGTGATTTAACTATGGTAGTCTCATCTGGTCATTAGCACCTTCATCACCATGTTTAAACTATAGTTCCTCTGGCACCCACTAAGAATGGTGCTAAAAAAAATGGTTAAGATCCCAGAATCACTAAATTTCAAAATGGGAAAGGAATTCAAAGGACCTCTTAAATCCATAGATTGTGGTTCTGTCCTCCAAGGCCAAATAGAGCAACTCTGTCAATCCCCCCAGCCCCATAAAAGCTTTTCAATAGCTGATGGAAGATATTATGATAGGAATTAAAGGAATCATACATTATATTCTTAATGGGATTGACATTTAAAAGAAAAAATTCAGAGGTTGTTTTCCCTTCTTTTCCTCTTGGAATAACTAAATAGAGTATGTGATTTTAATCTAGTTTTCCATCTGGACTGATTAAAACAAGGTGGCCAAATAATTTAAGAGCAGGAAAAGCATTTTATGCTTAAAAGAACAGGCCCTAAATAACTATTCTTTTATCATTCCCCTCCCCTTTCCTGCCTTTTTCTCTGCATCCTCTTCTCAAAATTGTTCAGAGGTGATAATGGTGCCTCTTGAAAAGGCCTATTTTGATGGAGATATATAGTCAATAGCTCAATTTTTAAGGTATAATATATCTATTCTGTCACTTTTCTTTGTACTAATTCCATATAATGTTGTCTGTGGAAGCTTGTATCTTTTTTTGTTGTTGTTAACATAATTATAATGTCTGAAATTCCTCCCCATGGTACAGAGACTATGCTTAGATCTTGTAATGTGGTATTCAGGAAATGCAGGTCTCCAGATGTCCGTCTCTCCACTTCCTTTGAGGGCTGTCCTTGTTCTGAGAATAACACTTCAAAGGAAAACTTATTTATTTTAACCCAAATTTTTTCCTTCTATTATTAATTGAATAATGAAAAGTAAAGAATATAAGGATATTTTCTTAAGTTAATTCCAGAGTTCTCTGATATTGTTTTTTTCTCTATTTAAATTAAATTTTATTTTTAATTAGCAAAATTCATTTTCATTCTTTCCCCAAAGAAAAAAATAAAACAACCCTTGTAACAAATATGCCTTGTCCAGCAAAATAAATTCTCACATTGACTTTCAATGTTTTTCATGTTGTATGTTTAATCTGTCACCTCTCTGTTAGGAGGTGGGCAGCATTCTTCATCATTGAACTTCTGGAGGTATAATGAGTCCTTGTGTCAATCAGGGAACCCACCAATCATCTCCTGAAAGAAAGCCCAAAATGAAATTTCAAGGAATGTCATAGCCAAAATCCAGAGTTCCTAAATCAAAGGAAAATTATTGCAAGCAGCCAGGAATACCTCCAAGACAGCTTTCAAAAGTAATTTGTAGTTAGGCCACCAAAAATGAATGATGAGAACAAGATAAAGACTATCCTGATAACTCAGTTCTGGGGTGGAATAATAATTTGTGTCTCAGTAAAAAGTTATGTTTTTGCTTAGAACTCTGAAACTGGACAAGATCTCATGTTTGTTCCAAATGATTTTTTTTTAAAAACTGAAACTTGGGGGCAGCTAGGTGGCGCAGTGGATAGAGCACCGACCTTGAAGTCAGGAGGACCCGAGTTCAAATCTGATCTCAGACACTTAACATTTCCTAGCTGTGTGATCCTGGGCAAGTCACTTAACCCCAGCCTCAGGAAAAGCAAACAAACAAACAAACAAAACCTGAAACTTGAAGTTTTAGGTAATATCATACTGATTTAGAAAATTTATATTTTTATTTTCTAAATTATCAGGCATTTTTCCACCTCCTATCTCCCCAACCCCACTAGGGGCAAGGAGAATTTGTAAGAATAAGTATAGTAAAGCAAAACAAATTCCTATGTTGGCCAAATCCAAAATAGTATGTCTCACCTTTATGATTTCTGTCATGAGGTAGACTTTATTCTTAATTATCACTCCTCTAGAATCATGTAGATCATTGCATCAGAATTGTTGTCTTCCAAAATTGTTAATTTATTACAATATTGAAGTTCTGATAAATTATTCTTCTGGTTCTATTTATTTTAGTCTGTGTCAGTTAATACAAATCTTCTTAGGTTTATTGAATTATTAAATTCTTCAATTTTATGTTATTCCCCAGGAGATTTGTTTGAAAATTATTGCATAAATGATGACCTAATTAACTTTGGTCGATTTTGTTATGGAATCACTGTCATTTTGACTTATCCAATTGAATGTTTTGTGACCAGAGAGGTGAGCATTCAATTCATTTTCCAAATATCAGTTTTGCATATGTAATTTCTTTTCTGACTTGATGTTAGAATAAGTTTTATAAATATATGCATTTAAGACAGGTTTTACCACTCACACTTTTCACCTTTACCACTCACATTTTCTTTTAACTACTCATCAAAAAAGATTTAAGGAAAAGTTATCATTTTTTGAAATTCTAGAGCTGAAAGAGCCCTTAAAATCATCTCAGCCCCCTTTGTTATTTTATATATAAAGACCCTAAAGAATGAAAGGTTAAATAGCTTTTCCAAGGCTAATTAGTAACAGGATTGGAACTAGACTTGACACTCTCTGAGCAGTATTCATTCTACTAACCATCCAATACAGCTGCCCATTCAGAGATTTATGAGAAACTTTCACAAACAGAATTTGTAAATCTTGGTTAGACTTGAGTTTATATTAACATAAGGTCAAATATTTATATAAGTGCATTCCATGGTTTTTCCTGGCATTTGGTACAGACTAACTGAACGGTAAAAAATAAACCCATATCCAAACTTTTTTTCATAATTTTTTCTACTTAGATTTTTCTTTCCTCACAGTCAACTCTATTTAAACACAGAAGTATCATGGGACAGAATCCCCTCAATAAAATTATGTGTGACTGTGTGTATGTGTGTAAATATTTTATTCTTTCTTAAATCCCTAAATTTTAAATTTAAACCTTTAGTTCTGCCCTTATACAGATGCATATAATTTTACATTTCATTAATATCTCCTAAATTAATCTCTGTAGCAACCATTATGAAATCCCTCTCAATTGGATTTGAGAAATTAAAGGAGATTTACATTAAGATGGGAAGTGAAGGAATAAAAGAAGTGTTTTGATTCTTACAATACAGAAGTAGGGAAGTGTGGCTTTCAGATGGTCCATTATGCTATCCATTAAAAATCCTATTGCATTCATTTTTAGTTTAATATAACTGATTCACAGTGAACTTTTCAAAAATCATACTAAGAAGGCCCTTGGAATTAGGAGCCTATTTCTAGACTATTTGCACAGTCTAGAATGGATAGGTTTAATATTTTAAGTGAACAGCTTGAAGATTAAGCAGAAACATTGGTCCCACTCCAGAATCACAGTTTGGTCTTTCTCCAAATTTATTTCATTTGTTAATGGGAGATCACTGGAGTTTTTTCATATGCTAAACCAATAATGGAAGTGGTGAGGAGAAAAGGGCATATGTTGTGAATATAGCACTTGGTTTTTGGTTCAAAAACAATGGAAAATATGAAATAAAGATTTATTTTTAAAAATATATATAAAAAAGAAGATTAAGCAGAATGTCCCACTCAACATGCTCTAGAAGGCAAGAAGATATTTTAGGGGAGAGGTGGAAGGGTTTGGTCCAGATGTATGATTTCTTTAAAAGAGGATATTCTAGGTATGGAAACTCCCCCAAACTGCGTAGATTGGCAACTTGTACATACATGTACAAGAAGCACAATTTGAGAGAAAGGTGTGACCCTCGTTCCATTATATCATATTATTTTTCAGGCAGGTACTCACATACTGCAATCATGGGCCAGAAACATCTTAAATATGTAATTCAAAACTACTTATATTCTTTTTGCTTCATTTTCTTTTCCAATTAAATATTCTCTCCTCCTTATTTTTCACTCCCATAAAATAGAAAGAAAATCCTTGTAACAAAAAGGTAGTCAAACAAAACAAATATCTCTATTTTCCATGTCCAAAAATGGTAGTCTCATTTTTTATCCTGAGTCTATCTCATCTCCATCAGGAGATGGGCACCATAGATCTTCCAGAATTATAATCATTGCATTGATCAGACATTATCTTTCAAAGTTGCTTCTCTTTATAATAATGTTATGTTATTGTATATTTGTTCTCCTGGGTAATCTTACTTCATCTTGCATCAGTTTATATAGGATTTTCTGAACCCATCCTTTTCATCATTTTTTACAGCACAATAGTATTGCTTTATATTTATATAATTTAATTTGTTGAGCCATTCTCCAGATGATGGGAATTATCTTACTTAGTTTTCAATTCTTTGTCTTCAAAAAAGCGTTGCCCTAAACATTTTGTTTATATAGGTAACTTTTCTTATTTCTTTGATCTCTTTGAGATTTAGATCTAGGAGATATACTAATGGATCAGTGGGTATGCTCATTTGAAGGATTTTTTTATAGATCATTCTGAACAGATTTCTAAAATAATTGATTTTGCAGATTTCATTCTTTATATATATTAATAAGTGGCCTTTTTGTGAGGTTGTGAATACTCCAACTCAGAGGCTTAAGTGTGAATTCTTGCTCCTATGGTAGAAGAGGAAAGATCTAAGGATTGACTTTGATTTAAGCAAAGAAGGAATCTTCTGTTTTATTTCTTCTCCAACTCTATCTCAAGTCCAAATCTAGTTTTCAGATCAGAACTGATGCAATATGCACACCTTGTTTAACTGTAGGTGCTAGGTATTAACTGTTCAAATTAGGTTTGCATTTTGCAGTATTTAGAACGGGGTATTGGTTGTTGTTTTTTTCTGTTTCTAAGTGCCATGCCCTAGAAGAGTAATTAAATTAAAAACTCTACTTTAAAAATAGTGATTATATAAAATATATCTTCATTTATATTTTTTTTATCTTTCCTCTTTTCTTTTTATTCTCTCTTCCATGCATACATAAGCAAATACAGATACTAAAACACACACACACACACACACACACACATACACACATACACACACACACACACACACACACACACACACACACACCCCACATGGCATGAGCTTAACAATGATTATTCAGAGGCAGAGTAAAGAGCATACAGGGTATTATTTGAGGGTTGCTTAAATGTCCGTCAGTCTTAAAATAACTCCTTTACCACTGTTAGAATGTTGAACTTTCTATCAGTATAATTACTTTGTCAAGACCTTTCAAGGATGTGTATTTTAATTGGGTTAAAGCATTATGTAGGTTTTTTTTGTTTGGTTTAGTTTGGGACAGGCCTATGACTTCATCTACTTGGGGAACTCATGATACAGAAAATACCATGTACACTAGTGCAAGTTGGAAACCCATAAACAATTGCCTGAATTATTGAGAGACTTGACTTTCCCAGAGATACTTAACCAGTATACATTAGAGACAGAACTTGAAATTAATTCCATATCTGTGAGACCATGCTATATTATATCATTTGGGAACCATATCCATGAGACCATGCTATATTTTATCATTTGGGAGAAATGACTTATCTAGATAACACAGAAAAAAATTATTTGCATCTTCAAAGCATTCTATAATTTAATATTCTAAATATTTTATCATTCTTGTTTTTTATTTATTCAATTTAGCAAAAATTTATTATGTACCTTCCATAAAACACGTTGTTAGGTCTTATACACACAAAGTAAAAATAACAATCCCTCCAGAACTAGTTAATGGGATGCAAGAAGTAAACAGAGAAGTAAATGCTAGCTAATTTGAGAAGAGAAATTATACCAATAAGTAGGTTAAACTTTACCTGAGACCCAAAGTAAGGTAAGGATTCTAATAAGTATAAATACAGAGGGACACATTTGAAGAATAAGGGAAAGCCTATGTGAAAGCACAAATAGCTAAGCTTAGAAAAATAATTAGTAGGCTACTGTCTGGCCTGACTGTAGCTCTGCCTACATGAAGGGGAATAATAGGAAATATGGTTTAAAAAAAAAAGTAGTTTGTGATTGGGATGGACATTAAAAGAAAGCCTAATGAGTTTTAAAAAACATGTCTGTAAAGTAAGGAAGTTCGATTAAATAATTTCTAACAATCTAGATTAATGGTAATTAGACCAAAATCTCTAAATGATCATCTAACTAGATGATTTAACTAGGATTTAACTCGTTTTAGGACACAGCCTTATATGAGCCCTGCACTTCATTCACTCTGACCTTTTTTTGTCTCCTGTGTTCACATAGCATGGGCATTCGTGACTCCATGACTTTTTTCACACTCTTCTTATCTTCCTTGAATGCCCTTCAACAACACTTTAGCCCCTTCACTTAAATATGAGCTCAAGTGCCAGAGAATCAGTCATTCAGTCAAATAACAATAATTTGTCCTCCTATGGACAAATACTTTGCTAACAATTTTAGCATTTTAATGTTAGTTTCACACACTTCAGTTTATTTTCCAGTATTGATTGTGAACTCTTAAGAGCAGGGATTTCATATTTTATACATCTTTTGTATTCCCCACACTGCCTAAGACAGTATGGCATAAATATTAAATGATCAATAAAAAAGCTTGTTGATTGAGTTAATTATTCTCTATAGAATGATAAGTTCCTCTCTATTCTCACTGAAAAAAGGACAAGAGAGAACAGTCTTAAACTGCAAGATGAAAACAAAGAAGCAATGGATCACTGAGCAAAGTTGTGAAATCTCCTCCGAAACCTTTCAAATAAACCGCTATCTGATTATTTTAGTTATCAACCTGCAATATCCAGGGAAAAGGAACAAGATAGGTCCTCAAGACCTTTTCCTTCACAAGGATAGTTTATATTTTACCTTAATGCTAATATTCAGTTGCTGTTTTATCTCCTGAGCACAAAATGTAGCAATTAGCATTACTGGTCATGTCAAGGATGTGTTTTGGAAAGAACTAAGACATCATCATTAAATTTTGATTTTGTCCTTAAAGAATTCACACACACACACACACACACACACACACACACACACACACAGAGGTGTGTGTATGTGTATACATATATATAGTCTAGTAGTATAGCACAAAAAAATATTCTATCCAACATTTACATACAATTCAATTTTTCTGATAAGTTATTACAGTAAAGTATTATTTGTTAGAAAATAACATATGTCAAAAAACTGTATATAAAGAAAAAATGCATTAACATGAAATGGACTCTCAATTTTCTAAATCTTATCTTTTTTGACAGGTAATTACCAATGTTTTTTTTGGTGGGAATCTTTCAAAAATTTCCCATGTTATGGTAACAACAATCATCATTATTCTGGCCACACTAGTGTCACTGCTGGTTGATTGCCTTGGGATCGTTCTGGAGTTCAATGTAAGTATAATTAAATTATTTCTGTTTTCCTTTCTGAAGAACAGAGCAGGTTTACATTCAGCAAATGATGTGTTACACTTAAGATATGTTTTCAAGCTGTAATAAAACACATTCTGAAATATATGTTGATTTCATGATTAATGATGTATAATATTCATAGTGCTTCGTATATGCTATTAAAATGTAATCTGACATATTTTGAATTTTCTAGACATATTCAGAGAGACTCACTTATCCCTCATATCCAGTCAGTTGCCAAATTATGTCTTTTTAACTCTATAACATTTTTCTGCTCGCTAGAATAACAGATTTTAGCATAGTTCAGATCCTTGTTCCCTCTAAGCTGGACTTTTGCGATAGTCTCTACATTTATTTCCTTGCCTCATCTCTCTTTTCTCCAAAGCGTCCTCCACAAAGTTACCAAAGAAATTTCCCTAAAGTTACACATCTGATAATATCTTTCCCTTATCCAGTAGATTTCAGGGTTTCTATCTTTCCTATAGGACCAAAGAGAAGCCTCTCTGTTTATTTTTAAAGGCTGTTTTAACTTGATTCCAATCTACCTTTCAAACTAATACTTTTATATATGTATTGTAGAATGTAAGCTTCTTGAGGGCAGGAACTATTTCCTTTTTTTCTCTGCATCCCCAGTTCCTGGCACATCTTTATAAGCCTAGAAGTAGTATATAAATTTGATTTATTCAAGATCCCAACCACCATGTGTCTGGATTGTTTTAAGAAAAATCTTCTAGCTATTCTGGATCCTAGGTTATTCTCCTCTAATCTAATCAACATTGCTACCATTCTAATCTTTCTTAATCACTACTTTTATCTTGTCACTCTACTATCAAAAACCTTATTTCATACTCCATTAAAGTTAAATCCTTCAATTACAATCCATTTCAACCCACATCATATGCCCAAAACAAAAGCAAAAGAGAACATTCCCTTCTCTAAAGTTGTTTATATGGTCTGAGGATATCAACATGTGTACAGATAAGTATGATATAAGTGAAGGGAGCAAAGGAGAGATCAGCCAACATTTCTATGAAAATTTTATGAGGAAAGAAATGCAAATAACGGGAGATCAGAGAGCTGATACTAAGGTAAGAATTGGATAAAGATTTGGAATCTGGAAAACAGTATTTCATTATTTGTTTTGTATTTAACAGGTGCCTCCTGTGTTCCAGGCACTATGTTAGACTCTAGAGTACAAAGAAAAACAAACAAACAAACAAACAAATGAAATGATTCCTGCCCTCAGGATGCTTAAATTCTAATTTCAACAACAAAGCATACTGTTGAAATGTGAGCTGTTACTTACAGGCTATAGTACACTACAATGCTAGGTATTTGTAATATTTATATTATGGTGGTACTTTTCATTGTATCCCCTTTGGGGTAAAAAATCACCAAAAAAAAAATCATTAGAGTCAGATGTGCTGGCCATAAAAGATTATTCTTTTCAAATTCATGATAGCAGAAAATGAAAATCTGAATTTGAGGACTAACTAATAGTCCGGTCTGACCAGAATATATAGAATATGTAAAGAGGAATAATATGAAAAGACTAAAAATTTAAACTCAATCCAACTTGTCTGGTGTCTTCAATGCTAAGCTAATGAGTTTGATTTTTATCCTAGAGGCAATAGTGATCTGATGAAAACTTCTTTTCAGGACAATAGCATAGTCCCACCCATGCTTTAGAAAATTTCTTTTGGCAGCTATGAAAGATAGATTAGACAGAGAGCCTAAAGGGAAGGAGAACAATTTAAGAGTTGTTAAACTAGTACAGGTATTGAAATGATAAAGAGCATGAACATGTGTATTGGTAATATGAGTAAAGAGATGAAGTAACAGGGGAAAATGTTATGGAGTTTGAATCCAAAAGACTTGACAGTGACTTTGACAGAAGAAATATAGATGACTCCAAAGTTATAAATCTGGGAGACATAGGTAGTTGTTGATCCCCTCTGTGGAAATAGGGAAGCCAGGAGAAAGGATAGATAATAAGCTGCTAAGTTTAATTTTATACATACTGGGTTTGAAGGACCTGCAATCATATCTAAGTGGATTTGTCCATCCTGCTGAGATAAGAAATTGGAGAAATCCTATGTCCCACCTTATCTATTAAAATTTATTTCCCACTACTTTTCAGCTTGTATCTTCAATTCTAGTCTCCTCCCTGTGCCATAGATATGCCTTAGCATTGAACCTTTACTCAGGTTGGAATGTTGCTTCTCCTCCCACTTTTGATCCAAATTACATTCCTGCTTCAAGATCGACTTCTAGTTCTGTCTTCCTCTCTGAAAGCAGATTGGCTACTGTAATCCTTGCAAATTCCTATCATCCTTTTCTGAATTCATATCACCCTTTTAATCTCTTTTTCACATATTAACGTGTACTTGTTTTATACTATCAAGTTCAAAACCTTTATAGGTAGGGAAATCACAGAATTTCAGAAATGGGTTGACCTCAGATGCTGATCTCAGCTAACGCACACTAAAACAGGAATATCCTTTATGACCCAATTTCTTAAACTGTGGTTCACAGTCCTATATGGAGTCTTGTAACTGAATTTGAAGGTGATTATTAGTAAATATTTTATTTGTATACCAATTTTATATACTTATATACCCTGAGTCATGTAAAAATTTATTGGTTCAAAAGAGGTTGCAAGTAAAAAGAATTTTAAAAACCATGTTCTATGATACCTTAGACTAGTGGTTCTCTAGTTTTTGTTTGAAAACAAGTCATAAGGAAACCTACTGCCTCCTCAAAGAGCCTATGCCATTTGTGGATGATGCTACTTTTTTGACCTGACTTTTTGGTGTAATGGAAAGAGTGTTAACTCTGTGGTCAAAAGGCCTGGATTTAAACCCTGTCTCTGACATTTCCAGCTTGTATGATCTTGGGAAGATAAATCACTTAATCTTCAAATTTCCCCCCCAAAAAGAAAGTATTTGGACTAGAAGTTCTCTGAGATCTATTCCTAGGGTGGTTGTTTGTTGTTGTTGTTGTTTCTTTTAAGAATGTAGCATAATATAGTCAGTAGAACACTGGACTTGGAGTCAGGAAAACCTAGGTCAAATCTCATCTCAGCCACTGGCTAGATGATATTTAGCAAGTTCCTAACTTCTCTGTTACTCAGTTTCTTTCTCTTTAAGATGAAGAGATTGGATTTGATGGCCTGTAAGCTCTTTTCAAGCTTTAAATATATTATCCTACGATCCTTCCATCTGGATCCCTCCATATCCCTATGATCTTTCTCTGCAATTTTCACCCACTCCTCCCATTACCACTTTCTGAAACCAAATAGCATAAATCTAATCCCCCTTTTACACGAGTCCTTTAAATATTTAAAAACAGCAGTCTTTCCCCACCCCATATAGGGGAAGCTAAACAGCCCCAGTCCTTTTGTAGATTTTCTGACACTTAACCCCAGTTGTACACACACACACACACACACACACACACACACACACACACACACAAACACAAGGAAATACTGGGTTCTAGTTTATGAGGACCCCTTGATTTATCAAGTAGACATTAAATCACTTTCTCCAGTTCCCAGAAAACCTTCAGAAAGAGGAAGGAAGCATACAAGCCACATATCACATCTCCAAGTTATGGAATGAAAGCAACCTGACAGAGTGATACATGAATAGTTGGGGACACAATAGGATAACATGTTCCCAAGAATATACCTTAAAAGTTGGAGAAGAACAACAAGGTGAACAATTTCCATCCATTAGCTGCATTATCTTTATAATTTCAATACAGATCTATAGGAATCAATAGAGTTAGAGATAAGACATACCATATTAAAGAAAAGGTTACTACTGTCAGCAGAAGACTGGTGCCCAAGACACGTTTATATCCCTGCTCCTCTCCCTAACACTTGCTGTATCATTTTGTATGCCAGCTTTGATTATCCCTGATATTATGTCTTGTATTTTGCTTGACTCATGGTAAATACTTAATAAATCCATGTTGACTCTGTTTTCTGGTACATTGGCAATGCAATTCAACTGCAAACATCTTGAGAGGAGAGTTTGACATATGTTATATTTCTTCTGTATATTCATACAAACTAGTGGAGAAATTAGCACATAGGATGGATAATTCTCTACTATTCTTCAGAAAAATACATAGTCCAAAAATTATTTCTGCATCTTTTCAAGGGTAGAAGAAGATGTCTGGCACAGGAAAGCACAAATAACTTTAAAGCAATTGGGAACAATAGTGAAAACATCTCATCATCTATATAGTAAATGATCAACATGGTCACTTTTGGATCAATTATTTATTATTTTTTGAAAGTCTCATTTGAGCTCATCTGTTTTTCATTAAATTGTTGTAATATTGTTACAAGAGGAATGAACATTTTTTTAGGAAATTCCCCACTATTATAACCTACGTAGTATGTTTCTATGAGCTCAAAATCTACCTCAGGCATTTACTAGCTGTATGATTCTGGGCAAATCACTTAAGCCGGTCTGCCTCAGTTTCCTCATCTGTAAAATGAGCTGGAGAAGGAAATGGCAAACCACCCCAGAGTCTTCACCAAGAAAACCCCAGATAGGATCATAAAGAGTTGGAGATGACTGAACAAGTCAGCTTTCTGTTCCTCCTTCAGAACAAACAGACATTCCTAATGCTACGAGATCAATATATTCTATTTATTTTGACCATAAAGCTAGTTCTTTATTTTCCTGAACCTCTTTTTCTATAGAACCAGAAATATATTTCCACATTTAAAATCCTCTAAAAATTGACAGCCTTTATGTACTAAGATAGTATGCTGATATTGTAATGTGACCAGGAAGCCAGTCAGTATGAGTGGCAGAAATGAGGTCACTGATTGATAGGGATAACGATAAAGATAGAACATGTGTAAGATATGTACTCAGGCCTAAATAAGATTTTATGATATGATTGGTAATAATAAGTCTCATGCCTAAAAAAAATCAAGAAAAACATTTGATAGTTCATGCTATATTGGATAGTAGAAGACTAAAAGGGCTAGTACATATGCTTTCTTTTAGGAGACACAATGGACAAAAAAACTGAGCTGGAGTCAGAAAGATCTGCATTCAAATCTGGCCTCAAACATTAACCAGTTATGTTCTTGTTTGGGCAAATCACTTAATATCTGTTTGCCTCAGTTTCAACTGTAAAAATGGTTTTAAACATAGTACTTACTTTTCAGGGTTTTTAGTAAGGACCAAATGAGATAGTATTTGTAAAGCATTTAGCTTAGTACCTGGCATAAAGAAAAGTTAGCTTTAAAAAAAAAAATTAGTGTTATTTTAACTTTTATAAGACTGTTCTCCTGAAACTAGGGTCACCTCTTCAGCTTGAGCTTCAAAGTATGCAATATATAACTTAATTCCTTTCTCTGTAAATTGTGTAAGTTTAAAAAATTCCAAATTTATTGAAAAAGTATGACTGTGGGTAGCCTGTGACAGTGTTTAAGTGCCTAGAAAGGAAATAAAAATAGAACCTTAAAGGGAAAATGTTATCTTCACTAAAGAGCTGTAGTATTTTGGCAAACTTGTTTGATTACCATTGCTGAGCAGCTGTGGCAAACTAAGAATTTCACAAATGAGATACATAGTCTAAATTTTACAAAACCATAGTAACATTTACCAGCATTTCTATTTGTATTTCTTCACAAATACAAGATTGCTCCTTCATCCTGTCACACTTTAAAAAATTTTTCACTTAAAGTATATTTTAACCCTAAAGAAATTATATTCAACAAGGCATTTTGCATCCTGGCTATCCTTGGACTGAGGAAGCGGTAAAGGAATGCTGAGTTGGTTTAGATTAAGTAAGGTAGAATAGAGGAAGTGATAATACCATTCCAGCACTGTCCTTGCATTGGTGCTGTGACACTATCATCTCCATAATTCGCCAAAGTAGGAAGGTAAAGAATTGAATGTTTCCACGCCCTACCCCATGCATGGTACTGTAAGACAACAGTCTTTTTTCCTTTTCTCATAGTTATACCTCTGTTTCCAGTCTCAAACAAAAAATGAATGAGGAAAGCAAAAAATATTAGGTCAATTAGAAATAGGAAAGTCTATGATTAAATATTTAAGAACTAAGGAGAGGCAGTTGGGTGACACAGTGGATTATAGAGCACTGGTCCTTGAGTCAGGAGGACTTGAGTCCAAATGTGGCCTCAGCTACTTAATAGCTCTGTGACCCTGGACAAATCACTTAATTCTGATTATCTCCAAAAAAGGCTGGATGGGGGGGGGAGAGAGAGAGAGAAGAAGAAGGGGAGGGCGTGCTAAGTCATTATACTTTTCATATTTGTAGAACTCAAATTTTTGAGGGATGGGGACAAAAGATAGATGATAGATCATACATACATACATATATACATACATACCATGGCCCACAAGTAGTATAGTAGTAGTTTTCTGTTGTGTTCTTTTTCTAAAATTTAATGTTACATGGTATCTGAAGAGCATAGCATAAAGATTTTGTTCTTCATTTTGTTTATTTGAAGAGTATGAACAGCTCATGAAAAGTTTTCAGCTTTTAAAAAGGAGATGGCATATTCTGTTAATAGAGAAGTGGGATTAATCAGGAATTAGATTAAAAAGTAGAAGGAAATTTTTTAAAAAAATGCAAATTGCCAGTTCTGGAAAAATAATATGCAACACAGATATATAATATTGTACAATGTAGAAGTCTTAGTGGTTACTTCTAAGTGGAGACAAGTACCAGTAAATTCCCTTCAGAAGGAATCCTGAAACAAGAATTGGACTTATATCTTCACCCCTCACTGTGGAGTGCTGTTGCATACTCTTCAGCATTTTTTTTTAGATTTTATCACCTTTTCATCTGCTCTACAAAACTCAGAGATTCTGATTCACTGAAGAAGCTCTACTTTTGCTAATAATAATAATAAAAGACACTTAAATGAAAGGGGTCGTGGAGATCTCACAGTAGACTCTTAATTCTGTCTTTGTCCTGATGCTCTGATAAAGATATAGGATCACAGGTTTTTGGCTGGAAGCATGTCATTACATGTTAATCAATATGTGATCATTGGATCACAGATGTGGAGCAGGAAGAAACTTTAAAGGTCTAGACCATCATTTTTTAAATGAGGAATGTCACAGCAAGTAAATGTCTAAGATAGATTTAAACGCACATCTTCTGAATCCAAATTCAATGAGTCTGTCTCCAATTCTATTTTGGAATTCTATTTGGGAAGTCTGATATAGTATGAGAAATCAGAAAAATGGAAAATTTTGTTGTTCTATTATTTCAGTAATGTCTTAAATAAGACACACTTTTATTTTTGAGATTTTCTTGGCAAAGAAATCACTGTAATAGTTTGCCATTTGCTCCTCCAGCTCATTTTACTTATGAGGAAACTGAGGAAAACAAGGTTAAGGGTCACAGAGCTAGTAAGTGTCAGAGGCCATATTTGAACTCAGAAAGATGAGTCTTCCTAACTCCAGGTGTGGCACTCTGTCCACTGAATAACCTAACTGCCCTAACCTGAAGATAGACATTATTTAATTAAGTTGTAAAATAGTCTCACCCAAGCAAGATAATGCAGCTCTGAGTGAATCTGAAATACTGAGCTTATTTTGGCACATATAGTTAAATTGAAGAGAACTGAGATTTTTAAAAAAGCAATATGATTAAAGGAATCATAGGAGATTGAATTTACTATAATATTAAAATCATTACATTATTTAGCTATCTAATAACCAAAATTGCATTAATAACAAGAATCATTTGGCTCAATGCAAAAGGAATTAAAGGATAAAATTAGGAGGAAAAATTAATTTGAGCTTGAGTGGTAGTTCCCAGAAAATGACTCATATAGATTTATTACATTATTTGTAGCCAAAATGAAGTGGTAGAATTTTTGCTTGCCATGTATAAAAGATCACATCCTACTGTAAAAGTGTTAGCAGTTGAATTTGATGTTCCATTAACAAGATGGTAAAATATTGGACTTTTACAGGCCCTTGCCTTATTTCTCTATTGTATAACATATAATGACATGCTTCCAAAAGCAGACATAGCGTCCTCAATTTAAAAGAGTACAATTTTCCAAAGCAAAGAAAATGATAATGGGTATGCTGTCAATTTTGACGTCTATCATCAGACTTGTCATCATTCTGGTATAATTCTTAGGGCTAACTCCTAATGACTATAGGTTTTTGCACATCCTGAGACAGGAATCTTGCATTTAGACACAACATTTGACCAGACTTCCTCCAGTCTAAACATTTTTATTTCTAACAATTAGATTTCTTCCAAATAATTTCTTTCTTAATTGTGAGAAGCATAAAATAGACAAAATGAGCATTGGTTTGCTCTGCCCCGTACATTGGCATTAGAACAATTCCAAAATTCTGGTTAGCCAGAGCTCCTTAAGGAATGTTGTCAGCTTTATGCGTTTGTAGTACTTTCATACCTCTGTGGTTCTAGATGAATAAGTGTCACATATATTTATCATTGCCAAGAAATAGGTTTGTTGAATAGTACAGTATAGTCTTTCTATATTTGCATTTGATATGTTTCAGAGCCTTTAATTCAAGGCAATAAAATAGTAACATTTATTTCATAGAAATAGGAGTTAAACTAGTTTATAATCTATAATACACCCAAGTATAGTTAGTCAGCTCCTCATTATATGACCAAAATCTGCACAGTTCACTGATGCATTAAAACCTGGTTCAGTTAAAACAAATCTTTTTTTGCACTCTATGTCAGTTACCAGTCAACCATTTTACAATTAGATTTTTCTAAATGGAAACCATCTAGAGACTTCTAGTGTTTTTTAATTAGAACACATTTTTATAGTCTTTATGGTGTTATTTCATTCCCATAGAGGATTATTAAATCCTATTCAGTGCCTTTTCTGCTCTGCCAGTTTCTTCCCCAAACTGCAGGGGGATGCCTAGTGGTACGATGGATAGGGCACTGGGCCCAACCTGAGTTCAAATCCAGTCTCAGACATTTAACTAACTGTATGTCCCTGGTCAGGGCACTTAACCCTGTTTGCCTCAGTTTCTTCATCTGTAAAATGAGGTTAATAATAAAACTTATTTCCCAAGTTTGAGGGGCAGCTAGGTAGCAAGTGATAGGATTCTGTTCTAGGAGTCAGGAAAACTCATTTTCCTAAGTTCAGATCTGGCCTCAGACACTTAACTAGTTGTGTGATCCTAGGCAAGTCACTTGATCCTGTTTGCCTCAGTTTCCCCATCTGTAAAATGAGCTGGAGAAGGAAATGGCAAACCACAACCATATCTTTGCTAAGAAAACCCTAAATGAGATCATGGAGAGTCAGACATGACTGAGTAACAAATCCAAGGTTGTTAGGATTCTTATAAGGTGCTAAGTCACTGGAATGGATATAATTATCTCATTTAGCATGGTTCAGTATGATTGATCTGATCCTACAAGGAGATGATATGGGCCAGAACTTGAGACAAGGTAATGTACTTAGTTCACCCCTTTAAAGGAGTTCACTCATTGGTTCACACATTAGACCTCACACCTTTAAAGAGCATATAAAAGGACGAGCCTACTGGAAGCTCGAGGAGATTCAGAGTCAAGATTCATTCCCACTCTACGTTTGTGCTGGCTGGAGACATTCAGACAATAGCTCTTGGGAACCAAGGAGAGAGGAAGGCCTCCAGAAAGCTAGCTGAGCCCCAAGTGAAGGAGATAAGATTTTTGGAAGAGACAATAAAGGATTTGAACTTTAACTCCTGGCTGCATTTGAGGTGATTATTGAAACTGAACTGAAACTAAGGCTGCCTCCAGAAGCTCCCCAAGAAATATGCTCCCAGAGAATGATTACAATTTAGAGAAAAGAGCCTTACACAAGGTAGCTGTAAGGATCAAATGGAAAAATATTTGTAATGCTTAGCACAGTGCAGGTACTATATAAATGCTTGGTTCCTTCCTTCCTTAATCCTGTTTCAATTCAATTCAACATTTCCATGTACCAGGGATACATAAGAATGAAATAATTTCTGCCTTCAAGGAGTCTGAATTCTGCTGGAAATATTTTTCTATCTAGCTTAAGCTTATCAGAAACTTTGTAAGATAGTAACTGCAGGTATTATCTCCATTCAACATATGAGATTCAGTGAGGTTGAATAACTTACAGCTATTAAACAGCTAGGAAGTATCAAAGGCAGAATTTGAACCCAAGTCTTCCTGACTCCAACAACAGCATTAAACTGAATGCCTTTCTTATTCATAATCTCCCAAATTCCAAGACATAGTGCCACTGTACTTTCTGTTCCCCTTTGCCATTTTCATTGGCATTATCGCTCATCATATAATTTTGTAAACTGTAATTGCCCATATTCTTTTCACCAAAGTATTTCTAAGGGCAGCATGTTGGGGTTGCAAAATACCAGATGACATCACTAAATGTGCTTCCATTAAAGCTACTCTATAGATGTCAGTTGTTTCTTTATCATATTGATAAGATTTGCCTTTATAAGTGTTATCAAAGACAAAGTATGGCAGCACCAGGAAAAAAAAAAAAGCAAATACTAAAAACTTTAAAATATTGCTTTTATGAAAAAAAATGTTGTCTATGGATCGATCCAATTAAATACAACAAGCTTCTATGTGTTCATTAGTTGTGTGCCCTGAAAGGTATTAGGCAAGATATATATATATATATATATATTAGCAAAGCTTCTAGTATGTCTTTATTATATTACAGAGGATGGTCAATAGCATCTATAATGGAAAAGGGGAAAGTAAATTTTAGCCACAGGTAGAATAGCCAAGTCCCTCTTCCTTAATTATATATTTTATCTTTTAAAACTCTGTTTCAAATCTGAAGCTTTTCCCCTTTAGTTGAATTTATTTACATGCTAATCTGGTGATTAACTTGTCTATTTAGGCCCTTATGTCTATTTGCAAAGGTAATCAGGGTGTTTGATTTTACTCAGAGAAGGGTTTAGATGCTATTTATTGCTAAGTACTTTTAGAGTAATAGTTTTCCTGTTTTTATTTACATAGATATACACTTAAATGTACACTGAGGAGGCTTCTTGAATAGAAAGGATAAATTATACTTCCCAAAAAATTAATCTCATAGCAACAAAGCTTTAGGCACTTTTATATTTCCCAATCTGTCAAGTTGTATAGAAAAGTGACCATAGAGGAAAGTAATACATAACCAAAAATAAAGTTTTTAGAATTTGTCTAAAGTAAATTTGCATGCCTTATTTTGTTTGATAAATAAGATATTTGAACAAATTTGTAATATAAACACTTTTCTTAAAATGATTAGAACATTCATTTGCAAAAAAAATAATTATTCAATATTCATAAGAAATATTCTTATTCTTAACTATATGTTAAAATAATAATAACCTAAGAAAATTGTCTGTCTACCTAAACTTTTGTGTTTTCATTTTTTAAAAGTCTTATAAATAGAAATAACATTGGATTTAGGAGTCAGGAAGCCTGGGTTCTAGATTTGGCACTGCCATTTCTCTGATGTTGGGTGGGTCACTTTACACCTCTTTGGGATTCAGACCAAAGAAGTGATTGAACAAGATTATCTCTGAGAGGTTTTTTTTTTTTTTTTTTTTTTTTTTTTTTTCCCAATTCTAATATTCTTTGGGTCTGTGATTTCAAAATCCTCTATTTGTAAACATACCCTGAGTAAAGTAAACCATAATTTCTAAATCCTTTGACATTTTCTCCTCTTTCTGATTCAGTTTCAAGTCATTAAATAAGGTTTAAAGAACCATTACAAACACTTTTTTGTTTGGTAACTGTCTGGGAAAAAATGTGTGTGTTCTGCCAAATTACCTTGTTTCTTCTCATTTCCAACTCACAGGGTGTCCTCTGTGCAGCTCCACTTGTTTTTATTATCCCATCGGCTTGTTATTTGAAGCTCTCTGAAGAAAGATGGATCCACCCAGATAAAATTATGTCCAGCATGATGCTTCTTAATGGTGGAGTTGTGATGATAGTTGGATTCATCATGGCAGTTCTACATCCCCAAGATTGCAGCCATGGACAGGAAATGCCCTATTGCTTTTCCACAAATTCCTCTTTCTTCAATATCTCATATTTTCATCAAATAACAACACAACCTCCTGTTTTGAATATCAGTACTTTCTAGTGATTTAGTTGCTAATAAAAATGTGATAATGTTATATTTTTATGTGACCTATAAATTTTGAGTTGTGTAATTGTATTCTTCTCTGTTCTTTCTTACTCTTGTTTCAGGAGATACCTTTGATATCCCAGCCTTTATTCAAATTCCATTTTCTTTTCTATTATGAGACCATGCTAGTAATTTGAAGAAGAAAACTTGATTTTTTTTATAGTAGGTCACAAGTCTTTGAATGATTATTAAAGATAGAATAAGAACAAGTCTTTAAAATCTACTAACTCCTCTCAAATTATATTTTCCTCCACCTAATATGTGAGCTAATACATTGTTTTCTGAAATGGAATGTAAAATAAGATTGCAATTCTTTACATCATCATTTAAAATTTTCAAGATCTAGTCTTTAGAAGGAAAGGAAAAAAAAAAAAGAAAGGCCAACAAAGATATATCTACATTGAAAGTAGATAAGATGGAAATACCCAGTATTACAACTCCTTTTGAGTAAACTGATAAAATAAACTAACTACCTATTCTATTTTTTGTCTTTCTAGAACATGAATATCTTTTCTGCCAAAATTCTCTTCTTCCTAACTTTTTTATGACGGTCAAGGTTCCTGTTATCCTCCTAGTCACCCAAATTTGAAAGCTGGGGTTCATTCTCCTTCATTCCTCACATTTGCCACCTGTCTGATCTATTGCAGTGAACTGTCAATTTTACTTTTTGTAACATGTTTTGTCTGTTCTTTTCTATAACACACTTGCCTAATACAGGTCCTTATCACCTTATGCCTGAATTACTGCAATAGCCTTCTGCATAGTTAGTCCTGTCTCATCTTTTCTCTGCAATCCATCCTCTACTCACCTATTAAAGTGACCTTCCCAAAGTACAGGTCTGACTATGTCACCCTCCCACTCAACAAATTCCAGTGGTTCCCTATCACTTCCAGAACCAAAGACAAAATCCTGTCTGGCATTCAAAATCCTTCTTACTTCTTCCCTCTCCCATTTCAACCCTTGCAGTCATTTTAGAACTTATAACATTGCTCTCCTTTTTGTCCTATAACTAGACACTCTAAGTACTTTCAGGGGCTCTACTATGTGATTCGAGTCCTCTTCCCTCATTATATCTGCCTCCTATCTTCCCTAGCTACTTCCAAGTCTAAACAAAAATCCTACTTTCTACAAAAAGCTTTTCCTGATTTCCTTCAATACGAGTGCCTTCCCTTTGTATATAAGTCCCAATTTATCTTTTATATAACCTGTTTGTACATAGTTGTTTACATACTGTCCTCCTCATTTAACTCTGTGTTCCATTGGAGCAAGGCTGTCATTTGCTCGTATTGCCAGAGCTTAGTATTATCTCTGTTACAAAATAGAGCTTAATGTTTATTGACTGATTGAATATCCATGTGTATATTAATTACAAAAAGAGACACTAGGAACTAATAATTAATATTATTCTTTGGGGAACAATAATTTCAAAACATTTAAAATTCTGTGCTGGCGTTTTTAAGTTCTCAGCACCTGGTAACACTGATAAATTATTTTTTTTTCTTTAATTAGATATTAATTCATAGTATTAATAAAGCATTAATAAGATATTCCCTGCTGATAGGAGTCACCTTCCCTGTTTGTGTTAGTGATATTACCATTCTTCCAGTTATCAAGACTCAAAAACTTGGAATCATTTTTTTTTAATTCTTTTATCTGTTTTTCCCCCACACCCATGTCATCATGCCTAATGATTCTTCCTTTTAAATCTTTCTTATATTCAAACCTTCCTTAATTCCATTGTTTCAAACTAACTTTAGGCCTTCACTTCATGCACAGATTACTTCAATATTCTTCTAATTTACCTTCTTGACTCCACTTTTTCTTTTAATTTATCTTCACACAACACTTTTGTCATGCCTCTGTCCAAAAAAACAAAAACAAAACAAACAAAAAAAAAGAATCTCCCGTGGTTTGGTATTTCTCCTTACAACAAATCTAAATGTCTCTATTGGACTTATTTAGCTCCTTATAACATGTTCTACCTTTCTTGACAAACATCATTTCCCTGAACATTAACACTCTACTTTAATAAACTTTGTTTCTTCTTTTCTCTCAAATATGATAACCTGTGTCACTCATAGGCCTTTAAAAATATTCTCCTTATTTGAAATTTCCTCTATGTGTAGGTTTTTCTGTTTCTGTCTCTGTTTCTGTCTTTCTGTCTCTGTCTCTATTTCTGTCTCTGTGTTTCTCTTGTCTCTCGGTCT
Source organism: Sminthopsis crassicaudata (assembly GCF_048593235.1). Taxonomy (NCBI): domain Eukaryota; kingdom Metazoa; phylum Chordata; class Mammalia; order Dasyuromorphia; family Dasyuridae; genus Sminthopsis; species Sminthopsis crassicaudata. Next base: position 448,968,952 of record NC_133619.1, read on the forward strand.
CTCTCTCTCTCTCTCCCTTCTTCCTTCTTTTCTTCCCTCTTTCCTTCCTTAACTTTATCTCCTCAGATTTTCCATTAAACTATACTTAATCATTTCAATTCACTCCCCTAGACTTGAGTAGTTAGTCTGTACCATGCATTATAATATTAAGTATCATTTCTCTCATATCAATCAGCAAGCATATATTAGACACCTACTATGTGCAAAAGACAGTGCTATATGCTGCAGGTACGAATACAAGGAATAATTCAATCTCTTAAGAAATTTATGCCTTTTTTTTTTTTTTTTTTTTTTTTTTTTTTTTTTTTTTTTGCTATTGATTCTTGTGTATTATCTCACGTCTCCAAAGAAACTGTAGAATTCACTTCAAGGTCAGATATTATTCCTTTTAATACCTTATATACTGTTAACTACATAAGGAACTAAATAAAAATTTATTTTACACACACCTTGGATTCTAGTACTATTTGATCCACTAGGATATTTCTCTTCTAAAGCTCAGATTTATACAGTTCAAACATATCACACCTGACAGATATGATATGACCCTAAAATATGGTAATCATTTCACAGCAAGAATGTAGCATGAATTAACTATAATTTATATTTACCACCTCTCAAATTAGCTAAAATGACAGGAAAAGATAATGATGAATATTGGAGGGGATGTAGGAAAAACTGGGCTGCTAATACATTATTGGTGGAATTGTGAATGATCCAACTATTCTGGAGAGTAATTTGGAACTATGCCCAAAGGATTATCAAACTGTGCATACCATTTGATCCAGCAGTGTTTCTAACGGGTCTGTATCCCAAAGAGATTTAAAAAAATGTAGCAGTCCTTTTTACAGTAGCGAGAAATTAGAAACTGAGTGGATGAAGGGAAAGAATAAGGGAAGGATCTTTCTAGTGGTGGTGGGGAGTTTAAGTAATAAGAAGGCAAGGTAGCAAGTAGAAGTAAAACAGAGGACCTTGGGACTAATAACTTGCTATTTCAGTGGAAGTAGCCTGGAGGTGTTTATACTTCACAGGGGTCAAACTTCCTCTTACTATCTTTCTTTGGAGTTTCTCTAGCTGTCCTCAAAAGACTATTGTTCTGCCCCAAATCTTGTTTATTTTTACTACTCTACATTGGCCCTAAGATGATATCTTTGCTTGTTTATGAAGGAAATCTGGAGAGCTTGGATTTTTTTTTACCTATTTACTTCATTATCTTTCCAGAATCTTCTTATCTACCTCCAAATTTAAAAGTAGCTATCTTGATGTTGGTAATTAGTGGAGTAGGCAGTTTGGAAAGTAGCTTCTGTGTGGGATGGAATATGGCAAGAACTTATATAGATTTGGAAATCATTAGTTATAAGTCTATAACAAGAGTGCATTTGGGAGACTGATATAATTGAATGGAAGCTCAGAGTATTGAGTAGTTTATGTCAAAGTATGGATGATAAATTTACCCCAAATCTTTACCCTAAATCATTATTTTAGGGAGTATAAGTGAAACAAAGAAATAAGGCAGTGTGTGGAAGGCATGCCCTTTGAGCTTATGCAGTTAGCTTGTGGGACTGTGTATGCTACATTCTAACAGCACTTTGATATATGTATTTAAGTTAATAATATTGTTCATATAATAGAGCATATATAAATATATTCCATATATTCTGCACATAATCTATTTTAAAATGCATTTGTATATATGTTTATATATATATGTATATTATTCACTAGAATCTTCAGCAAGCAAAGAAACAAAATATTGCATCAAGGCAATCTTAATAAAATGAAGTATATAAAGAAAAAAAAATGGAAAGAGAAAAATATACTTTTAAGTACCACGAATCCATATACTTCCAGAGGAAGGACATTCCTTGGAATATTACCTAAAGTTGGAGCATTAATGAATGGTCCTTTTTTATAAATATTAACCTGACAACAATAAGAGATTTGCTATGCTATTGCACTATGTACTATGTATATACTATTCTAATGTACTTTTCATGCTTTTGAAGGGAAGGGAGGAGGCACTATCTTGCCAGTATTGGTAATGCAGCTGAGTGCCTCAGCATCCCTGGCCCAATGTGGAGAGGCAGAGCAGTCTTACTAGTACAAACAGTGACTTGTCTAAACAAATCTTGATCCAAAACCTCTGCAAAGGAGATGCCTGTGTTCCATAAAATCTACAAGAAAATCACTTATTGTATTCTGCAATCTTAAAAAGTGGTAACAATCAAAGTTTTTGGATTATAAAATCAAATCTCAAAGCAGATTTACAAATGTCAAAATGCAGTAGGCATCTCACCCCAAAACAACTGTGTGATACCTTATTAAAAAACCAAAGCAGGAAGAAGGTAATTCCCTTCTTTGAGGAGACCTTGCAGTTTTGCAAAATAGCAAAAGGAAGGCACCATCATAATGGTGTACTTTTACAAGTTTTGTGAGTCTCTTGGAACAGATTTATAAACAATACTGGCAATATTATTGAAAGTCCGCAGAGAAATTAATCAGTGCATGATTTTTTTAAAGCATACCGCCAATTGTACAAAACAAATCCCTGTATTGCTATTAGTGGAAGATGAATGGATGAATAGTGGCAAAGCTGTGTGCCTAAATTAAAGAGGCTGTGTGCCTTTCTGTAACTGTTATTTACCTCAAATTTTATTTTTAAAAATTTTTTCCCTTTTTTGGGGGTAAGAATGCTAATTTTAAAAATTTTATTTATTTTAAACTTAAATACAAAATAGGAAAAGAACATTGTCATGTGCATAGCAGAACATAAGAGATTTCAAAATACAAAGCAATAAATTTCCCTTATACATTGTGTTCAGAGCTACCCATATTTGTTTTCTTACTTAAAGGTTTTCTTTTGTTCTCTCCTTTTTACTTTATTCTTCTTTTCTTTCTTTTTCCCCTTCCCACTCCCCACTGCCTCTAAGAAAATTAGAATTAGGCATCGCTATGCATACACATCCAGATGTACACAAATTCATGCAAACACATATGTATATACACAAAAATACATATGCATATACACAGATATCTATAATCATGCACATATTCATCTATATAAGACTGTACTTTGCTTGCTTGTTCTTAACATCTTCCTTCATAAGTCCAAGTCTTTTCATATTTTTCTAATTCCATCAAATCATCATTTCCTACATCATAGCAATTATTCCAACCTCATACTCTTTAGTTAAACAGTCTAAAATAATATTGATTAATAGGTTAACATACAGTATGGTTTTCCTGTTTTTCTCTTTTGATTAAATCTATTTTAGTTTTGTCTGAGATCATGAATACTACCCTTCCTTTTTTTTTAAACCTAATAAATTCTACTCCTGATCTTTATTTTGTATACTTTATATACTTCATTCTATTAGGATTGCCTTGATGCAATATTTTGTTTCTTTGCTTGCTGAAGATTCTAGTGAATTATACCCAAGAATTTCCTGTGCAAGTGAAATCTCAAGTCCAACTCTTATCCCTTAGGTAAGAACTTATGGAAAAGTGGAGGGAAATCTGATAGGAATGTATTGATATCCTCATCACCATTAGTCACTTCCTGTTCTTGGAATAGCCTATCCAGTGGATGAAAGATCTCTATCAATCAAAAGGACCACTATATTTATATTTGGGGGGAGGCTCTACATTTTTTGCAAAAGTGTTTTATTTTCCAAATCCATGTAAAGATAGTTTTCAGCATTCATTTTGTAAATCTTTGTGCTTCAGATTTTTTTTCCCTTCTTCCCTTACCGCCTTGTTCCCCAAGCAAGCAATCTGATATAGGTTAAACATGTGAAATTCTTCTAAATATATTTCCGTATTTGTCATGTTGTACAACCAAAAGGGAAAAAATACAAGAAAGAGAAGAAAAAAAATAAGAATACTATGTTTCAATCCATATTCAGTCTCCATAGTTTTTCTCTAAATTGGCATTTTTTCCCAAGTCTATTAGAATTACCTTGAATCAACATATTGTTGAGAAGAGCCAAGTCCATCACAGGATTACTATACTTAGCCATAAGGAACCTCAGATACTATCTAGTCTAGTCCCCTCATTTTCAAGGGGGAGAAACTGAAGGTTAAACAATTTGTGGCTTATCTCAGGTGATATGTGTTAAAAATAGCAAAGTTAAGATTCAAACCAAGGTTTTTTGATTCCAAACGTAGTAGCTTTTCCATTCCATCCTCTTGCTCATGGTCCATACTCATGATCAATGAGTATTAGAGTCGGGAATCAAACTCCTGGCTTCAAACTACAAGACAAGAATTCTAAGTTATAACATGCTGCCCGTTCCTTAATCTGTTTTTTTGTTTTGTTTTGTTTTGTTTTTTAATAGGTAAAAGCAGTCAAGAATCTGTGACAACCACGCTGGATCTATAACCAAAGAGATCATAAAAATGGGAAAAAGACTCACAAATACAAAAATGTCGTGGCAAGGAACTAGAAACTGAGTGGATGCCTATAAATAAAGGGAAGGCTGAATAAGTTATGATATATGAATGTAATAGAATGTTAATGTTCCATAAGAAATGATAAGTAGGCTGATTTCAGAAAAGCCTGGAAAGACTTATGTAAACTGATGCTGAGTGAAGTGAATAGAACCAGGAGAACACTGTACGCAGTGATAGCAACGGTATATGATCAATTATGATAGACTTAACTCTACTCAGCAATAATAGAATTAGAATGGAAAATGCCATCAACCAAAGAGAGAACTATGGAAACTGAATGTGGATCAAAGCATGCTATTTTCACCTTTTTTCAATTTGCTTTTCCCTCATGGCTTTTCCCCTTTGAGTCTGATTTTCTTGTATAACATGACAAATATGGAAATATATTTAGAAGTCTTGTACATGTTTAATCTATATCAGATTATTGCTGTCTTCAAGGGGAGAGGTAGAAAAGGGAGGAAAAAATTTGAGATATTAAACCTTACAAAAATGAATATTGAAAACTGTTTTTCTTTTATTTGGAAAAATAAAATACTACTGAGAAAAGAAAAAAAAAGATTTGGAAAAAATCTGGAACAATGACAGTGTGTATGGATAAAAAAGGACAGAATGAATTCAGGTGCTCACCTGAAGAATGACCCTGAATTTGTGTAAATTTATGCAAATTATATTTGAACAATATATCAGCAAACATCCATCTATTCCAATCCTTTTTGTTGTTTCATTTGAATAAAATCTTTGGTAACAATTTAGTCAAAAAAATAATTGTTATAAAGTTACACAACATCAAATCATCTTTAATCATTCTGATCCCCAATAATCTCTTCTTTGAGTTTCTGTAGCATGCATTGTCTGTTTTTTCTCTACTTTAGCCTCTCCGACCACTTTACACTCATTATATAATATTGTTTACCAAAGTTATCCAGGTTGTGTTTTGTCCTACAGAAGCACTGTGAGTTCCACAAAATCAAGGAAGTGTCCCTACTAAACTGCATAGCTTGCCTACAGCCTATTACATAGCATTCAGTAGTGCTTAATAAATTGTTATTGAATTAATGCACTATTGATTTTAATTCAATTCTATCTTCCCATAAATTATTATTTAGATGTTTTATTAGTATGCATTCTGTCTTCCCAACTAATCTCTAACCATTATTCCTCAGAAAGTATCATTTGAGGAATGTGAGCTTCCCAAGAATAGAGACATGGTCTATTCTTCCAATGTCCAATACAAAATAATCTAGCAAAATGGGTTTATATTAGTATTAATCATTTATTCCTTTGTTATCCATAATGATATCCTGAGTACTATATAAATAAAATCTTCAAGTAAATTACTTGACTTATTCCAGGTTATGATAGAAACAATATCTGCCATATAAGGTTATGATAATTTCTCCTTTAATTATTTTAAAACCATCTTCAAAATTTAATTAGCTCAGAGGACTAAGTCTTGGTGCAGCTTCCTAAGCTTAAGTAAAAAAGCTTGTGAATCCAGGAGTTGCTCTCTTCCTTTAGGCATCAGGCCAGTAGACCAATATGGCCAACACAAAAACAGGGAATCTGTACTCAACTGAATCAATGCTGTACCCTTGCTTGGTCAGTATCCTTTCCAAGTTGTAGCTATGTAAACCTTCTTTTGTTAACTATTAGAGAATCTATGAGTGTCTCATTTTGTTTCAATTCTGACCCTTGAAGCATAAGATAAGCTTAAGTCAAACTGATGAGGTTTAGATTTGGGGTAACCAAATGAAATTAGGGTTTCTGGTGCTCAGGGAGTTAAATGAGGTCTAATGGTGGTGCAAGGGTAGGGAGTTCTGAGGATTCCCTTTCTGGCGGTGCAGAGATCTTCTGTAAAGGAATTTACAGACCTGAAAACCTAGATTGATAAAAGAGGTGTATTATGGGGTTTGGAAGTAAGGTTTAAGTCTAGTTAAGGAAATAGGTGAGGGTAAAGAGAGAATGGCACTGGAAACATTCCAGTGGACAGAGATCCTTGGCATGCCAAGTGTAGGGCTGTCATGTTTGGAACCTCTGCAAAGAGAGGGTTTTAGTTTGGCCATTTTTATAATGAGAAATTTAGCTAAAGGGGCCTGTGGGTGGAGTCCCAAGTTGGCTCAGATCCAATGGGGGCTGAGACAAGCCCGGATCTCCTATTGGAATTCAAAGGGGTGCTTTTGACCAGGATTGGTGAATCAAAGGTGCAGGCTTAATGCATCATCCAGGAGGGGCTGGGAGTAATCTGAATCACAAATAAATCAGAAAGGATCACAAATCAGTTTCTTAAAAGGACCACACCTGCTTCAAAACCTTGTCTACCACATAGCACAAATACAATATAATACAGGACTTGACACCTTGTGCTTTATTATGCTAAGTTTCATAAACTGGGTATCCTTTCTATAGTCCCTGATCCAACCAATACACCAATACCAGATTAATCTTCCTGAAGTACTGCTTATATCATGACATTCTACTGTCCAGAAACCATCAATGGTTCCCCATTTCCCAATAGGATCAAATGGAAACTCCCCAATATAGTATTTATAATCCAAAATAAGCTTACTCTTTGGATTCTAACTGTGCTACTGAACATGTATATAACATGAATATTGTATGTATGTGTGTATGTATATATAGCACAGTCTATACACAAATAAATGTATTGAGGAAAAGTCCTACATCTGATGAATGGAGAGAGAGAGAAAGAGAGAGAGAGAGAGAGAGAGAGAATCAGAAAGACAGACAGATGATTTGTAGGATGAGGAAAGATAGGTAATAGATATATAAAGTAAAAAAGAGAGAAAGGGAGAAAGATCAGATGTAAGACTCAAAAATATCAGTGCCTTATTTTATTTTAATATGGCAACACACTATTCTTCTGTAAGTGCCTGATTTCCTGTCTTCTTAGGAGTGGATTGTGAGCTACTCTCTGACCTCTTGGTCACTCTTGTTCTATTGTCCATGACAGGAAAGACACCTTGGCTCTCAGAAAATATTCATCATTCAGCATCCTGACTGACACATCTGGAATATTTTGACTAGCTCATTTGACTGCCTGGAACTCTTAGTATTGACCACCACACAGATTCCACCTTAGATATGTAGTTTGTAAAACAATTTTTCTTTTTACTTTTAGCTGCTTGATAACACACACAAAAAAATTAATACAATATAAAAAATTAACAGAGAGACATTATCTGGGTATAATGAACAGGCACTATGTTACTGAGATCATAGAAATATTGCAGTAGAAAAGTAACTTAAAGCTTAGAAGGGAAGGGAACTTCCCAAAAAGCAAAAGTATGATCTCCTGTTTATTGCATTCTGCAAAACATTGACAGATAATCTTATATCTGTTTCTCTAAAGCAATTCCAGAGGGAAAGGAGTAATTTTTAACTCATCCAAGATTATTATCTGAACTACATCACTATGCATAAGTTAGTTTTTGAAGGAGTTATTCTAGAGAGTTTTAATAAATTCTTAAAATCCATACTCCCTCACCACAAACTTTTCCTTTTGCTACTGAATCTACTACCAGGTGTAAACTGACTCATAACATCTGTCATTCAAGTGAGCTATACTTCATACTCCATCATGAAACCTTCCCAAAAACCCTTTATATGATACTGCCACCTTGTCCTCATTCAGTATTTCCTTGAATCATTACATGAAGAAATGAGCTAATAATCTGAAGGAAATTTATTTACAGCTCAGAAACAATTGTCACTAGACTTAACCTCAGAAAACCCCTTAATAATTTGATGTCCTCCTGAACAAAGAGGTGACATTTCAGAACAAATAGGTAATTTTAGGAAAATACCTCCAGGCAAACATAGTAGTTTACAATTTAGAATTTCAAGGGCTTTGGAAAATTTTATTTCCAAAGCACTGTGGCACAAATTTATTTATCTTTGCTTTATTCTTGGCCTAAGGGTAGCAATGCCAGTTCCAGAAAACAAATTCAGCACAGGCTTCTTGCAAACTAGCCACAGTTGTAGCAACAAAATACTTTTTAAAATTTGTAGGTCCCAAGGTTAAAATTAAAACATATTGTGAAAAATAAGTTTAAATTTCCTTGTCCTTCCAAATTATTTTTTTTTCTTTGGAGATTTTTGTAACAACCCTTTAGCAGGATATTCTAGTTTATACAGAACTGAAAATACTAGGACTGACTTAAAGAGGAAAGATTTGAGGTACAGATGCATCTTTTTAACTATGATGATTAAAAAGTTTGAGAAATATAGTTTCTAGGTAATTTAATAATTTTATTAATAAGACCAGCAGGTTATTAATTAAAAGATGATTTTTGATTGTCTCTCTTAGATCAAAGATCTCTATTGGCTTAGGACAATGGTTTATATGCCCTTTGAAGAGAAGCTGTTCTGGAGATTATCTACTCTACTTTGATTGGTTAATCAAATGAGAGGTGGATTATCTTGGGGTAAGTGATTTACATCATTCAAATCTTGATCAAAGAGACATCAATTTCCATATCACCTGTCTTGATTATAGGGAGAATCAACATTTTCTCTGGACCTGTGCTAGTATACACAATGAGCAGGATACTCGTTAGCCTAAACTTAAAATTTCTTTTACTGTCTGATTAGAACTTGGCCTGAGTAAATTCCTCATTGATTGATTTCTGGATGAGGAAATAGATAATAACTAATTGTTAAATAAAAGAGAGAAATATTCATTTCTCACATAACTAGAGGGTCATATAGAAAGGATATGATTTATCTACCCCATTCTGAAGCTTTCTGCTGGCCAAATCTCAAGGAGTATGGTCTTTCAGTTGCACTATATGTAAGGTAGGAGTACTGATCTTAGGCTAAGGTAAGGAAGAGAAAAGTTTAAAAATTTTAGAAGCTGGAAAGAGACAACCTTACATAAATACTCAACAAAAGAACCTGTGCATTATAAAAGGATACTTGTCAAGAGAATTGTGATGGCCATGTTAGCACCCTGGATACCTTAGAATCAGCTGGAGTCAGGATAAACAAAAGTCCTTGGTCTTTATTCTTTGTCTTTAGGGGTAAAAGTGAAGGAAATGGACACAAGATTTCCTCAACCTCTCCTCTTCTTCTCCTGCCCCAAAGTAACCCTGGCTAGTCTCACTCCACCTGAATGGAGTCCTTCCTCCTTCCTAATCCTTCCTACAAATCTCTGTATACACCAAACAATTGAGCCAACACAGAATAGTGGGAAGGGCCATTTTTCCAAACATAGTCAAATAGACTATTGTCCAATCAGTAATTAGCCTTAAGTGCTCAGTTGTCTGATCTCAGTGCATTAACTCAGTTTCAGCCCTTTACAGAGAATGTCTCAAAAGAATAGATTTTTGGAACTTAAAGAGACCTTCAGAATCATCTTGTCACAAATTTTTTTGCATTTGTGGGTGCTTTTCTCCCTTTTATGATCTCTTTGAGATACAAACCCAGTAGAGATACTACTGGATCAAAGGGTATGAATAGTTTTATAGCCCTTTGGACATAGTTTTTAATACTCTCTCCAATAAAGAGAATCATTTCACAATTACACCAATAATGCATTAATGTACTAGTTTTCCCACATTCCCTCCAACATTTATCATTATTTTTTTTCCTGTCACCTCAGCCAATCTGAGAGATGGAAGTGGCACTTTAGAGTTGTCTTAATTTGTATTTTTTCTAATCAATAGTGATTTAGATCATTTTTTCATATGACTATAGATGGCTTTTATTTCTTGATCTGAAAATTGTTCATATCTTTTGATAATTAATCAATTCAGGAATGACTTGTTCTTATAAATTTGAATCAAATCTCTATATATTTTTAAATGAGGCCTTTATCAGAAATACTGGCTATAAAAATTATTCCCCAGCTTTCTGCTTTCCTTCTAATCTTGCCTGCATTGGTTTTGTCTGTGTAAAACTTTTTAATTTAATGTAACAAAAATTATTCATTTTTCATTTCATAATATTCTCTATACTTCTTTGGCTACAAATTTCTCCTTTCTCCACAGATCTTAGAAGTAGACTATCCCTTGTTCTCCAAATTTACTTATAGTATTACTCTTTATGTCTAAATCATGAACCCATTTCAACCTTATCTTGATATAGGAGGTTAGATGTTGATCAATGCCTGGTTTCTGCCTTACAGTTTTCCAGTTTTCCTAGCAATTTTTGACAAATAATGAGTTTTTACCCTAAAATCTGAAGTCTTTGGGTTTATCAAACACAAAATTACTATAGAAATTTGTATTTGTCTTATGAACTATTGTGTCTTGTGAACCTACCTATTTCACTGATGCACTACTCTATTTCTGAACCAGTACTAAATGGTTTTGATGATGCCATGCATACCCTTTGATCAGCATTGTCACTACTGTCTCTATATTCCAAATAGATCATAAAAGAGAGGAAAGGGTCCACATGTGCAAAAATGTTTGTAGTAGCAAGGAACTGAAAATTGAATGGACATCCATTAATTGGGGAATGGTTGAATAAATTATTGGCTATGAATGTAATGGAATATTATTGTTCTATAAGAAGTGATGAGCAGACTGATTTCAGAAAAACCTGGAAAGACTTATATGGATTGATACTGAGTGAATTGAGTAGAAACAAGAGAACATTGTACACAGTAACATTATGATTATGTGATTGATGATCAGCCAATGGAATTGGCTTTTTTTCAACATTGAGACAATTCAAGGCAATTCTGATAGCCTTAAGATGGAAAAGCTATCTGCATCTAGAGAGAGAACTATGGAGGCTGAATATGGATCAAAGAATAGTATTTTCACTTTTTTGTTGTTATTGTTATTTGTTTGGGTTTTTTTCTTTCTCATGATTTTTTCCCTTTTGATCTGATTTTTCTTGTGTGGCATGATGAACATAGAAATATTTTTAGAAGAATTGTACATTTTCAACCTACATTAGATTGCTAGCTGTCTTGGAAAGGAGAAGAAAAAGAGAAAAATTTGGAACACAATATTTTGAAAGGGTGAATATTGAAAACTATCTTTGTATGTATTTGAAAAAAAACAAAATATTATAAAAAATTAAAATATAATTAAAAATAATCATCTTGTACAATCTCATTTTACATATGAGGAAGCTGAAGTCCTAAGAAGAAGAAAAGAATAGCCCAATATTCTATGGTTAGGAAGTAGTAAAGAAATAGGCTTTGAAAACTAGTTCTGACTTTCCATTATGTAAAGCTTCCTCATCCTACAAAATCATTTGATTTTTTTTCCTGGAAAGATTTTTTTGTACTCTTATTTTTTTCCTGAAAGAAGAAAATAGATTTCAGCTAAAATGGCATTTTTTAAAGATTAGGAGCTTTCTGAATAGAAAAAAAAATTATATTTATATCTCTGTTCCTTTTAGGTTGTAAGATCTATGAGGCAGAAATCACATCTCATATATTTACTTTTTTTTTTTTTGGTTAGTGGGAGGAGGGAAAGAGGAGAGGAAGATCAGGAAGATTAGCTTCCATCAGTGGGGAAACTCTTCCCTGATAAAGCTCCCAGGATACTGAGTAATGAGTTTGAGTGTAGGCACTAAATAATGAGACTGGTGTAGACACTAAATATTTGGGTTTGGTAATGGGACGAATTCAAATGGCCTTTCTCTTTTGCAAAAGGTAGGTTTATTTATGAGAAGTTGCAGATGAAATAAAAGGCAAAGGAAGCACTAGGAGCAGTAAACATGAAATAGATTTGGGAGAGCATATAGTTTAGTAAGGAAAGTAGTTTTAACAATCAACAGTGGAAAAGATAAGCTCCCCAGTGGAACTCACAATTAACCAGAAGAAAGAGAATATGCCATGAGATGGGAGTATGCCATTAACTGGCAGGCTAAATCCATAGAGTTTAGAGTTTTAAAAGGGTTAGTTACCAAGGAGAAAGACTCTTGGAGGCATGGGGGGGGGAATGAGAGGAAGGACCCCAAAACACAGGACACTGCCCAGAGCTAATCCAAAAGAGATTCAGCATAAATTGCATAGGCTATGGACAGATTTATAGGAGAAACAACCTCAGGAGTTTGACTTATCTTGGCCTTCAGATTGAATACTGCTAGGTAGGGTAGACTCACTAGGACTGTAAGATTGAGCTGATTCTCATCAAAGCCCTTCCCTGCTTGCCTTGGGGAATAATCTTATTTTCAGGCTTTCACTACCAACCCCACCTATTGACCTCATCACTGAAAATTCAGGGACTTTCTTACCATCTGTCACTAATATGTGATAGAATTGCTTTTTAACACTGTATATATTAGGTAGTTATTTAATATTTATTGAGTAAGTTAGGGAATGAATGACTCTACTGTTCCTCCTCATGTGTTTGAATGTTCTCTGAGTTAATAGCCTTACATTTCTCCACCCATTGAAATGATGTTTATTCTTAAAACCCAAATTCAAAATCCTCTTCCTTCCAATACTCTCTCCAAACTGCTTTAGCTTATGGAGGTTTCTCACTTAATTTCCTCCTGTACTTTTGTCCAGGAGTATAGATTTTTTTTGTTCTGTCATGTGGTCTGAATAGTTTGTGCCACTATTGATGCAAACCAATATGCTCCAAAGTTACAGTAAACTCAGCCAGCATGGTACTTTACAAACAAGGCTCTTCTTTGTGAATAGATTTTGGAAGCTCTATGAACTTGGATGTGAAAAAAATTACTAACCTGTATAAAATTTAGAATTTCCTTCCCATGAAGGAAATTTTTTAAATTCCTATGAATTAAAAAAAAAAAAATCTAGGGAATAATAAGGAAAGGACTAAACATTTACATAGTGCTTGACCTTTTTGCTTAGCCCTTTTTTACAAATATTATTTCTTTTGACCCCAACAACAATTCTACAAAGTTTTTATTATTATTATCTCTGCTTAATAATTAAGGAAACTGAGATTAAGTGGCTTGCTAATTACATAGCTAGTCTCAGAACTTGAATTGAAATCTTCCTAGTTTCAGACCCAGAATTCTATCTTCTGTACCACCTAGTTGCTTTTGAGAGTATATCCATAAGTTTCTCAAGGCTGACAAAGGGTTCACAACATAAAAAAGATTCAGAACCACCTCCCCCCCCCCAGCTTATATAATAGATATGTATATGAGTCATTCCAGTGGAAATATAATATTCTAAAGATATTTTCCAGGAGGGCACAAGGCAACCATATAGCACAGTGGATAGGGCATTGTACTTGGAGGAATAAAGAACTAAGGTTAAATTCAACATCATGGGCAGCTAGGTGGTACAGTGGATTGTACAGTAATGGCCTGGTGAGGAGCTGGCCCTGGAGTCAGAAAGAAAACCAATGAAATTGCACTGGTCTCTAATCCCTGCTACTAGGGAGACTGAGGCTGGTCATTGTTTGAGCTGAAGAATTCTGAGATAGGGCCAAGAGGTCAAAAATTTCAAGTCATCCAGCATCAATACAATGACCAGAGCATCAGGGAAACCACAATATTGCCTCAAAAGAGGTGAATCCTCCAGGTTAGGAACAGGATGAGTCAACTTCAGTGCTGAGCAGCAAAAGGATAGGCTTTTAAGGAGACTTTTAGCCTGGACAAAATAAGGAGACTCATTTTCAAAACAAAGATTATCAGGGAAGATATTCCTACTTTATTGAGAGACTGAACTAGATAAGAAGATATTAAGCTCTCTTACAGCACTAAGATTCTATGAGTCTTTCCTCACTTAATTTAACAATTATTTCTCCCTGTTTAACTTTTTCTTACTTTTTTTTCAATTATATTCTGAGCTCCCTGAGAATAGGAACAATTTTTTAAAAACTAATTTTTTTTTTAATTGGGAGAGTTGTGCCCAAAGGGCTATCAAACTGTGCATATCCTTTGATCCATCAGTGTCTCTACTGAATCTATAGTCTAGAAAGATGATGAAAGAGGAAAAAGGACCCATGTCAAGTCCGGGCTAGCTCCTGAAGGGCTCAGAATCAGTCCTAGTCAGGAAAAGCAAAAGTCTTTGCCCCACATTCTGGGTGCCAAAATATAAAGTTCTGTCATCTCTAAGTTATAATCCTTCTCTGAGAGGGGTCTCTTTTTTGTATAATCTTTTCCTCTGTGAGCAAGTTTCTTGGGAGGCTTCTGGAGCCTTCCCCTCCAAAAGCATGGGATTGCTAAACTTGTGAATCCATGGGACGTCTTCTCTTTGACTTTGAACAGTCTTCAGACTCAATGTTGCCTCTTTTTATCCTCCCCAAAAATGGGCTTGTTGGTACTTCCAGGGCTTGTGGGAACTCCTTACTGACCAATGAGCTTGCTTCTTTAAAGTAGTCCTGCAAAGGTGTAGACTCCCTTAAAGATTTGAACTAAAGGTGTGAATTCTGAGCTAGAGAATTGTTAAGTGACAACTTAGCACTTAGTAAGAACCTAACAAGACACACATGTACAAAAATATTTTTAGCAACTATTTTTGTGGTTGGAAGAACTTAGAAATTGATTGGATGCCCAACAATTGGAGAATGGTGAATAGGTTATGGTTTTTGAATGTAATGGTATACTACACATAGTATAGTATCTTTATTTTCCACTTTGATGAACTTTAACTTTGTCTGAGATCATGATTACTATCACTGCATTTTTTACATACTAACTTCTACTCTTACTCTTTATTTTATTTTTGTGTGTCTCTCATTTTTATCATGTTTCCTGAAAGCAACATCTTGTTGAATTCAACTTTTTAATCTGCTGTTTCCATTTTATGGGTGAATTTGTCCCATTCACTTTCTAATCTCCAATTACTTATGTATTTTCCTCCTTCCTATTTTTCCTCTTTACCTTCACTCTATTTGCCCTATCCCTCCTCACTCCTCTGCTTTACTTCTACCTGTTACTTTTCCCTCTCATTCCTTAAAGTACCCACCTTTACAACAGCCCCTCCTTTATTCTTCCCCCATCCTCTTGCCCCATTATTTCTTCATGAATCTAGAAGACTTTTATATCCTTCCAGATATATGTTGTTCCATTTTAAATCCATTTCCAAATAAAGTAAGATTCCTACTCATTTTTACCTTTAATAGCTTCTTCTATATCAATTTTAACTTTTATACTTCATTTGTATGAGGTAATTACTTCTTTTTATTTCTCCCTACATGGTTGTATTTTATTTAGAACTCCATCATATTGGATTTTTTTTCAAAGTACTCAAATAATGATGACAATCATAAAAGTAAAACTAATATTTTCACATGTATGAAGCAAATAATTTGATTTTATTAATCCCCTTATAATTGGTCTTTAATGTTTATCTTATATTTCTCCTAGATGTTATATGTCAAAATTTTCCTCAAGTTCCTGGGTTTTTATTCAGAATTATACTTAACTTTTCGTAAGTTGCCCTTGGTTGTAACCCCAATTTTTTTGCCTCTGGAATATAGTATTCTAAGACTAATGGCTCTTCATCACAGTTGCTACTAGGTTTGGGTAATCCTTATTGTAGTTGTATAATATTAATTTTTTTTTTTTTTGCTTCCAATATTTTCTCTTTAACCTATGACTTTGGAACTTGGCTATGATAACTATTTCTTTAAGTTTTCCTCCTGGGATCTCTTTCATATGGTGATTGGTAGATTTTTTTTTATTTCTACTTTGCCTTCTTCTTCTAGAACTTCAGGGCAATTTTCGTTGATAATTTCTTGTAAAATATCAAGATTTTTTTAATCATAATTTTCATTAATCTGACTATTCTTACATTATTTATCATCAATCGGTTCTGTAGATTCATTGTTTTTCTGATGAGATGCTTCAGTTTCTCTTTTGATTTTGTTTTATGATTTCTTGGTTTCTTAGATGTCATTAACTTTCCCTTACCCAGTTCTAGTTTTCAAAGAATTATTCTCTATCTTAAGTTTTTGATCTTCTATTTTAAGTTGGTAGACTTTCTTTTCATAGTTTTCTCTATTTTCTTGTATTACTCTTATTTTTTCCTCAATCTCTCTTTATTTTTAAGTTCTTCTAAGAATTATTTTTGTTCTTGGGACATCTGATATTTCTCATTGATAAAACAGTGGCTTTTTTTTTTTAAATTTTTTTTAGTACTATTATCTTCTGCTGAATATGAACCCAGAGCTTCTCTATTCTTATACTATTTATGGTTGGGTTCTTTCTTCTTTGCTTGCTTATTTTTATTTATATATTTATTTATTGGTTTATTTTCTTTTTAGCTTCTATTAGTTTAATTAAGTTGCAGTCCTGAGATATGGGGAATGATGCCCCAAGCTTCACGTCCTTCTTCCTGTTATTTTCTGAGCTTCCCCAAGCCCAACCATTGACACTCTTCTCCATTCCTAAGGCACAGGTAGGTCACTTAGCTACGCTATAAGGCAAGTGATAGTGCTCCCTGCAGTCCCTCCAGTGGCTACAAACTACAACTGTATACATACATATATACATACACATGCACAAATATATGTGTGTATATATCTCTAATGCTTTGCACATATTAAAACTCTACATTCTTGTTGTTCAGTTGCTCAGTTGGTTAGTGTCCAACTCTTTGTGAACCCATTTGAGTCGACTTGGCAAAGATGCTGGGGTAGTTTGTCTTTTCTTTTTTAGAAGAAACTGAAGCAAACAGGATTAAGTCCCTTTTCCAAGGTCACACACCTAGGACGTATCTGAGGCTGTATTTGAACTCAGGTTTTCCTGATTCTGGGTCCAGAACTCTATCTATTACACTCTCTTGCTGCCCCAGAGTTCTATATAAATGTTGACTTTTGTAGAGTTTCATATAGTAGGTATTTAATAAATGTATATTAAATTAAAGTGGATAATTATTTCCTTCTGAATTCTATCTCCTTTCTGAATCTATAGCGTAAAAACCCCAAAGCTTCTTTTCCAGATAGCAAACTTCTGAAACAACATTTCTAATGCCTCCTAAAAGTTGACTGAATAATACTTTAGAATGGGCATGAGAAAGGTAGAGAGTATGTGCAAATATATATTTACCAATATCTTCAAGACTCTGCTCCCTTTACTCTCTCTTTTTCTTCTTTTCTTTTCTTTTTTTTTTTTTTGCTGAGGCAATCTAGGTTCAGTGACTTGCCCAGGGTCACACAGATAGGATGTGTTAAGTGTCTGAGACCAGATTTGAAATCAGGTCCTCCTGAATTCAGAATTGGTGCTCTATCCACTGCACCACCTATTCCTTTGCCTAGTTAATTGAGAACCTGGACTTCCGAGAATTAGCCCTAAACTAATAATTACTTCTGCCCTACCCCTAATCCTTTCATCACTGGAGAACCTCTTCCTCTGTATATTTCCAATATGGTGCTTGACGCTGCTCTTTCCTCCTCTTTCAAGTGCCCCAAGTTCTTGGCAGATATCTTTTCAGATACAAAAGAAATGGAAATTCAAGGATGTTGAATTCAAGGAGAATTGCATTTCCTATCTTCCTGTGGCTTTGCTGATCTATTGTTTCTACTCACCTATTGGAAAATATTAGAAATTCACTCTTCTGCCCAATATTTCATCTTTCTCACCAGCCCACCTGACACATAGTCACATTTCAACCCTTCATCTAAGATCAGCTTACATTGTCTCAAGTGGCACAAAATTCACTTCAATCAGATATATCATTATCAGACTAAAGAGATTTCCATTTGGTCTATCCATTTAATTCCAGTATAACTCTCCTGTCTAACCAGGCTGATGGCTCCAGTTCTACCAAGATTTCTGTCTGAGAAAGAAATTTTTACTCTTTGTTTTCCCCTACTCTAGTCAGAGAAACTTTTAAAATGACAAATTTATACATTTACACTAGTATTTATTTTCCATTTCTATGATCTATTTTTGATGATAGATTATTAATAACATTTTCAATTTTTGCTTCCTTCCGTTACTAAAATCTGTTAAAGATTCCTTTTCCTACTTCAATTTAGAAGTCTAAAATAAACTTTAAGTTTATTCATAGAGCAGATTGAATACACAAATTCTTATTTACTGACCTGTATCCTAGTGTGATAGGAAGAGTGGAGTCCAGAATCAGAAGCTGTTACAAATGTTGTCTTTTAAAGTATTCAAAAGATTCTCCTACAGTGCTTTCATAGTGTGGAGGCTGTCTTGGGATTTCCTTAGCCTAGGATATTTAGCATCACCAGATAATGAGGGAAATGGGAATGGCTGATTCTTGGTCATTGCAGTCTAGTATATGTTTTTAAGTTGATTATGTAGTGAGAGTGATGTTTGAGTACTTATAGAAATTTGTTGAAGTGAAATGGAAGGAAATATCTAATTGAATCCAGAACCTAAATTTCTTGTGTTCTCACTGTATTGAAGATGGAAGAAATTATGTACGGGTACCTGTGTAACTCTGCTCCAAAGATCAAACACCAGAGATAGAGAACTAAGGAATGAATAATCTCCAGCCAGATTCATTTGTGAATGGACTGGCTTTATTCTTTCATTCCTAGAGAAAGGGCCTAGTTGTAGAGATGAAAAATAATATGTAACTTTCAAACAATCTGAGTCATTTTGGTATTTGCTATTGATATCATGAGAAATAGAGCCAATTTTAGATTCCTAAAACTTCCAATTCACTTATGAGACTAAATTGCCATATTTTTCAAAGTAATTTCATGGTACATACACAAAACAATATTGTGAACAAACCATGAGAGAGAGAGAATAAAAATTATTAAATAATTTCCTCAGATGGGCACACATATTTTTGTTAATTTTTGCAATACATTCCCTATGTAACAATGAGAACAATATTCCAGAGTGTGTCTGTAAATACAATATCTACAATGAGGGTAGAATAATTAGTGAATCTTTTGTTGAATTTAATTTGCTGACTAAACTAGGTCTTTTGTGTTGAATAGGTACATTAGCATATGAAAGTTGGGGAACTTTTTCCCTTGAGTTTAGATCCTTGATGTGAAATTCAAGATTCTTGTTCATATGCAAAAAGCTCTAGTAAGTAAAGAACCTTACTTATACAAGTAAATAATTAGCCATCTAAAGTATAGAAAAGAATCTGCTAATAATTCTTCCCTCATTATGGATGTTGGCCAGAGTTTTGAATACACATTCAGGATACACAGTATATATTAAATGACCATAAAAATTAAGTCATTTATTGCTTTAGACCTATCTTCAGTTTATATTAGCAACTTTCAAAAATTCAGTGGTTTAGGAAAGACCTACATTTGTCCATAATAGTTCTTTTGAGTCCAAATGTGTTCAAATACACTTTATTCCCAGAATGTCTGAGAATGTGAACTAGTTTTATCTGGTACTTAAGGTTTTGGAGGTAGGTCATCCATCAATTTTATTGAAATAAAGAGTTACTCTCTCATATTTACACAATAGGACTAAAAACAAAAAAAGGAACTAGTGTTGAAATAAGGATCTCTGAATAATATGCCAATTACCTTTTCCCTTTTGAATAATATTTTCGGTTAAGCTAAATGTTTGCCCTTCTGGTACCAGGAGGTAGAAGACCAAGCCAACAAAATATTCCTAAGTCCATCTCAATTTAATTCATTTTTCAATTGATAAACATTCATTAATGAAAATGTGAATATGCCAACCTCCTTGATTTTCCTGGAACACCCCAATTATCCAGGTTATTGAAGGGAACTGTATGGGACTGATTTGACCAATCAATATACAGAATGATTTGACAAACCAAAAACCCTTTATGATGACAATGACACATATAGTTCAAGACTTACAAATAAAGTATGACAAGATGTTTTTAAGGGTCCAAGTCTGGTCTGAGCTTAGTTTTCACTAATTCTGCACTTCCAGCTGGGTTTACTCTTGGTCACCACAAAGGAATGTTGGTTTGTGAACCCATTCTACATTCTGATTGGTCAGGTGAGTTCTATATAATTCCCCCTGAATAATTAGGATGTTCCAGGCAAATTAAGGTAGTTCATTCATTTTCACACAACTAAAAGTTATTTGTTCAGAATTCTTATCTCACTCCCAAAGGACAAAAACTAGAGAAAATGGGCATAATACTTATTTATTTTTTGCTGGGGCAGTTGAGGTTAAGTGACTTGCTCAGGGTCACACAGCTAGGACCTGTAAAGTATCTGAGCTCAGATTTGAACTCAGGACTGGTACTCTATCTACACCATCTAAATGCCCCCATAATTCTTAATGATAGAAATGACATATAAGTGTAATCATTCTCTGGGAGCAGATTTCTTGATGGGCTTTTGGAGGCAGCCTTAGTTTTAGTTCAGTTTCAATAATCACCTCAAATGCAGCCAGGAGTTAAAGTCCAAATCCTTTATTGTCTTTTCCAAAATCTTCTCTCCTTCACTTGGGGCTCAGCTAGTTTTCTGGAGGCCTTCCTCTCTCCTTGGTTCCCGAGAACTCTTGTCTGAATGTCTCCATCCAGCACAAAGGTAGAAGTGGGAATGACTCTTGACTCTGAATCTCCTCAAGCTTCCAGTGGGCTTGTCCTTTTATATGCTCTTTTAAAGGTGTGAAAGGTGTGAACTCTGAACTAGAGAACTGTTAAGTACCATGCTAAATTAGACAAGCGACTTAGCACCTTATAAGAATCCTAACATATAAGGAAGAACTTTCTAACAAAAATGGTGATTTTATACTGAAATAGATTATCATAGAAGGGTATAAGAATTGATTTATGAGGATTTCTGCCATAGAACTGATTGTATATATACATACCTGTGTGAAGTTGGGATGAACCCCATTACATTTGAGTTTCTTTTTAATGTAATAATTCTTTAACTATTAATAGGTCATCTTAATTATATCATGTAATATTGATATTTTTGCTTTATGGGAAAAAACACAAAATATGGGGGCTCAGGATTTTAGGAAACACAGAGTCTCTATTTCTTCTTCACTCTATAATTTGGAAAGGTGAGATTCAGAAAGGTGACTTGTATTAGGTTCCAAGCATAGTAAGTGGAACTTCAAATTATTTTCTGCACATTGATTTAAAGAAGAAAAAAAGTTATGAGACAGTTGGTTTCTGATTTCTTATGGCATAAGGCACTATAAAATGAACTGTTTTCTTATCTTTGAAAAAAATTTGAAGTGATTCAAATTAGAAATTGGAAAGAAATTTATAAATAATTATACAAATTGCATGACTAAAATAATGAAGTTAAAACCAACATTTTGATAATCTATATAGCTGACTTAGAAGTGTTGTCTCTAGATCCAAAGCTTAGAAGATCCCCATTAACTGTGTTGGTTTTTAAGAAAATTAAAACCAGAATAAAATGGCTTAATATCAGATAAAGAAAGATTTTTCCAATGAAAATACAAGGATTCAAAACTCTTCCAGGATTTTATAAAGTTTATATATAGTGAAGTCTTAAAAAGTATGATAACTAATCAGTTGAAAAATTATCAAACATCTGCAATGCCAATTACACTGACACATGCAGAAGTTACAAAAACTCCTAAAGAACTATTTAATGGAAAACTTACTCTTTCTGAAAGCAGTCCAGAAGTGAAGTGGACAGTTCTAATTATTGAAGTTCTTTTTTACACTGAGGTGAAGTTATCTTGTAATTTCTACCTAGTATTCCCAGTTCCGCTCTTTGGTGCCTAGTTTAATTGTCCTTCCACAGTGCAATCGCCCTGAAGACTACTGCTGGGCACTCCTTCTCTGGCATGGGGAATCAAAAGTAAATTTAGTGAACAATTTGGAACCATGCCCAAAGGGCTATCAAACTGTGTATACCCTTTGATCCACCAGTGTTTCCCAAAGACTGTATCCCAAAGAGACCATAAAAAAAGGGAAAAGGGCCAACATGTGAAAAAATTTTTATAGCAGCCCTTTTTGTAGGGGCAAGAAACTGGAAACTGAATGGATAACCATCAGTTGGGAATTGGCTGAATAAGTTATAGTATATGAATGTTATGGAATATTATTGTTTTATAAAAAATGATCAGCAAAATTATTTCAGAAAGACCTGGCGAGACTTACATGAACTGATGCTAAGTGAAGTAGAACTAGGATGTCATTGTTCACAGCAACAATAAGATTATGTAATGATCAATTCTGATGGACTTGGCTCTTTTCAACATTGAGGTGATTCAAGCCAGCTTCAATAGACTTGTGATGGAGAGAGCCATCTGCATCTCGAAAGAGAACTGTTGAGACTGAATATGGATTACAATATAGTTTTTTTTTGTTTTTTTTTTTTACCTTTTTTGTTGTTGTTTGCTTGCTTTTTGTTTTCTTTCTCATTTTTTTTTCTTTTTGATCTAATTTTTCTTGTGGAAATAAGTATAAAAAATTGTATATATTTAACACATATTGGATTACTTGCTATCTAGGGAAGGGTGTGGGAGAAGGAAGGAAGAAAAATTTTGAACACAAAGTTTTGCAAGGGTGAATGTTGAAAATTATCTTTGCATGTATTTTGAAAATTAAAAAGCTACCAAAAAAAGGAAATTCAACTCTCAGGCAATACAATTCCATGGATTCTCAAGGAAAGATCTATGCCAAACTTCCAGTGTACTTATTATAGCAAACTATTTAGACTACTTATTGTAACCAACTAGTTATGCAATTAGATAAAAACATCTATATCATGTGTATATATGTGAATTTTAGGAGTTGTCCTTTTAAAGGTTATAGGAAGTATGGTGATAACATGAAAAAATAAATTTGAATTGTTTTATAATATCATTTATCTGCATTTATCCAGACAAACCAGGACTCTCTAGTGCACCAGTATGTTATAGAAAAGATCCTAGATTCTTGAAAATGATGGAAAAGATGAATAAGATTTAGCAATATTCCATCATGCTAGAAAAGGAAGTATGGTTCCAACAACAAATTATTTCTGCTTTCTAGGGAACAACTTTTATAGGCTTTATTTATAGATGCTTTAAATCAGGGGTTCTCAAACTACAGCTCACCATGTTATGGCAAATGGGCTGATGGGTGGAGACAGAATGTGAGTTTTTGTTTTTACTATAGTCCGGCCCTCCAACAGTCTGAGGGACATGAACTGGTCCCCTATTTTAAAAGTTTGAGGACCACTGCTTTAAAGTTATTGTGTTTTGTGTTTATTTTTTAAGTTTGCCTATGACCATAGTAGATTTTTGAAGTCAGGTTCTTTTTTGTTTGTTTGTTTGCTCATATTTCCATTCTACTTCTTGCCTTTAGTCTTTCTATTAATGTTGTATTCTGTTCCCCTTTGGGGTGGGGAGGGTGTCTGGCTTGAGCTTCTCTTTCTTGTTTCTCTGCTGCTTTCACAGCTCGTTCTAAAATGGTATGATGTGGAAATGGGTTTGTTCAGTGCTCTCTGAGTCTGATCTCAGCAAATTCTTATCTGTTAGCTTATGTGTGATTGAGTTTCTATAGATTGCTGCTGGACTGAAGTACAGTTAGTCCACTGGGAGATTCTGTAGGTTCAGAACTTCTGAGCTATTGACTCTCTTGGTTTTGTTTGCTTGTCCCAGGTTATTTCATTGCAGCTTGTGTGTGGGACTGATGGTTAGAATGAAGTCCACACTCTGCTATTGAGCTCAGGACTGCATAGCTATGTTTCTGTATCTTGTTCTTACTTCTTATGCAGGTAGGGTGCCTGTTATCTCCCTCCTTCATTCTTCTCTTTCAAGAATTTGTAATCTGGAACTGGGAATAACCAACAGAGATTCCAGATGGCACCTGTTCCTGCTTCCAGTGCTATCACAGGGATCTACTAGGAAATCTTTCTGCCCAAATGTTCATTCCCTTTACTACTATACTCTCTAGGTATTATACTCTCCCTACTACTACTCTAGCCACTACAGCCCACCACTGCTATCACTTACTGCTGGGATTTTTCTTCACAATACATCCAACCAGTCCCTACTTTAGTATCTACAGAGCTCTCTGTCTTCCATAGCTGTCCATAGCTAGAAAAAAATTACTTATTGTGACTTTTTCTTGGCTTTCTCAATTAGAATTTGATTTGGCATGCTTTCTAGTCCATTATGGAGAAGTTTATAAAAGAACAAAGACAAAATTTCTACCTCTCAGCCCACCAACTTTACTCTGCCCTTTAGGCTAGCCTTCATAAATACAAGCATCTCATCAGCAGTAGGTTGGACATTTGTTGATGGATTCTTTGGCAATAAAAATACACATAAATTAAGAAAAATAAAGAATGTCCAAAAGTCCTATGTAGCCCCCTTCTTTTATAGTGATAGTGGCAAAGTATTAGAAAAGAGGGAAAGTATGGCTAAAAGTCATACAGTCTTAAAAACTTCTACAAATCTTATCTTAGCTATTCATATTCTAAATATGAAGTCCACAAATGAAGTCCACTCTGAAAGAATGACATCCTATCAATCTGTTAGAATGTTAGCTCCTTGAGAGTAGGGATTGTTTTATTAATATTCATTTGAGAAGTGTTTTTTGAGCAGTTGAAATATTGAAAATAAATAAAAATAGAAGTTTTAAATGTAGCTAAATAGAATGGTTCACATGATATCCTAGAAGACAAATAAAAAGATTGGAGAAACTGGTTCTCCTAAAAGTCTAAAGGCAAACACATGTTATTTCACTTAGTCTTATGAAAATTTATTTTCATCTTTAAAAGAATTGCAATTAAAAAGTCAAATTTGAGTGGAGGCCAGAAAGAAGTAAAGTCTCTCTGAAAAATTAAAAAAAGATCCTTCAAACTTAATAAATATGCACATTAATATTTATAGAGAAGGGCAGCCACATACAAAAGAAAATATCATTCAGGAATAAGAAAGTGGAGTCTTATGAACTACCCAGAAAACTTACCCACTACATATCTTGAATACTTTCTCCCAGAAAACAATTAAGCAAGCACCAACATAACCACAATAGGAGAGGAATTTTAATTTTGAAAAGCAACTCATTACTACTTATGAGTTATTGCTAAACCTACGTAGATTCAGACCACCAAGTCATTAGAACAAAGATAAAATTACTACTAAACTTGAAAAAAGAACAAAAATCAGAAAAATATGGAGCATGCAACAACTATAACTCAGGTCTGAATAACTTAGAAAAATCCAGGGATAGTTAAAAAAAAAAAAAAAAAAGGAGGGGCAGGGAATAAGTGAAATAAAATATATCAATCATTTATTTACATTCCTTGAGGTCATTTAATTGACATAAATCATTATCTACAACAAGCAGACCTAACGTACTTAGAAATAGCCTAAACTAGGAAACAACATTATTGCCAAGCAGAGATATGGAGAGTAGGTTAAACTAATTCAGAATATAACTTAAAAGAATTGAGAGAGAGGGGTTTGTGAAAATTGCTTAAGTATATCTACTTAGCAAGATAACATCAACAAAAGCTGACATGTAAGAAGAATGGCAGTTGAGATACCAAAAACGCACAGGAAACAACTCTTGGAAAAAATCCAGTAATAAAACCCATGGCCTCAAATATCTATACATAATTGAGTTTAAACAAAGAGAATATGAACTAGAAGGTCTTGTTCAACCAGAAAAATTTGATCTATTCAACGTCACTGAGATTTGATGGAATGAGAACCAAGACTGTGCAGCATAGGTAAAAAGGGTAGAAGTGACATTATATTTTGAGAAGGCAAACTCATGTGAAAAAATCCAGGTCCCAGGAAGGGGGAAGAATGAAGAACAATGGTGAAAACCAATGGAGAAAAAAAAAAAAAAAAAAAAAAAACAGAAGTGAGTTTTTTGTCATTTCAGAGCAGTAGAAGAGAAAAAGGAAATAATAAGGAATGTGGGAAACAGATTGCAACCTGGCAACAAGGAAGGTTGGAGTGGTGATGAGGGATTTCAGTTATGCAGTTATCTACCAGTACTCTTTAACTTATAACAGAGCAACAAACAGCTTCTTGGCTTGCCTTAATAATAATTTTATCTTTTGAAAGAAGGAAGAAACAAGAGTGAGTTCTCTTCTAAATCTGATCACCAAAATAACAGAATTGGTTGTTTGAGTGGAAATGATATGGAACTCTGGGAGGAAGTGACTGCTCCCTTTTAGACTGAGTAGTAGAAAAAAAAAGAAAAAGAAAAGTCAGATAGTGTTTACATGCACTTTAAATGTCAAAAGATTCAGAGAAAGCATAGGTAGGATCTCTTT
Organism: Sminthopsis crassicaudata; assembly: GCF_048593235.1. Taxonomy (NCBI): domain Eukaryota; kingdom Metazoa; phylum Chordata; class Mammalia; order Dasyuromorphia; family Dasyuridae; genus Sminthopsis; species Sminthopsis crassicaudata. Next base: position 448,995,459 of record NC_133619.1, read on the forward strand.
AGTTTAAAGCTCTATAGAAATATACAATTTACCAAGATAATGTCAAAATGGATACATGTACATGAACTAAATATAAAAAGAGATATTAAAAGAAAATTAGAAAAACCATGGAATATATTACTTATCAGATTTATGGATAGGAGAATGTTTCATAAATAAACAAGAGAGAGATCATTGTGAAATAAAATATATATAAATGATATAAAAGATATGAAATAGGCAATTCTGATTGTAGCAAAAAGTTTTGTATAAATGAAACTAATGTAACTGAAATCAGAAGGAAAACAGAAAATTTTCAAGGGACAATTTTTATAGGTAATTTCTCAGGAAAGAAAACTCAGATCTCAAATATATGGAAAAGTTTGTCAAATTTATAAGAATGAGTCCTTCCCCTATTGATAAATAGTAAAGGGCTAGAACTGAGCAAATACACTTGGATAATGGAGCACGTGAGACTAGTCACTTTGAGTATTCTAAATAAATCATCTATAAAGACGCTGGAAGATGCTATCCACATCCAGAAAAAGAATTGAAAAACAGAAATGTATAGCATGATATATGCATATTTGTGTATGTGTGTGTGTGTGTGCGTGTGAAAAACACACATGAACACATACCTATGGCTAATGGTGAACTTGTCTAGATCAAGTTGGGGAGGGAGAGAGGAAGGGGAAAAAAAGTGCACAGCAGAGAATAATAGAAAACTCAGGAGGAAATACTGAAAAGCAGGATAGATTTGAAAATAATATATAGTATTTATTATATATTTTTTTGGAAAAAAATTAAATTGTGGAATGTAGATTCACAATTTTATATTGTGCTGTGTATATTTAATTTTTTGTCTTTTAGTATATAAATTCAAAATGAAAACAAATTTTTTAATTCTACAGAAATAAATTGAGGAGGTATAAGAAATACTCAAGAATGAACTTCTGAAGGCATAAAGGAATTCACCATCCAATTTATATTTTAAATGGCAGAAAGAGCAAGGAACAAAGGAAGATTACAAAAGTGTAACATGATCCTTTTTAGAACAGTGTTGGATAACTAAAACTCAGACTGACCTAAGGCTGTTGAGAAAAGCTAAAAGCAAGAAATGAGCTATTCTTTTTTTTTTAAGTTAAATTTCAGCAAAGAAAAGGATCAAGGAAAAAATTGAACCTCCAATTGAAAGTGGACAGGATAACAGACAGAAAAGACAGAAGTGCTTTTTAATTTTGCTTTTGTTTTCTCTACCTAGAAAAATTACTTTTGTCCTGGAAAGAACAGAACAAAAATGGCTAATAGGGAGTTGAGTAAGTTAAATAAGAAGGTAGTAAAGAGAATATTCCATAAGTTCTAGTCACCCAATCCAGATACTGAAAGATACTGTGGATATGACTCCTGAATTACTGTCTGCTGTATTTCAAAGAATAAGAAGAGAAGAGAAGAGAGAGAGACCGCAGATCTAAAGAAGGGCAAAAACCTGTAAAGAGAGAGAAGGAGGAGAGGAAGGAAGGTAGAAAAAAAGAGACAAAAGGGAGAGTGAGAGACAGAGACAGAGAGAGTACAGAGAGTTAGAAAAAAGAAAGAGGAGAGGAGGAGGGAGACAGAAAGAGACAGGGTAGCAACCAGGAAAAGGAGAGAAGAGGAAAAGAGGAGGGGGGAGGAGGCAGAGAGAGAGAGAGAGGGAGAAAGAGGAGAGGGAGAGGGAGGAGGGAGGGAGGTAAGAAGAGAGGAAAAGAGAGAGAGGGAGGGAGAGAGAGAGGAGGAGGGAGAGAAGGAGGATGGGAGAGAGAGAAAGAGAAATTTATAAGTTAAGGACCCTTAAATTATGTTCCTCAGAAAATTATTATTTTTTTTTATTTCTCAAATTTAATATATTTTCTTAAACATAATGACATGATAAAAGAGTGTACTGTCAGTATTACTACAGAAGACAGTCTTTTCTTGGTTTGGAAGTTTTATTATATTTTTCTCTCTTCTTTAACCTTTTCCATGCCCAATATTCATACAGAATACCCCAGAAAAAGTCTATAGCTACTAATCTTATTTATTAAAGTGCTTTGTAGTTTGGCCTATAATTGAAGGTTTTTCACCTCCCTATCAGAGTGGTTTTCCTCTGAAAATAAGAGACACTGGTAAAGAGTTCTATTTTTATTTAAAATTTACTTAGTGATTGTTATCTAACTGAATGGTATTCAGTCTCCATACTCTGTACCTTTTAATAGGCTGTACCCCATACCTGTAATTTTCTCCCTCCTTTTTCCAGTTCTTAGAATTCCTAGCTTCAAAGATCAACACTAGTATCTTCAGCTGCATAAGACCCATCCTGATTTTCTCCGTCTTTCCACATGTCTTAGTACATGAAGTTATTTTGTGTTTTACTTTGTAAATACAAAAAGGTAGGTATAATGTATAAAGAACTGGCCTCAAAACCAGGAAGATAGGTTGAAATCTTATCCTTGCCACACATTGATTAATCGCATAATTTCTGTCAAAGAAATCTAGAGTGTTCCCCAACTATATTAAGATATAATTGACAAAGTAAATGCTTAATAGATGCTTGCTCTTCCATCCAAACTTCCCTCCTTACACCTAAGATTTTAAAACAAAAAAAACAAGAAGAACAAAATCCTGGAAAAAGCTCTCCCAGCTCACTGGATTTCCTTCTTCAGGATTTTACAGCAAGAATTCCATTTGTGATCTTCATCAATGAAGAGATTTTTCTCATTGATGAGATCACAGATACATTAAAGTGTCCAAGTAGTGAAAATAAAGCCCCAAATACTCAGCCTCAAAAGGTTACTTACATATTTTAATTAGCACCCTGTGGTATTCTCCTTGCATTTGAAAAGAAGATATATCAAAAAATGTTAAATGGAAGAAAAAAATTTACACAAGAATAGTTCCCAAATAGTTTCCCTTCTAGTCTGAGCCAAAAAGCACAGTGAATTATAAGGCTTCTGAGCTCCCCAGAAGAGATTCAAGCTTAGGTATAATTGAGCACTTAAGGTGTTTTTTTGTTTGTTTGTTTGTTTTTTGTTTTTTTTTTTTTGTTTTTTTTGTTTTTAATTATAGCTTTTTATTGACAGAACAAAATCATGGGTAATTTTTACACCATTGTTCCTTGCACTCACTTCTGTTACAACTTTTCCCATCCCTCCCTCCACACCCTCCCCTAGATGGCAGGTAGTCATATACATGTTAAACATGTTAAAGTATTTCCTAGATACAATATATGTGTGCAGATCCGTACAGTTCTCTTGTTGCACAAGAAAAATTGGATTCAGAAGGTAAAATTAACAGTTTACATTCATTTTCCAGTGTTCCTTTTCTGGATGTAGCTGATTCTGTCCGTCATTTATCAATTGGAATTGGATTAGCTCTTCTCTATGTTGAAGATATCCACTTCCATCAGAATACATACTCATACAGTATCATTGTTGAAGTGTATAATGATCTTCTGGTTCTGTTTGTTTCACTCAGCATCAGTTCATGTAGGTCTCTCCAAGTCTCTCTATATCCACCCTGCTGGTCATTTCTTACAGAACAATAATATTCCATAATATTCATATACCATAATATACCCAACCATTCTCCAATTGATGGACATCCATTCATCTTCCAGCTTCTAGCCACTATGAAAAGGGCTGCCACAAACATTTTGGCACATACAAGTCCCTTTCCCTTCTTTAGTATTTCCTCGGGATATAAGCCTTGTAGTAGTATGGCTGGGTCAAAGGGTATGCACATTTTGATAACTTTTTGGGCATAATTCCAGATTGCTCTCCAGAATGGTTAGATTCTTTCACAACTCCACCAACAATGCATCAGTGTCCCAGTTTTCCCACATACCCTCCAACATTCATCGTTATTTGTTCCTGTCATCTTAGCCAATCTGACAGGTGTGTAATGATATCTCAGAGTTGTCTTAATTTGCTGATCAACAGTGATTTGGAACACTCTTTCATATGAGTGGAAATAGTTTTAATTTCATCATCTGAAAATTGTCTGTTCATATCCTTTGACCATTTATCAATTGGAGAATGGCTTGATTTCTTATAAATTAAAGTCAATTCTCTGTATATTTTGGAGATGAGACCTTTATCAGAACCTTTAACTATAAAAATGTTTTCCTAATTTGTTACTTCCCTTCTAATCTTGTTTGCATTAGTTTTGTTTGTGCAGAAACTTTTTAATTTGGTTTAATCAAAATGTTCTATTTTGTGATCAATAATGGTCTCAAGTTCTCCCTTGGACACAAACTCCTTCCTCCTCCACAAGTCTGAGAGGTAAACCATCCCATGTTCCTCCAATTTATTTATGATTTCGTTCTTTATGCCTAAATCTTGGACCCATTTTGATCTTATCTTAGTATGTAGTGTTAAATGTGGGTCCATGCTTAGTTTCTGCCATACTAATTTCCAGTTTTCGCAGCAGTTTTTGTCAAATAATGAATTCTTATCCCAAAATTTGGGATCTTTGGGTTTGTCAAACACTAGATTGCTATTTTTATTCACTATCTTGCCCTGTGAACCTAACCTATGCCACTGATCAACTAGTCTATTTCTTAGCCAATACCAAATGGTTTTGGTGACTGTTGCTTTATAATACAGTTCTAGATCAGGTACAGCTAGACCACCTTCACTTAATTTTTTTTTTCATTACTTCCCTTGAAATTCTCGACCTTTCGTTGTTCCATATGAATTCTGTTGTTATTTTTTCTAGGTTATTTAAATAGTTTCTTGGAAGTCTGATTGGTATAGCACTAAATAAATAGATTAGTTTAGGGAGTATTGTCATCTTAATTATATTCGCTTGGCCTATCCAAGAGCACTGAATGTCTTTCCAATTATTTAAATCTGACTTTATTTTTGTGGCAAGTGTTTTGTAATTTTTCTCATATAATTCCTGACTCTCCTTTGGTAGATATATTCCCAAATATTTTATACAATCAACCGTTATTTTGAATGGAATTTCTCTTTGTATCTCTTGCTGTTGGATTGTGTTGGTAATGTATAAAAATGCTGAGGATTTAAGTGGATTTATTTTGTATCCTGCAACTTTGCTAAAATTCTGAATTATTTCTAATAGCTTTTTAGCAGAGTCTTTGGAGTTCTCTAAGTATACCATCATGTCATCTGTGAAAAGTGATAATTTGATTTCCTCATTTCCTACTCTAATTCCTTGAATCTCTTTCTCGGCTCTTATTGCCAAGGCTAGAGTTTCTAGTACTATATTGAATGGTAATGGTGATAGTGGGCAACCTTGTTTCACTCCTGATTTTACAGGGAAAGGTTCTAGTTTATCACCATTACATATGATGTTTACTGAAAGTTTTAAATATATGCTTGTTATTATTTTAAGGAATAGTCCATTTATTCCTATACTCTCAAGCGTTTTTAGTAGGAATGGATGTTGGATTTTATCAAATACTTTTTCTGCATCTATTGAGATGATCATATGTTTTTTATTAATTTGATTATTAATGTGGTCAATTATACTAATAGTTTTCTTAATATTAAACCAGCCCTGCATTCCTGATATAAATCCCACTTGGTCATAGTATATTATCCTGGGGATGATTTTCTCAAGTCTATTTGCTAATATCTTATTTAAGATTTTAGCATCAATATTCATTAAGGAAATTGGTCTATAGTTTTCTTTCTCAGTTTTCAATCTACCTGGTTTAGGTATCAATACCATGTCTGTGTCATAGAAGGAATTTGGTAGGACTCCTTCAATCCCTATTTTTTCAAATAGTTTACATAGCATTGGAGTTAGTTGTTCTTTAAATGCTTGGTAGAATTCACATGTAAATCCATCTGGTCCTGGGGACTTTTTCTTAGGAAGTTGGTTAATAGCTTGTTCTATTTCTTTTTCTGAGATGAAACTATTTAGACTACTTACTTCTTCCTCTGTTAATCTGGGCAAGCTATATTTTTGAAGATATTCTTCCATTTCATTCAAGTTATCGAATTTATTGGCATAAAATTGAGCAAAGTAGCTCCTAACTATTGTTCTAATTTCCTCTTCATTAGTGGTGAGTTCACCCTTTTCATTTTCAAAACTAACAATTTGTTTTTTCTCTTTCCTTTTTTTAATCAGGTTTACTAAGGGTTTGTCTATTTTGTTGGTTTTTTCATAGAACCAACTCTTAGTTTTGTTAATTAATTCAATAGTTTTTTTACTTTCAATTTTATTAATCTCACCTTTTATTTTTTGAATTTCAAGTTTTGTGTTTGTCTGGGGTTTTTAATTTGTTCCTTTTCTAGCAATTTTAGTTGTAAGCCCAATTCGTTGGCCCTCTCTTTCTCTATTTTATGTAAGTAGGCTTGTAGAGATATAAAACTTCCCCTTATTACTGCTTTGGCTGTATCCCACACATTTTGGTATGATGTCTCATCATTGTCATTTTCTTGGGTGAAGTTATTAATTATGTCTATGATTTGCTGTTTTACCCAATCATTCTTTAGTATAAGATTATTTAGTTTCCAATTATTTTTTGGTCTATTTTCCCCCTGGCTTTTTATTAAATGTAATTTTGATTGCATTGTGGTCTGAAAAGGATGCATTTACTATTTCTGCCTTACTGCATTTGATTTTGAGGTTTTTATGTCCTAATATATGATCAATTTTTGTATAGGTTCCATGAACTGCTGAGAAGAAAGTATACTCCTTTCTATCTCCATTTAGCTTTTGCCAAAGATCTATCATATCAAACTTTTCTAGTATTCTATTTACCTCTTTGACTTCTTTCTTATTTATTTTGTGGTTTGATTTATCTAATTCTGAGAGTGCAAGGTTGAGATCTCCCACTATTATAGTTTTGTTATCTATTTCTTCTTGCAGCTCTCTTAATTTCTCTTTTAAGAATTTAGATGCTGCACCACTTGGTGTATATACTTTTAATATTGATACTGCTTCATTATTGATGCTACCCTTTAGCAGGATATAATGCCCTTCCTTATCTCTTTTAATTAGATCAATTTTTGTTTTTGCTTGATCTGAGATGAGGATGGCTACTCCTGCTTTTTTGGTTTTGTCTGAAGCATAATAGATTCTGCTCCACCCTTTTACTTTTAGTTTGAATGTATCACCCTGTTTCAGGTGTATCCTGTAAACAACATATAGTAGGATTCTGACTTTTAATCCAGTCTGCTAAAGGCTTCCTCTTTATGAGGCAGTTTGCCCCATTCACATTTATGGTTAGAAGGACTAATTCTATATTGCTTGCCATCCTGTTAACCCCTGCTTATGCTTTTCCCCTTTCCTTCCCTCTTACCCCCCTACCCAGTATTAAACTTGTGAACACCACTTGCTTTTCACAGCCCTCCCTTTTTAGGATCCCTCCCCCACCTTAAAGTTCCTCCCCTTATTTTACCCCTTTTCCTTGAGATTTCTATATTCCCTTCCCCTTAGCTTACTCCTTCCCTTTCACTTTTCAATGAAGTGGAAGAAGTTTCACCATAAATCGAATATGTCTATTGATACACGCTATGTTCATCTCCCTCCTTTCTTTCTCTCAGATATAATAGGTTACCTTTGCCTCTTCATGAAATGTAGTACCACCACTTTACACTTTTTTATGATATAATTTCCTTTCCACCTCTAGTTTCTAAGACAAATTGTACATATGTTCTTTATAAATTTTTTTGGCAGAAGTATAGTTCTCAAGATTTCTTTTTACCTTTTTAGAAATCTCTTGAGTTCTGTATTTGAAGATCAAACCTTTTATGTAGGTCTGGGTTTTTCATCAAGAATAGATGGAATTCATTTATTTCATTAAATGTCCATCTTCTTCCCTGGAAAACGATGCTCATTCTTGCTGGGTAAGTTATTCTTGGCTGCATACCAAGTTCCTTAGCCTTTTGGAATATCATGATCCAGGCCCTTCATTCTTTTAATGTGGATGCTGCTAGATCCTGGGTTTTCCTTATTGTGGCTCCTCCATACCTGAAATGATTTTTTCTAGCAGCTTCCAATATTTTTTCCTTTGTCTGATGGTTCTTGAACTTGGCCACTATATTTCTTGGCGTTTTGATTTTAGGGTCCCTTTCAGTAGGTGATCGATGAATTTTTTCAATGTCTATTCTACCCTCTGTTTCCAGAACGTCTGGGCAGTTCTCTTTGATAATTTCCTCGAAAATGGTGTCCAAGCTCTTTTTTTCCTCACATTTTTCAGGGAGTCCGATTATTCTCAAATTGTCTCTCCTGGATCTGTTTTCCAGGTCTGTTGTCTTTCTAATAAGGTACTTGACATTCTTTTCAATTGTTTCATTTCTCTGGTTTTGCTTGACCACCTCTTGGTTTCTCCTTGAGTCATTCATTTCTACTTGTTTGAGTCTAATTTTCAATGAAGTATTTTCTCATTTTTTTTATATCTTTTTTGTAATTGTCCAATTGTGTTTTTATCTTCTATGGAATTTTTTTCCATTTTATCCATTTAATTTTTAGAGAGCTGATTTCTTTATCCAGCTCACTAATCCTGTTTTCCTTGGAGTTGTTTACCTTTTCCAATTCACTAATTTTATTTCTCAATGATTTGTTTTCTGTATCCACTCTGTCTTTAAATGCATGGAATGACTTCTCCAGGCTCTCTTGCCAAGCTTCCCTTTCCTTTTCCCATTTCTCTTCCAGCTCTCTTGTGAGAGCCTTTTTGATATCTTCTATGAGATTCTTTTGTATTGAGGAGCAAATCATATCCCTCTTAGGGGATTCCTCTGGGGACAGTCTGTTTTTAGTCTCCTCAGTGTTTGAAGTCTGCTCTCTCTCCACACAGAAGCTGTCAATGGTTAGAGCCCTTTTGAATTTTTTGTTCATTTTGTCAAGAGCGGAATGGAAGAAAACAAACTGAGGAGAAGGTCTGTTTGGGGGGGGGGATGGAGCTGGATGGTGTTAATGGGCTTCCTCTACAGACTGGGGGGGAGGGCAGCAAAGAGCCACTAACAGAACAGTGATGGCTGCTCTGAGTCTGTGCTCTGAGGCTCTGAGAACACACCGAGTCAGTCCAGGTGGGGGTTGGGGGTGGCCGTTTCCGAGAGACGCTAGCTTTCTGGGGTTTTAATCTTCACCTCCAGTGTTTACACCCTCTCTGCTGCTCCTGGCTTGCTGCCAAGATGGAGCATCCACACTGGGGTAAAAGCCTTTTCCCAGAAACGGCAGAGATCATACCCCTCCCCCTGGGGTCTGAGCTGTGTGAGCTGCCTGTCTCGCTCTGGCTTGCCTGCCCTCAGTCTGTGCCCAGTCTGATTGACCCTCCCCCGAGCACACACAGACCTTTTCTGGCGACTTTCAAGGATGTCTTCTCTTGGTGATTATTTGTGGGTTTCTTTTCTGGTCAAGCATTAAGTCAGAGGCTTGACATGAAGTAAGTTCTGAGAGTAAACGCAGAGCTCAAGCAGCTGTCTGCCTCCATGCCGCCATCTTGGCCGGAAGTCCTTAGAAAATTATTATTAAAGTTCGAATTTTATTTGTGGGAAATTTTTATTAGTCAGGTAGGTGGCACCGTAGATAAAGAGCAAGGGCTGGAAGACTCATCTGGCCTCAGATCCTCATTGGCAGTATAACCTTGGGCAAGTACTTAATTCTGTTTGTTTTAATTTCCTCATCTGTAAAATGAGATGGAGAAGGAATTGACAAACCATCCCAGTGTCTTTGCAAAGAAAACCTCAAATAGTGTCATGAAGAGTCCCGCATGACTGATACCTCTAAATAATGAAAACAAATCATTCAAGAATAAGTGTCCAAATAAAAATGTAGTTGTCTGTCTTTCATTCTCAAAGAGTACCAATGACATCAGAAGACTGATGTCTTCTTGTCTTACAAGTGAATTGGATTTAAATGAGATAGAACTGGAATAGTAAGCTGAAAAGCATCCAGAGGAAGACAACAGGGATGGTAAATGATCTAAATTCTATGCTATATAAATTCCAGTTGGAATAAAAGTATATATGTTTAGCCTAAAAGAAACAAGATAGAAGATAATAGCTAATGAGACATGCTAGTTACCTTCAAGTATTTGAATAGCCTTCTGTGGAAAAGGAATTAGACAAACTCTTCTTGATCCAATAGCAGAAGGAAGAACAATAGGTAGAAGTTGCAAAGAAGCAATTTGAGACTTGATATAAGGAATAATTTCTTAAGCTTAAAGTCCTACAAAAATGTACTAAGCACTTTTAGAAATAATGGATTCTCTCTTACTTAAGGTCTTCATGCAAAGGGTGGAGACAACCTCTTAGATGTGTCAAAGGGGCTTCTTTTTTAAGTATTGAGCTAAATAATCTCTGGAGTACTTTGCCACTCTGTGTCTTTCTGATAAACTTGTTTGTGAAATCTTACAAGAGAGTATGATGGGTGATTACCATGATGTGTAAACTCTGTTGATTGATGCTCCCTACTGATCACTTATTCTTGCTAATATGTAGATCTCCATTGATGGCGTGGTCACTCATTCATCATTCATGATTCCAATAGACACAAGATTGTAAAACTCTTCTTTGTTCTTGGCTTCTGGCTTCAGCTAGATCCGTCAATTAACATACTATCTCTTCCTTATAAAAGGAAGTTCTGCTATCTCTCTTTTAGCCTAAATACTCTTAAGTTTCATAAAACCTCATAAAACCATGAAAAGCAATGAAATGTTTATTTAACAAACTAAAATACAAAACTATACATATATCAAACTAGTTCATATATGTGTATTATATTTGGTGTATATATGTATGTGTACTAATATAAGTTTGTATAAACATGTATAATATATATGTATACATATAAAATATAATTTATAAACAGTTACCTAAACCAGAGTTTCTTAAACTTTTTCCCACTCACAACCTCTTCTTTCCCTAAGAAATTGTTATGTAGATATATAAGATAAACATTTACTGATAATAAATCATAATTTCATGACCCCCCACATTTAGTTAAAAGACTATATAGAATCGCAAACCAGAGTCTAAGAAGCTGGAAGCTAGAATAAGACTTTAAGAGAGAGTAGAACAGATTGCTTTTGGGAAATTATCAGGTACTTTTAATAATTTACTACTTCTCTCTAAACCAGAATTCCATATTTTTAACTGTAACATTCTCTGGTTGAGTAAGTCTGGGATAGGGGACAGAAAATGGACAGAAAGCTGATGTCGATGTCAATGAGTCCTGAAGTGTTATCTTTAGCACGTAGTGGATACATGATTCTGGGTTAGTCACTCAATGAAGTCCATGGCTCCCAACCAAAAATTCTCTGGTTGGAACAGCATGGATTTACCACTAGATGGTGGAATAGTACATGAAATGCTGGCCTTGGAATCAAGAACACCTGAGTTCAGGTATAGCCTCAGACACTAATTGTCTGACCCTGTACATATGTCAGTTGTTTGCCTCAGTTTCCTCACCTATAAAATGGAGATAATAGCACCTAATGTGCAGTGTTGTTGTGAAGACTAATTGAAATATCATTTGTAAAGTGCTTGGCATATTATCTGGCATATAGTAAGTACATCAATGTTAGCTATTATTATCAGTCTTAGAGACTAAAAAGACTTGGGTCCAAATCCTCCATTTGAAACAAACTCTTCACATCAAGAATTTTCTATACTAGTAAAATCAAAGCTTTGAACCATACATAATCACACACATACACACACAATCTTCCAGTGTTGCAGTGGCTATGCTGTGAAATACCATGTTTTTTAAGGAACTAAAAGGAATTAGTGAAGGATAGGGAAGGAGTAAGTAGTCTGCAATATATTGTAAACAAAGAATTATCTAAGAGAAGTCAAACGAAGATGTCAGTAAGAGATAGGTGACCAGAAAAACAGTTCAAGATCAAGGATAAAAGATGAATGGGTAGCCTGTGCATTTCTCCATAAGGTGTACACAAAATGGGAAACAATCTAGAAGATTATTGGCACTCTCCTCCACTAATGTTGGCAATCCCAAGTAGAGAACTCATCAAAGACTATGGACAAGAGCCACACAAGAGTGAGAAGATATACATGGTACATTTGCATTTAATGGTAGTTATCTGTGGGAGAGGGTAAAGGAAGAAAAGAAAGGGAGGAAAAGAAATCTACATGATAACTTTATTATCTATTTAAAAGGAGCAAGTTGTTTATAGCAGATTTTCAGTTTCATGTATAATCTTTTTTTATTATACTGTGTTATGAAAATGCTTGCCTTTATTCCATAAATTAAAAATAAAATAAATTGAAAAATGTAGATTGGATTCTGTTTGCATTGTTAATTGGACAGAATATCTACATAATTAAATCACAGATTTATTAAAGAATAGAAGATTCTAAAGTGGCATAAATTTGGTGTGTATGAAAGGGAAAATCTTTTCTTAAGTTATTTTGCCCTGTATCTTCCTGACTATAAATATTCATTATATTCACATGGCAATTACCCACTCTTTCTTCAAGAGGAATTGATTATTTAAATAAGTAGATCAAGGCATTTCTTGATTTTTTTTAACCTCTTTCCACATTTATTAGTGGGACCTATTTAATGGATTTCATCAACTTCCCTAAAAGGGAATCATGTTTATTAATTAACAATAGTATTTAAACTAAAATATCATCAAGATTGTCCAAAGGACTCTGTCTTCATTTCTTTCTCTATTTCTTTGGGTGTGGGTAGAGAACCAGAACTCTGGCCAAGTATACTTGAAACAAGGTGTTAACTCAGAAGAATTGATGAGACAATGGTTATCTAGTTTAGATATATACTTAGTACTTGGCATGGTGATGTAATGGTTCTCTAAGTTCACACATAATCAGTAGGCTGTAATGATGTCATTACAATAAGATATATAAGAGCCAACAAGGACTGGAAGAGAGGCATTCCATCTCCCACCACTATGGTGGCTCTCCTGCCTTCTGCATTCCTCCACTAAGACGAAGGCCTATCTGAAGGACCCCCAGAAAGCTAGCCTTTGGACTTTATTCCTGACTATTCTTGTGGTGATTATTCTGCTGAAACCAAGGCCCATTCGGAGGACCTCCAGAAAGTTAGCCCTGATATTACAAGGTGTGTGCATATGTCTGTGTGCACATATATATATATACACATGTTTGTCTATGTGTGTATAATGTGATATGGAGCAGTGGATAGAGTGAGTACCAGGCCTGTAATCAGCAAGATTCATCTTTCTGAATTGAAATCTGTCCTTAGTCATTTACTTTAGCTGTATGACCCAAGTTTGCCTCAGTTCCTGCATCTGTAAAATGAGCTAGAGAAGAAAATGACAAACAACTCCAGTATCTTTGCCAAGAAAACCCCAAATAGGATCATGAAGAGTCAGACTGAAAAATGACTGAATGACATGATATAGGTATGAATAAATCTCCTTGTCTGTTTTTCTATGTACATATATATCTGCCACATATATATATATATGTGTAAAATATTCACTCATATATATATATATGTATATATGTATGTATGTATATATATTTTTGAGCACTCCTAAGGAATGAAATTTTCTTCCATCAATATAAAGCATATCTTGTCTGACTCAATTTGTTCTCAGGCTTTTGGTGATGTTTTACTTGTTCAAACCTAAATTTGTTTTGTTGACCTTATATAAACTTTGTAGCTTTGTCCAGTAAAGTATTTTCTCTCTCTCTCTTTCCCAAGAGATCCATCCTGACCTCCTTACTCAACTGTACTTTGAGTACTGCCCTTTGTCCCCTTGGCTAACTACCAAATTTTCCCAAGGAGGGCCAAAACAAACAGTGACATCAATAGAAATTGCAAAATGAGTTGTCACCTTGCCAGGAGTTCTTCCAGGCTCCTAAATTCTGATGGGGTCTCCATGTCTGAGCTGTACCTAATAGCTCTAATCCTGCTTGGTCATTATTATCTTTTGGTGACTTTTCATCTAATGAACTTAGTCCCTGCTATTTTATTGTGGTATGTAGTCTCTGAAGAGTACCATGATGTGTAAACTCTGTTGATTGATGCTCCCTACTGATCACTTATTCTTGCTAATATGTAGATCTCCATTGATGGCGTGGTCACTCATTCATCATTCATGATTCCAATAGACACAAGATTGTAAAACTCTTCTTTGTTCTTGGCTTCTGGCTTCAGCTAGACCCCTCAATTAACATACTATCTCTTCCTTATAAAAGGAAGTTCTGCTATCTCTCTTTTAGCCTAACTACTCTTAAGTTTCAATTTTTTTTAGAAAGGCAAACCCAGGACTAAAGGAAAGAATCCAAGCTTTGGCTGATATCTACATATGAGCTTACCTATTTTCATAGGTTTGGCTGTGTTGACTTTTCCTTCTCAAAAAGAGTTCCCTTAGTTCCAGGATTAAGCTCAGATAAATAGTATCCAGAGGCACAATTTATTTTTAGCTTCAACTTCCTACTCAACAAAGAAAGCTTTGCCATCCCAAACATGGGAAAAAGGAGGAGGAGTTAGAGGAATGGAAATAAGTAGGCAGTAATCAGGGAGAAGGGATGTAGTAGATTAACAAGAAGATAAATTTATAGTTAGAAAAACTTTATAACTTCCACCCCATGTTTGATTGCAAACTCTGCTTCTTCAGATATATTTTATAGCCTGGTTTTTTTTTTAACACACCATCAAAGACTGAATGAATGCATACCATTTTACTCCCATAATCCTAAAATTCTTTTTAATCTCTCATTCAAAAAAATTATAGAGGGAAAGACAAAGGATAGAGGAAAAGTGAAGCCTCTGAAGGTCATTATCCTCCACCTTAAACACCTAGATACTTTGTTCCAAATTTTTGCCTTTATTATACACATGGCAAGCAGCAAGCTGTAGTAAAGGCTTTGAGCAACACCCTTCAGCTAATAACAGAAGACAGTCTCTGGTGTCTAAGAACATTTTGAAAGAAGATTGCAATGACATGGGTGTATATTTAAAGGTCAGAAGAAATGTTGCATTCATTTGTAGGGAAGTATTTATAATTATCCATTTAATTTTCTTTTTTTACTTTATTTTGGGATTGCTTCATATTTTAATAATATTGCATGGGATAAAGGAGGAAGAGCTAGGGGAATGGAAATAAGTAGACAGTAGTCAGGATTTAGAAGTGAGAGTGAATTGCAAGCAGGTGTAGATGTTTTATGGATAGCTAGAAGAAACTTCAAAAAACCAGTTTTTGGTGTTTCCTCTTCAAATGACTTTTTCTTAATTTTTACCCTTTTATTCATGAATTCAAAGCTGCTGTTTTCCTCCCCACTACATATGTACCATGACATTGGTCTCCTTGATCCTCCTTGAACAAAACTCTCTATCTCCCAGTCCCTGAGCATTTTCACGCCATTTCCCCGGCTTGGAATGTTTTTCCTCCTCCTCTTCACCTGTAAACTTCCCTAGATTTCTTCAACACCAGCTGAAGTCTTACCTTCTACAAGAAGCCTTTCCTAATGCTTCTTAATTCTAGCATCTCACTTGATAATCTCTGATTTATACTATAAATAGATTGTTATCTTTTCCCTTTAGATTGTAAGCTGTTTGAGGGTGCTGAGGTTGAGAAGGGACCTCAAAAGACTGGTGTCATAGACCGATGTTACAAGGGGTCTCAAAAGGATTTGCAAACTTGAACCCATCTCCAAGTCAAGGGGCAAAGTTTATTGTAATTGTAATGCCCGTTGAAATCGCCTAAATTCCAAGAGAATTTAACAAAGAAACCAAAGCAAGGAGACACATTTAAGAACCAAGGAGTAATCTCTGGAATTTGTTATCTCTGACCACAGATTGTAATATTTCTAGGACTATTCTAAGGCCAGAAGACTTGAAATCATTGATAGACACTTAGAACAATAGTCTCATGATTACTAATGTATCTTCCCTAAAATATAAGGGAAGAAATATTATCATATTCCTAGTTCAGAAGACTTTTACAATCATTGACAGAACAATAGAATTCTTAGATCAGAGGGCCTCAAGATCACATTCCAAAACCAGAAGATGTAGAATCACTGACAGATTGTTAGAACAGAAGTCTCCTAAAGTCTGGGGACCTTAAAATTATTGCTGTCTCCCCTAGAAGCTATATCACATCAAAGGCAAAGACTATTGCCTTTCTTCATATACCATTAACACAATTCCTGGAACATCGTAGACACTTAATCAATGTTTATTGACCAACTTGACAATACAAAAGCATCTTAATACCCTACTAGGGCCTGAATCAGTTAATGCTTTTTTAAAAATTCTTTTCATAGTGGTTATTATTGTCTACTCTCAGACTGTTTTGTTTTTTCTGAAAATTTTTTTCCAGCTCACCTTGAAAAATGATAGAGTCTAGGGACCTGGAGGCATCAAACTAGACAGATCTTTTAAGAGGCCAGTCATCTATTCCATTAGGTAGGAAATGAGGGATTACTATGGATGCTAAAAAATAATAATAATTATAATAAATTAATTAAAGCTTTTTATTTTCAAAATATATGCATGGATAATTTTTCAACATTAACCCTTACAAAGCCTTGTGTTCCAATTTTCCCCCTCCCCCACCCTCTCCTTAGATGGCAAGTAATCCAATATATGTTAAACATGGCAGAAATATATGTTAAATCCAGTATATGCATACACATTTATATAATTATCTTGCTGCAAAAGAAAAATCAAATCAAACAGGAAAAAAAATGAGAAAGAAAATAAAATGTAAGCAAACAACAACAAAAAGAGTGAAAATGCTGTATTGTGAACCACACTCATTTCCCACAATCCTCTTTCTGGGTATGGATGGCTCTCTTCATCACAAGGTCATTGGAACTGGTCTGAATTATCAATAATAAAATTTTTCAAAGATATTTAGCCCCTACCCTCTTTCCATTGCTTTCTTGACTCATCAATGCCTAGAAAATTCTAGAGTTCTGAAATCCTGAGAGACAGATTGAGGGGTAATAATGGGAAGATTTTCCTTCTAGAAAAGGAAAGAAATGCCTGAAGCCTTGTCCTGCCTTTGGTATTTGAAATTCAAAAGAATGAACTGTACTCATGCCGGTTGTTAGGAAACTTTTGGCAGCTTGCTCCTAATTCCTGAATTCCAAGGCCAAACAGCTTTGCTATTTCCAATTGCATCAGCCTGAGTCTTGGTATATTGAATCTTAGCTTTGTATTTTGAAAATGATCAAAATAGTTCTATTTTACAGCTATCTAATGCCAGCTGTAAGATGACAGTAGATTCTCCAAATCGATTATGTGGTTTCATAATTAATTTGGATTGGATGATGAAACATCATAGAAATGTCATAGTTAGGTAACAACAAATGAGAAAATGAAAAAAGACCAAAAGGCCAAGGTCGCAAGTTAAAACAGATATATTTTAAGAAGGGCTGCTGTTCAAAGAAAACATAGTGAATTTAGCAATTATATATTTCATTTCTGTAAAATTCCTTCTGTCCTTTCAAGATGAGTAGATTTGGGCAGTATAGTAGCTGTCTTCAGATATTTGAGCATTGTCATATGGACTGGGACTTATTCTTCATGACATCAGAGAGTGTGATTTAGGATTAATGAGTGACAATTTCAAAGAAGCAAATTTCAAATCAATATAAAGAAAAATTTCCTTTCTGCTTTACCCAGCTAAGTTGGGATACATTGGATAGAATTCTAGGCTTGGAATTGGGAAGTTGTTGAATTTTTGTAGCTGATTCTTCTTAGGTAAAGGGTTAGGCAAATTCAAACTTAGGCAAACAGGGTTAAGTGACTTGCCAGGGTTCAGACAACTAGTTTAGTGTCTTTGGCCAAATTTGATCTGGTGAGAATGGGTCTTCCAGACTGCAGACCTGATGCTGTGCCAGCTAGTTACCCCAAATTCAAATCCATTTTCAATATTTCCTAGCTGTGTAGACCTGAACATGTAATTTCTATATGCCTTAGTTTCCTCAATTGTAAAATGGAGACATTAATAGTAAGTATTTCATAGTGTTATTGTGAAGATCAAATGAAATAATGGTTTTTCATTTATTTAGTTTTTTTTTATTTACATGTAAAAACATTTTTTTTTTCACATTGGCCATGTTACTCTAGCTAAGCCTTTTTTTTTTTTTTTAGCTCTGTTTCTTTTTTTTTAATTTTTTTTAAATTTAATTTAATTTTATAATTATAACTTTTTTTTGACAGTATATATGCATGGGTAATTTTTTACAACATTATCCCTTGCACTTACTTCTATTCAGATTTTTTTCCCTTTCTCCCCCAGCCCCCTCCCCCAGATGGCAGGCAGTCTTATACATGTTAAATATATTACAGTATATTCTAGATACAATATATGTGTGTAGAACCGAATTCCTTGTTGCACAGGAAGAATTGGATTCAGAAGGTAAAAATAACAGTTTACATTCATTTCCCAGTGTGTCCCAGTGTTCCTTTTCTGGATGTAGCTGATTCTGTCCATCATTAATTAATTGGAATTGGATTAGCTCTTCTCTATGTTGAAGATATCCACTTCCATCAGCATACATCCTCGTACAGTATCATTGTTGAAGTGTATAATGATCTTCTGGTTCTGCTCATTTCACTCAGCATCAGTTGATGTAAATCTCTCCAAGCCTCTCTGTATTTCTCCTGTAGGTCATTTCTTACATAACAATAATATTCCATAACATTCATATACCATAATTTACCCAACCATTCTCCAATTGATGGACATCCATTCATCTTCCAGTTTCTAGCCACTACAAAAAGGGCTGCCACAAACATTTAGGCACATACAGGTCCCTTTCTCTTCTTTAGTATTTCCTTGGGATATAAGCCCAGGAGTAGCACTGGCTGGGTCAAAGGATATGCACATTTTGATAACTTTTTGGGCATAATTCCAGATTGCTCTCCAGAATGGTTGGATTCTTTCACAACTCCACCAACAATGCATCAGTGTCCCAGTTTTCCCACAGCCCCTCCAACATTCATCGTTATTTGTTCCTGTCATCTTAGCCAATCTGACAGGTGTGTAATGATATCTCAGAGTTGTCTTAATTTGCATTTCTCTGATCAATAGTGATTTGGAACACTCTTTCATATGAGTGGAAATAGTTTTAATTTCATCATCTGAAAATTGTCTGTTCATATCCTTTGACCATTTATCAGTTGGAGAATGGCTTGATTTCTTATAAATTAAAGTCATTTCTCTGTATATTTTGGAGATGAGGCCTTTATCAGAACCTTTAACTGTAAAAATTTTTTCCCAATTTGTTACTTCCCTTCTAATCTTGTTTGCATTAGTTTTGTTTGTGCAGAAACTTTTTAATTTGGTGTAATCAAAATGTTCTATTTTGTGATCAATAATGGTCTCTAGTTCTCCCTTGGACACAAACTCCTTCCTCCTCCACAAGTCTGAGAGGTAAACCATCCCATGTTCTTCCAATTTATTTATGATTTCGTTCTTTATGCCTAAATCTTGGACCCATTTTGATCTAATCTTAGTATGTGGTGTTAAATGTGGGTCCATGCCTAGTTTCTGCCATACTAATTTCCAGTTTTCCCAGCAGTTTTTGTCAAATAATGAATTCTTATCCCAAAATTTGGGATCTTTGGGTTTGTCAAAGATTAGATTGCTATTTTTATTCACTATCTTGCCCTGTGAACCTAACCTATGCCACTGATCAACTAGTCTATTTCTTAGCCAATACCAGATGGTTATAATATAGTTCTAGATCAGGTACAGCTAGACCACCTTCACTTAATTTTTTTTTCATTACTTCCCTTGAAATTCTCGACCTTTTGTTGTTCCATATGAATTCTGTTGTTATTTTTTCTAGGTTATTTAAATAGTTTCTTGGAAGTCTGATTGGTATAGCACTAAATAAATAGATTAGTTTAGGGTGTAAAAACAATTTTTAACATTCATATTTAAAACTTTGAGCTACAGAATCTCTCCCTTCCTCCCTCTCCTGCCATTGAGAAGGCAATAAATTCAATATATTTTAAATGTGTAGTCATGCAAAATATTTCCATAATAATCATGTTGAAAAAGAAAGCATAGATCAAATACAAAAGGAAAAAAAACCCTTAAGTAAAAGAATATGTTTCAGTCTATATTCAGATATCAATTCTTTCTCTGGATATGGATAGCATTTTTCATCATTAGAGTTTTCTTATACTGATGAAAATAGCTAAGTCATTTCTAGTTGATCATCTTACACAGTTCATTTCATTTGGTATCAGCCCATGCAAGTCTTTCCAGGGTTTTCTAAGAACATCCTGCTCATTATAAATAACTCCTTCCTGCCTTCTTTCCTTCCTTCTTTCCCTCCTTCCTTCCTTCTTTCTCATTCATGTTAATTCTATCCCTTGGTGTCCCTCTCCCAGTTTCCCCAATATTTCTTTCCATTATCCTTCTGGAGCCTCTGATCTATTGTTAATTATGCTTCACATTAAACTTGTTTCCTCCTCAAAGAAATTTCTCTACATATTTTATACTTACTTTAGATTTATATGTTTTCTCTAAATCAAATATAAGCTCACTGAGGTCAGAAAGTTTTCATTTGTTTCCTTTATATCACCAATGTCTAGCATATTGTCTCACACATAGTAAATGCTTGATAAAAGATTGTTACATTAAATTTTTATCCTTCCTAAAATGGGGCATTCAAACTAAACAAATTATTCCCAGATATGAACTGACCTAGACAGAGTAGAGACAGACCATTGCTTCTTTATTCCTCAGTACCATGCTTCTCTTAACAGAACCTAACCCCAATCAGAATTGTTGGCTGCCTCTTCAGACTGTTGACTCAATTTGAGCTTATAGTTCACTAATACCCTCAGATCTTTTTTTCTGTTTAATCAGTTTTCCTTATCTAATACTTTTGAAACAACTACTTTTTGGGTCCAGCTCTATAATTACTTGCATTGACATATTACTTTACATTTTGAAAAGAACTAATAATGCAGTTCAGAATGCTACCAAGAAGTTGTCAAACTCATTGTCCAAAAGTGACTATTTGGGTTAAATTTTTTTTTTTTTTAGTTTTTTTCCTCATCTTTCCTGACCCCTCTGAAACCTTTAACATTGTCTATCAAGAAACCTTCTTCTACTTTTATACCTTCTTTTGTCTAAGTTTTTGTGAAATTGCTTTCTTTTGGTTTTCTTTCTTCTTACCTTAATAGTGCTCAATATTCTTAACTGAAACTTAATTAAGGCCATGGCTGCTGATCTTGGCTGTCTCCCAGGGTTCTATTCTAGTCTCTCTTCTCTTCTTCTATATTAATGGTGTCAGATTCAAATAGAAATGGAAGCCATTAAACTGTGCATAAGGACCTCTGTCAGCTACATATTGGTTTATTTTAAAATATAATATTACTTGTTCTTCATTGTATTTTTATTTATTTTGTTAAATGTTTCCCAATTACATTTTAATCTGGTCTGGGCCACACTTGGGCCATATTTAGTCAGGGTTTGTATGACTGACACCTTTATTCCATATTTTGGTGATCTCATCAATTCCCAAGGATTCAACTATTATCTTTATAATGATAAGCAGATAACTCTATGTGTGGTTATTGGTCCAATGCTAACTTCTCTTCTGACCTCCAGTCTCTCATCTTCAATTACTTGTTAGGTTTCTCAAATTGGATATCTCCCAAACATCATAACCTCAACAAGGCTGAAAAGGAAATCATTGTTTTTCTCCCAAAAAACTACTTCTTTCAGACTTTTCTGTTATTGTCAAGGGTACTCCCACCCAGGCTCATAATGTAAGCATCCTTTTTGATTCCTTACTTTTTCTCATCACTGATATCCAATCATTTCAAATTCTGCAATTTCAACTTTGTAATACATCTGCCATATATATCCCTTTCTCTCCTCTGACACTACTACCACCTGGTGCAGCCCCTTCTTACCTCATGCCTGAACTATTGCAATAGCACAATGGTTGGTCTCTCTTCCTCAACTCTCTCCCCACTCTAGCCCATCTTTGTTGTTACTATTTTGTTATTGTTCAGTCATTTCAGCCATGGATGACTCTTCATGACTCCATTTGGGGTTTTTTTGTAGGTTTTTTTGGCAAAGATAATGGGATGGTTTGCTTTTTCCTTCTCCACCTCATTTAACAGATGAGGAACTGAGGCAACCTGGGTTAAGTGATTTGCTCAGTGTCACAATTCAGTAAATATCTGAGACCAGATTTGAATTCATGAAGATAAGTCTTCATGACTGCATCCCTGGTAATCTTTCCACTGTACCAGATTACTGTCTATTGTGTCTATAATTAAATATAAAATCCTTTGGGTTTTTTTTTTTTTTGAGTCCTCCATAACATGGCCCCCATCCTACTTTTCCAGTCTTCTTATAGCTTATATCTCCTATCTCTGCTCCTATGTAGTAACACTGGTTTCCTTACTATTCTAGAACTAGATAGCATTTCCCAAACCAGCATGTTTACTGTTTATCTTCCGTGCCTGAAATGCTCTCCCTCCTTATCTTTGTCTCCTGGTTTCCCTGTTTAATATATATTGGATTACTTGCTGTCTGGGGGAAAATTTTTGAACACAAGGTTTTGCAAGAGAGAATGTTGGAAATTATTTATGCATATGTTTTGAAAATAAAAAAAGAACTAGGTCATTTCTTACTAGGTCCTATCATTTTATGTATCTTAGGTATTAGCTTTTATTTATTCCTGTTCTTTGTTCTCTAAATAATGTTTTTTTCTTATTGGAGAAAACATAGGCAAAATTAGAAGTGAGTCATTCTCATTTCTTTCTGTCATTAGTTATCATTGTCTCATTTACTTAAAGCAGAGGTACTCTCCCTCATTCTATCTTCCCCTCTAAAACCTTTAAAAATGTTGTTGTCCTTTACTTTTTAAAACATTTTTGACTGAGTAGTAGTTCTCTTCATATGTGCTTCAATTCAGTAACACTTTCCTCTTTGCTATTCCTCAAAGAAGATACTCTATGTCCTGACTCTGAACATTTCCCTTGGCTGTCCTCCATGCCTGGAAATCACTTCCTCATCTCTGTCTCTCAGTTTCCCTGGATTTTTTCAAGTCTCAACTAAAATTCCACTTTCTATAGGAACCCTTTCCTAATCTGAATCCTATTGTCTTCTCTATTGATTTTTCTGGTTTATATGTAATAGCTTGACTGTACATAGTTATTTTTATATTTTCTTGACATTAGATTATGAGTTTCTCAAGAGCAAGCCTTTCTTCAGAATTTTGTTTCTCAGCTTAATGCCTAGCACATAGTAGTGCTTAAAAGTGTATTGAATGATAGATTTCTGGCACTATTCTTGGAGATCTGTGACTTATTTTTGTATTCTGCTTCTAATACCTACCCTTGCTTTTATCTTCTACAAAAAAAAAAGAAGTTTATAGAACTTCAGAAGTCTAAATTGGCTATTAATTCTTGTCAATAGCTTTAGACAACTCTCCTTTTTCTTTCTTATCAGATTTGTTTTTCTTTGTCTCCACAATTTCATGCTCAAAAGGTTCTTATTCCTAACTTTCACTTTAGTATTTTGGTCTACACTGTTCTACTTATCATTTCACTGAGTTTTTTGTAATTTTCTCTATCTCAAAATCTAGGTTGTCAGATCTTGGCTGGCTTTTCTTTTTGTTATCACAGTCTCTAAAATGGAGTGGTCATTTTCCTTAAGTTTGTCATCATTTACAACTCTTCAACCTGCTCTTTCTTTCTAATGAAAGTCAAGTCCAGAATAGAAGTTTCCTTCTTTATTCCTAAACCCTTTGAATGATTAAACTGTCACTAAGACAAGCTGAAAAAAGTGTTAGTTTGTCAGAGAGAGAAGTGTAAATGTCAAGATAATTGAAGTTCCTCATTGTGCTTTCATGCCAGGCTTGTGGTCTGTTTTCCAAACTCATCTACTTTCATCTTTTAGTCCAAGTCATGTATATTGCCCTCTAATGACAATGTCACTTCTCTTTTTGCTTCTGTTAATCTTCAAGCAAAAGATCTCTATCTTATTACTTGACTCTAGTTGCTTAATTTCCTCACAAGTGCATTTTCTTATATTCATAGGAAAAAGTCCACTAGGATTTTCTAGTCTCAGAACATGAGTTTCTTTACTACTTAAATCCTGAATATATGTGGATTTTATATTTCTTTTTTGCTGAAAGGAAAATGTTCATCTGAATATTTATTCTACTTATAAATATTAGTAAATTGAGAGCTTTTGCAGCACAATAGAAATAAATGATCACAGAGTACTATGGAGAGAAGAGATCTGAGAAATAATCATATTCAATGTCTTCATTTTATAGATAAGGAAGCTGCAGCCAATTGAGGTAAGACCCTAGACTTGCAAGCATAAGATCATAAAGAAATTAAGTGACAAAGGTGGAAGAGGACTTAGAACTGGTAGCAAATCTTGTATACAACTTTCAACTATGTCACCTGAGGCAGATCTTATAATCCTTCCAGGCTTCAATAGCTTCATCAATAGCATGTTTTAAAATAATTATTTAAACAATCTCAATTTATTCAATGTTGGAATAATTTGTCCTTTGCTTGAAAGGAAAAAATCAGGTAAAACAATCTTGCAAATCTGAAGTCTATGACACAGGGAAAAAAGAATGATTGTTCAAATTCCCTTGGATTAGATCTCTACTATCCTTTCTGGCTGTACTATTCTGTAATCTAATGACCCCTCAAGAAAACTTTTTCACTACTATTTGTTATGGTCTATTTTGAAAAGTAACATTAAACAACAATACAAATAACTAAACCTAATTAATAATTATTTACCTTTAAATTAATTCTGCATATAAAACAGTTGTGTCAAAATCAAATAGAATTGGTTGGCAGGTACTAAATTGTATCTTAAAGACCCCTGCAGGGAGCATATTGATATAGAAAATCTCATGTTAACATTATGTATTATTAAATTTTTCTTATTTTCTTCAATATTTCACAATTACATTTTAATCAGATTATGGTACTCAGGAGTGGGACTTCAATGAGTACAAAAGGGGAGTATTTGAAAACTTTGATATAAAATACCAGCACACTCTATCATTCCTAAATTGCCATAAGAATTCTTTGTCCCATTACTTTTTCTCCTGAGATATATTAGTGGAGTATTTAATGGTATGTACTCTACTCTCCTGGTTCTGCTTTTTGAATGAATCTTCCAGGATTTCTTTGTATTTGTTAGATCAATCAGCTAACAATTCATTAAATATTAAGCATGTGCTAAGCCCTGTGCTATGCATACAGGATACAAAAGCAAAAGTCAAATTAGCTCCTGCCTTCAAGGATCTTATATTTTATGTTTTCCTGGTCTTTTATAATTGAATGTAATTTTTATTTCATTGTGATATGAACAAAAATACATTTACTATTTCTATTTACTATTTTGGCATTTGATTGTAAGGTTTCTGTCGTGTTCTTATTTCCAAAATGTAATGTTCTTTGGTAGTTTTCTGGAGATCTTTGGAGCAGCCTTCATTTCAGTTGAGTAATCACCATGAGAACAGCCAGGTGTTAAAGTCCAAATTCTTTATTGCCTCCTTGCCTGGGGTCCAACTAGCTTTTTTGAGAGCCTTTCAAACCAGCTTGGTCTCAGTGGGGGAAGTTCAGAAGGATAAAGCATCCATCACAAGGCTGATGAAGATGGAAATGAATCTCTCTGAGTCCAAGGGCTTGTGTTCTAGCCTCTAGCCACCACAAAGGTGGATGATAGAATGAATCTAGCTCTGAATGAATCTGGCTCTGAATCCGAGGGCTTGAACTTCAGCCTCCAGTTCGTTTGTCTTCTCAGGCCAGCTACGGCATTGTGAGATAAAATGAATGAATCTGGCTCTGAGTCTGAGTCCCAGCTTATATGCTCTTCACTGAGTATAAACCAATCATTATATCACAAACCATTATTTGTTGTAAGATTAAATCAATCATACTTGGAGAACTATTAACCACCATGCTAAACTAGATAACTATTTTCTCATCAATTCCACTGATTTAACACCCTGTAAGAATCCTTGTTTCAGAGTTCTGGCCCATAACAGGTTTTTATGCCTACATGGTCACTTTCTGTGTAGGTGTTATCTACTGCTGAGAAGAAGGTATATTCTTTTCTATTCTCATTCTGTTTTCTCCAGAGGTCTACCACATCTAAGTTTTTCTAAGATTTGATTAATCTCCCTAATTTCTTTCTTGTTTATTTTGTGATTAGATTTACCTAATTCTGAAAAAGGGAGGTTGAGATTCCCTCACTAGTATAATTTTGCTAATTTTTTTTGTCATTGACTTAACTTTTCTAAGTTGTATGCTGTACTATTTGGTACATATATGTTTAATATTTCTATTACTTCATTGTTTATGGTATCATTTAGCATGATGTACCTTCCTTTATTATCTCTTTTAATTAGGTTTATTTTTGTTTTTGCTTTGTCTGAGGTCAGAATTATTATCCTGTTTTTTTATTTGTTTGTTTGTTTATTTTATTTGCTTGAGCCGAAGCATATATTTTGCTCCAGTCTTTTACTCTTCCTGTGTATCTTTCTGTTTCAAATGTGTTTCTTGTAAACAGCATCTTATATTGTAGCAGAGGAGACAGACAGACATAGATAGATTTCTATATATACATATATATATCAGTGTGTGTAAGAGGAGACTAT
The DNA here is from genome assembly GCF_048593235.1 of Sminthopsis crassicaudata. Classification (NCBI taxonomy): domain Eukaryota; kingdom Metazoa; phylum Chordata; class Mammalia; order Dasyuromorphia; family Dasyuridae; genus Sminthopsis; species Sminthopsis crassicaudata. The sequence continues at coordinate 449,022,014 of NC_133619.1, forward strand.
ACATACATACATATTATATATAATATATATATATGTAAGCATAATATATACAAAATGAATTCGAGATAGTTTGGGGGCATAGACTATTAGGATATGGAAGATCAGAAAAACTTCATTTAAATGATAGCACTTAAACTGTCATAAAGGAAACCTATGGTTCTAAGAATGTATATGAGAAAGTAGTATATTCTAGTCATAGGGAGCAGCAAGTACAAAGACAATGGGAAATGTAGCATCAAGAAGTCAGAACAATGAACAGGTTATAAAGCCTGGATCTCACAGCATAGATGAGAATAATTTGTAAGTACTAGAAAGACAAAAACAAGTATGGTTGTGAAGAGATTTAAATAGCAGAATTGATATTTGATCTTAGAGGTATTATGGAATGTCCTTAAAGTCTATTTAGTAGAAAAAAAGGTGAGATGATCAGAACTGTTCTTTAAGAAAATTAATTTGTCAGTATTGTGAAGGATGCATTGGAGTGGGGAGATGTTTAAGATAAGGAGACAAATTTGGAGATTATTACAATAGTCTAGAGCAGTCAGGTAACTCGGAGGATACAAAGGAGGCCAGGGGTCAGGAAGATACAAGCTCAAAATTGGCCTCAGATACTTACTATCTATATAACCCTGAGCACTTCACTTAACCCTGTTTGTCTCAATTTCCTCACTTATAAAATGAGCTAGAAAAGAAAATGGCAAACCATTCCAGTATCTTTGTCAAGAAAATTCCAGATGGGATAATAGAGAGTCAGAACAAAAATAACCCGGACTAAATAAGACAAAGGCCTGAAATTGGACAAGAGCTAGGTGAATATAAAAAAAAAGATAGTGTGAGACATTGTAATAGTAGAAATGACGGGTTTTGGCAATCAACTGAAAATGTAGGGTGACCCAGCAGCAAGAGATAGAAAGAGAAATTTATTTTAAAATAACTACAAGCAAAATAAAATATTTGGGTATTTACCTGTCAAACAACTATATGAGCACAATTACAAAACACTTTTCACACAAAGTCAGATCTAAACAATTGGAAAAGTATCAACTGCTCATGGGTAGGTCAAGTTAATATAATAAAAATGACAATTCTGCCTAAATTGGCCTACTTGTTCAGTGTCATACTAATCAAACTACCAAAAAATTATTTTAAAGAACTAGAAAAAATAATAACAAAATTCATCTAGATGAACAAAAGATCAAGATTATCAAGTGAATTCATGAAAACAATACAAAGAATGGTGGCTTTGCAGTAGCAGATCTAAAACAGTATTATAAAACAGCAGTCATCAAAACCATTTGGTATTAGCTAATAAAGAAAATGGTGGATCAGTGAAATAAGTTAGATACACACAGTATAATTGGCAAGGCCTATAAGTAATCTATTATTTGATAAATCTCCAAACTCCAGCTTCACATTATTTGGAAAACATTGCTGGGAAAACTGGAAAATAATATGTCAGAAACTCATTATAGACCTATATCTCATACCTCATACCAAAATAAGGTCACAATGTGTACATGATTTGGGCATAAAGAGTAATACCATAGCAAATTGAAAGCAAGGGATAATTTACCTATCGGATCTTTGGAGAAGGAAGGGATTTATGAGCAAAGAAGAACTAGAGAACATTGTTAAATTTAAAATGGGCAACTTTAATTACATTACGTTAAATTTTTGCACAAATAAAATCAATGGAAACAAGATTAAAAGAAAAGTACAAAGCTGGAAAAAAAATTCAGAGCCAGTATTTCAAATAAAGATCCTATTTCTAAACTATATAAAGAACAGTGTCAAAGTTGTAAGAATATAAGATATTATTCAATTGATAAGTGGTCAAAGGATATGAATTGACAATTTTCAGATGAAATTAAAGTCCTCTATACTCATATAAAATACTCTAAATTACTATTGATTAGAGAAATGCAAATTAAAACAACTCTGAAGGGCAGTTAGATGGCACAGTATAGCTGGTTCAATTTATTACTGTTCTATTGGAACTGATTTGGTTCATCTCATTGTTGGAGAGGGCCACGTCCATCCAAATTGATCATCATATAGTATTGTTGAAGTATATAATGATCTCCTGGTTCTGCTCATTTCACTCAGCATCAGTTTATGTAAGTCTCTCCAGGCCTTTCTCCATGTATGTAATTCTACTTCCATACTTTCAAAAATGTCTTGGTTTTTTTGCTCTTTTCTGAATTTCTTTCTGTTCTTTTCTATGTATTTTATAAAATTTTCAATGCCCCTATTTTTTGCATTAGTATTGCTAATTTCCCTTATAAATAAGGATGTAAAAATACCTTTAGCAAACAAGAATAGTTAAGCAAAATAATTCCATGCAATGACTTAGCCCATAAATGTAAGTTTCTTTCTTTACATTATGTCCATTATCTCTATCTGTCAAGAATTGGGCAACATGCTCCATGATAGGTCCTCTGGAGACATGGGTGGTCATTGCTTTGATAAAAGTTCTCAAGTCTTTCAAAGCTTTTTTTTTTAAATAGAATTCCTGCCCTGTAATGACTACATTAGTACCCTAGGTACCTTAGAATCATCCAGTATCAGGATAAGAAAAAGTCTTTATTATTAGTCTGTTTTATTATTAGTGGCTGTCAGGGGAATAGACATAGGAATCTCCACAGCTCTTTTCTCTCTCTCTACCACCAAAGAATGATCCTGCTTGTCCTACTCTACCCTCTGATCCCTCTCACACTTCTCTGTCTACACCCACAGATCCAGCCAGCACAGAATAGTTTGGCAGAGTCATGCTCCAAAAGGAGGTGATCATGCCCTCCCTGACTTCTCAGGAAAGGAGGTGAAAACCGAAAAGGTGGTGGTCCCACTCCCCCTGACTTCTCAGGAAGGGAGGTAAAAGCACTAAAAGGAGATAAGCACATCCTCCCTGACATCTCAGGAAGAGAGATGAAAAGCACCAAAGGGAAATGGGGATTGCTAGCAGGTTTCTGGGCTGAAGGATCTTATTAGAACAGGTAGGCACAAACCCATCAGCATGGGAGGCATTACACAAGCACATAGCAATAATGCACAGGCTATTAGTGATGACTCTCCTCACAATCAGTGCAGGATCGTTGAGGTGTAACAAACATGAATTGTACATGCAAGTAGTGATATAACAAACAATATAAATCAACATGGTCTTGTAAAAGATTTCTAGGAGTCCTAGAAGGAGAGTATGTAAACATCAGTCACACATACGCCTTCTTCAGCAGCCAAGAGATAGTCCAAAACCAATCTATTGTCCATTACTACATGTGTCAGGGAATCCAATGATACCCACAAGTTTTTGAAGTCCTGCAACAGTCTTTTTATATGTTAGGGAATCCAATGATTCCTGTAGGTTTTGAAGTCCTACAACAGTCTTATCCTATCTCAGAGAATACAATGATTCCTGAGGGTTTTCAAGTCCTACAACAATTTTATCATATCTCAGAGAATCCAATGGTTCCTGAGAATTTTCAAGTCCTACAACAATTTTTTCATGTCTCAGGGATTCAAATGATTCCTGAGGGTTTTCAAGTCCTACAACAGTCTTATGATGTCTCAAAGAATCCAATGATTCCTGAGGCTTTTGAAGTCCAACAATTTTGGATGTCCATGAGTCAAACTCCATAACTGCCAGGCTCTTTCAGTGGTGGACACAGTCAGCAACAGAACCACTTGATGTTTCTTGGGTCTTCTCCTTAAAGGGTCTGCTCCATCTCTCTCTGATGGACAAGGCAAATATGGCTCATTGGCACCCATCTGATTCCTTCTCCATCTGTAGAGATACAAGCAAACCCTCTCCCCTAAGCAGTTAATCTACTGGTCCCTTCCATTCACCACTTTCTGGGTCTCTCCACATCACCTGGTGATTATCTAAAGATAGTGGAGCTGCTCACACTGGACACTGTCCTTCTGGTGGGTTATAAAACCTGTCTGCCGGAGCCAGTGCATCTTTGTAAAAGATCAAGAAGTTAATAGTATAAAGGGCTAGATTTAAAAGTTTTCTGGGGTTATCTGTGGCTCCCCCTTTCTTTTATTTTTGGAGGAGCATCTTAATATCTCTGTTTCTCCTCTCTACTATTGCCTGTCCTTGAGTATTAAAGGGTATGCCAGTGGTATGTAAAATCTTATACTGTGCACAAAAGTGTGCAAAATGTTTAGAAGTATGTGCAGGTCCATTGTCTGTCTTTATTGCTTGTGACACACCCATAATTGCAAATGCTTGTATAAGGAATTCAGTGACTATTGGGGCTTTTTCTTTTGCTGCTGGCATTGCAAAAGTGAATCCTGAAAAGGTGTCTACCACAATGTGGATAAAAGAGAGCTGACCAAAAGATTTATAATGGATCACATCCATTTGCCAAATTTCATTAGGTATCAAACCAGGAGGGTTCTTCCCTGGAGGGAGTGTAGGAGTGGAAAGGAATGCAAGCTGTACAGGTTTTTACTATGCTCCTAGCTTCTCTCTTCTTATTCCAAATTGTAAATGTAACACTCGAGCAGCCTGATGATATTTAAATGAGATTCTTGGGCTTCTTGAAACACAGGAGTATTGGCTAACATGGTTAGAAGGCTATCTGCCTTTGAATTACCATCAAAAAATAGGACCTGGAAATCCATTATGAGAGTGTACATACAAGATATAAATCTTATTTGGATGCTTTCTCACTTGCTCTTGAAGTTCCTTAAAGAGCCGATATATATTAGAAGCTACAAATTTTATTTGAGCTGTGGCAATTCTTTGTACCACACCTACTGAATAGACTGAATCAGATGTTATATTTATATCTCCTGGATAATAAGTAAGAAATAGAATGATTGCATACAATTCATTCTGCTGAGAGGACTGAAAAGGAGTTCTGACTGCTCTCTTCATAGTTAGTCATGAGAGTATACTGTGCAAATATTATGTTTGGATGCATCTGTAAAGAAAGTTGGTCCTTTAAGAGGAACTTTAGAAACCTTTTTTTCAAGAATCCATTGGCAATTATGTAACATGTTGTTTGTTATCTTTAATGGAGATCTGTGTATAAAATTTGGAGCCATGGCTAATAAAATTTGCCACTCTGGAATGGTTTCACAGCACATATTAACTTGTGCATTAGTATAAAAGGTGTATATCTTGTCAGGTCTTATCCCAGACAATTGTACTGCTCACTTAATGGCCTTTAATAAAATTCTAGCCACAAGCACTGGGTAAGAAGTAAGGCTTTGTTCTGATTGTGCTGGGAGGGTCACCCACTCTATCACACTGTTTTTGTGATAAAGGACTGCTGTGGGTGCCTCTTGTGTAGCAAAAACTGATATTTCCAAGGGTTTTTGAGTGACTCTTTCAACCACATTGGATAAAGCCAGCTCCATTTCTCTCAAAGCTTCTTGAGCTTTTTTTGTAAGCTGGTATTGTGAGTTTAAAGCACTGTCTCCTCTTAAAATGTCATATGATGGTTGCAGTTGATAGGTAGTCAAGCCTAAAAGTGGATGCATCCATTGGATATCTCCTATCAATTTCTGGAAGTCATTTAAGGTGTTTAGCTTCTCTGTTTTTAAGGAGAGTTTTGTATTGTAAGCACCTTATGGTATACTTCATATCCTAAATATTGAAAAGGAACATGTCTTTGAATTTTTTTCTGGAGCTATGTGCAATTTGTATTTCTTTAGTGTTTCTAGGGTCTTTTCTAGACATGCTTCTAACATTTGATCCTCAGGTGCACATCCCAATATATCATCCATCTAATTTAATAACATTACTTTTGGAAATGCTTTTCTTACTGGAGTAAGAGCAGCAGCAACATACATTTGGCACATAGTAGGGCTGTTTTTCATTCCCTGTGGCAAAACTGTCCCTTCATATCTTTTATAAGGCTCAGTTGAGTTAACACTGGGCACTGAAAAGGCAAATCTTTTCATATCCTCCTTGTCTAGAGGGATGGAATAGAAACAATCCTTCATGTCTATAACCCAAAGAAGCCATTCTCTAGGCAATTGAGTTGGAGATGGAAGTCCAGGCTGAAGAGCTCCCATAGTTTCCATCTGTTCATTTACCTTTCTTAAATCAGTCAACATCCTCCATTTTCCAGATTTCTTTCTTACAACAAATACTGGGGAATTCCAAGGACTTAGAGAAGGTTGTAAGTGTCCTTGGTCAAGTTGCTCCTGTACTATATCTAATAAGGCCTGAATTTTATCACTACCTAAGGCCACTGTTCTATCCACACTGGTGCATCAGTTTTCCATTGGATAGGAACAGGTAAAAGTGTTGGCAGGCCTTCAATAGCAGCCCTGCCTAAAAAAACGAAGTACTCATTTTTAATTCTAATTGTTGTAAAATGTCTCTTTCCCACAGATTGATGGGGATTTTTTCAACTACAAAAGGAGTAAAAACACCTGTTTCACATTCAAATATCCATCTTAAAGGGGTAGCACTAACTTCAGCTGCTATTGATCCTCCTATGCCAGACATGTAGGTGTCTGCCTTAATCTGGCCCAGTGATTGGGCCAGTTGGCACCTCTAATGATTGTATGATCTGCACCAGTGTCTACCAACCCTTCTAATGGCCTGCCATTTATATAGATAGTGAGCATAGGTTGGCCAGCTGTCACAGCTGCTGTCCAGTATATTCCTGGGTTTTGTTGCTTGGACAGGTTGCTTATCAGGAGTCTGTATCAATAAACCTGGTGCTACTACTTCTCCTGGTTGATAAGTCACACATTGTCTACCTGCATTAGTGACTGGAATATTATCTACACATTCCCCAGTTTCCCACATCAGTGTATAGATGGACACTGTCTTGTAAGTACTCCAATGGAGTCCTCTGTTTCATTTTGGACATGGGGTTTTGGGTTTTGTTCTCCCACCCTGTTTTCTCTATTTGTCTCTATACCAACATTGAGCTTTCAGATGCCCTACTTTACCACATTGAAAGCATTGACAAGTCTCTCTGGAAGCCCCTTGCCAAAAGGGACCCTCTCTTCCCATGTTGGGATCTTGGGAAGTCTGCACCATAGCCTGGCTATAAAAAGTATTTGTGCCCACTGTGGCACAGCATCTTATGATCGCCTCTAAAGGAGCATCCCTATGTAGTCCTAGTATAATCCTCCTACAAACCTCATTGGCATTTTCTTTAGCAAGTTGCCTTACCAAAGTGTCTGTTATTGCATTTTCGTCATTAGTTCCTATGACAGCTGTCTGCAAATGTCCCACAAAATCAGCAAAGGGTTCATTGGCCCTTTTACAACTTTTGTGAAGGTCTCTCCCTTGTCGTTTTTATTGGGGAGAGAAGCCCGTGCTTTGATAGCAACAGCAGCAATTTGCTCATATGCTGCTAAGGAGTAATTAATCTGTACTAAAATGTCTGCATAAGAATCTGCACCTGTTAGTTGGTCACAGGTAACTGAGTATTAACTCCACTATAACTATTTTGTTGGGCTTGTATCCTACAGAGCTCACTATATTCAGAAAGCCACACAAGTTTTGGCCAGGTTCTAAGCATATCCTTGCTATAGATTTTTAGTCCCCAGAGGTTAAAACTTCATAAGCCAAATTCTGTAATAACATCTTAACATAAACTGATGCAGCCCCATAAAGAGAGCAAGCCTTTTGAGGATTTCTATATCAAAAGGAGTGTATCTTCTACTTTCTTGACCTGAAGAGTTAAACTGTTGAATCACCAGATATATTTGCAGTTTTGAATCACCTATATCCTTCCCTTCCTCTGTGGCTTTAAGTACTTCCTTTTGCAATCTAGTCATAGGAGGGGGTGATTGCTGGGGGGAGGTGCTGCTGGTGTCACTGCGCCTCCCACTACTCCTCCCACTACTCCTCCTCCCTCCATCCTGGAAAGTGGAGTTGATGAGGGCATGTCAATAATCTGCTCCCTAGGCGGGGTTGAAGCTGCCTCATGAGAGCCATAATCACTATGCCCTTGAACCTCATTTAAGTCCCCATGCCCTCTAATATGGTCATTAAACTGTTCTTTGTCTTCCTCTTTTTCCTCACATTTCCTCATCTGGCTGTTTCTAAAACTTTTCCTTTTCTATAACTTGCAAGATTGTTTAAGGCCAATTGTATTATGTTGCATATATAGAATGCTTCCGTGGAAATTGAATGAGGACCTTTATCGTTTTAGTGTTCACACAGTTGATCTCCTACTAGTTTCCAAGTATCTCGCCCTATTTCTTTTTCCTACAAGAATTAAGGGGACATGTGTCCTAATGTATCCAAGAGTCTAGCAATCTGTTCCCAGGTTATAATTAGCTTAATTTATATACTTCCACACCCAGGGTCATGTAAAATTTCTCAGGCAAAAAGGTTCGAGTATTGAATATTAACTTCCTACAGAGCTCACTACATATATATATATATATACATATATATATATATATATATATATATATATATATTTAATTATTTATTTATTATTTATTTATTTTATTTTATTTATTTTTTTGCCAATTTCAAATAAAAGAGGCCATTTAATACCCATTCAGTCTATCCTTTCCTCCATATTTATGTATTCTTCACTACCTCCAATTATGAAAAACAGCAAATTCTAATCCATTCTTCTTCTTTTTCACATTTATATTTTATTTTACCCTTTACTCTCCTATATTAAAATTATCAGCAAAGAAGCAATTTCCCCTCTAGCATTTCTATTTTTCTTATTTTAACTTCAACAGTCTTTGAGAACATTAAGGTTCTGAAGGAACCCTTGTTTTTTTTTTCCATAATTAGAATGTTAACACTACTTTATCAAACAGCCACTTTCAATTGTTCAAATAAAGTTATTCTTTCTAGATTTTTCTTGACTATTATGTTTATATTTCCTACTTAATTCTGATCTTTTCATCAGAAATTCTTGAAAATATTTGATTCTATTTCCTCTGTGGCATTATATTCAGTTTTGCAGGTTAAGCTTTTGTTTTTTTGTTTGGTAATATTATATTCCAAGATCTTCTCTTGTTTATAGTGGAAGCCTCTAGGTTTTATATTAGTCTGATTGTTGTTCCTTACTACTTGAACTATTTTTTCTTAACTATACTTTATCCTAGAGTATTTTTTCTTTGATGATTTTCTGGATGTTGGTAATGATATTTTTTCATTTAAGATCCCTTTAAGAAGATAATTCAAAGATTCTTCATATTTTTGCTTTCTCATTCTAATAGATTATATTTTCTTGTTCTAATAGAGTCTAATAATAGTTCTCATTTATGGTTATATGAAATATAATAGGGTTTATTTTAAAAATGGCTTTCATGGAGTTCAATTATTCTTAAATTTCCTTTCTTTGACCATTTTTGCAGTTAGTTGTTCTTTACATAAAAATATTTTTGTGAGACAATTTGATTTTGTTCTAAAATTAGTGGTAATTCTGTTTGATCTATTCCTTTTTTCAGAAAGCACATTACTTAGCTGAAGTTATCCATTTTTTCTTCTTATTATTTATATAGTACTTCTTTCCTACTTCTTTTCTCCAGAGCTTTTATTTCATTTTCTTAATCTCTTCTTTCATTTCTTCTTGATCTTCATATAGTCCTTATGAAAAATCTACTTTTTTCACTGTTATTGTAGTTGTAAAAAAGTTATTTCTCAAATAATAGCTGAAACTGATTTTTGTTTTCTTTGATTTTGCTCAACTTTCCAACTTTAGTTCCGAAGACTGATGCTGTCTCTTCATTTGGGTGGTTGGCCCTGCTTAGTCTCGCCCTAAATCACCTAAGATCTTGTGCTGACCTTCACCTCCCAGAGATATGTGACCATGGATCTTTGAGATTCAGAATTGTGGTTCTTCAAAGTTCTTTATGTTGTCTCAGAACAAAACCTTAGGGACCTTGAAGCCTCTGGGTCTGGACTAGCCTAGAATGATCACACTGATACTCTGCACTGGTTATTGCACCTATTTAGGAATTCCAGGTTCTCTGTTCTAGACATTTATGACTCCCATAGGGTTTTCCCTCTTCCTTTGTGATATAAGAGCATAGAGCCATGGAGGCAAGTATTTCCTGGCTACAGCCTAGGAGGCTGGCAGTTTGTGTGCACTGAGACCATCTTTACTGCTTTTGCTCATGGACTTCCGGTTTTTTGTGCAGGTCTAAAGAAGAAGAAATTACTTACTGTAGTTTCTCATGGATGACTATAAGATGTGGCATGAATTTCAGATTTTTGCTGGAGTAGATATATAGAGGCTGGATACTCTGCCTCCTCTTCTAGATGGCACTTGGCCATAAGCAACTCCAGATATTTAAAATCTGGATGGAGAAATATTCAAATGGATGTGGGATCTTGACTCAGGAATTTTTCCAAATGATGTTGATCATAGCCCATTCTCTTTATGTTCCTCTGTTATGTTTATGACAAGGGACAGAAGCCTTCCTCATTTTCTCCTGACATTAGGAAGGTTTGGGTAAAACAGTATAGTTGCTTACCTACCATCCTTTATTCTTGTTATATACCCAGGTCATTCTTTCTTCCTAGCTTATAATTTCTTGATGATATCTTTTACTCTTTTCAGAGTTCATCAATGATTGTATTGTACTTCTACAAGGCTGAAGGAAGGAGCAGTAACTTTCTGCCTAAGCTTTCCTTTATAGATAGATGGGATCTAAACTTTCTAGCTAATTCCACTTTCCATTAGCAGCTTTGCTTAGTTTGGACTCCAAGATACAATTCCTGATAATTCTCTCAACTTTCCAGCTTCCTTTTGTGTTGTCTTCCCTTTTTAGTCTGTAAATTACTTGAAGGGTTTATGGGACAATCATGAAGGACTAGCATCTCTGATGTAAGAGTTTGCTGAGTATCAGAGATAATCATCCATCTTTGGGGTTCCCCATCACCTAACTCTTAACTGTCACTCCAAGAAGTTGTAGCATATGCAGCAGACACATCTGGGTAAAACTGTTTCAGGAGATGCTTTAAACTAGTTTGAGGATAACTGGCAGGCTTCATTCATATCCATTGATAAGTTTAGAGGGGATGAGCCCAAGCATGTTACCCTGACAGAATGGGTAGATGAGTACAATTTGTTCCCATGGTCATAAAGCACTGAAGCAGGTGCTGTGAAATGCTTAGAGCTTGGTTGGAAATTGAAAATACCAAGGTCATCTATTACAACCTGTGCCATTGATAGTCATCTTGACTGGTTCTGCATTGAAACTGGAATGACCTTGGAAGAATAAGACTAATGATTTTGTACAATTTCGTATTTTGTACAATTTCATCTCACTTAAATCTAATTCACATGCAAGTCAAGATATTATCCTATGATGTCATTGGTCCTCTTCAGAAATGAAGGATGAACAACACAATAAATTCCATAAGGGAAGGGACTTTTCCTTCCTTCCCTCCTTTCCTCCCTCCTTTCCTTTCTTCCCTCCTTTCTCCCTCTCGCCCTCCTTTTCTCTCTCCCTCCCTCCCTCCTTTTCTCTCTCCCTCCCTCCCTCTCTTTCTTTCTTCCTCTTTCTTTCTCTCTTTCTTTTTTTCTCTCTCTTTCTTTCTTTTTCTTCCTTCCTTCCTTCCTTCCTTCCTTCCTTCCTTCCTTCCTTCCTTCCTTCCTTCCTTCCTTCCTTCCTTGCTTTCTTTTCTTTCTTTCTTTCTTCCTCTTTCTTTCTTTCTTCCTCTCTTTCTTTCTTTCTTTCTTTCTTTCTTTCTTTCTTTCTTTCTTTCTTCTCTCTCTCTTTCTTTCTCTCTTTCTTTCTTTCTTTCTTTCTTTCTTTCTTTCTTTCTTTCTTTCTTTCTTTCTTTCTTTCTTTCTTTCTTTCCTTCTTTCTTTCTTTCTTTCTTTCTTTCTTTCTTTCTTTCTTTCTTTCTTTCTTTCTTTCTTTCTTTCTTCTTTCTTCTTTCTTTCTTCCTTCCTTCCTTCCTTCCTTTCTTCTTTCTTTTCTTTTCTTTTCTTTTCTCTTCTCTTCTCTTCTTTTCTTTTCTTTTCTTTTCTCTTCTTTTCTTTTCTTTTCTTTTCTTTTCTTTTCTTTTCTTTTCTTCTTTCCTTTCTTTCTTTTTGTACTCCAGTGCTTAGCATAGTGTTCTGCACATAATAGGTGCTTAATAAATTTTTATTAAGTAGAAAGGTTGAGAAACCAACATACAAGGAATCTTAAAATATAAGGAGATGTCAAAGGCATTTTCGAAACTTGTTAATACTAAAAAGACGAAAAAAGAATATCTGTTACTTCTTACCCATATACCTATTCTACTGCCCACATAAAATCTTTTTGAGACTCATCTACACATAAATTGAGGACATATTTTACAAGGGTAAATGGGGAGGTGGATTCTTCCCAAAGGTGGTGGAGATCTAATGTAAAGTCCAAATCAAAGAGAGATTTCCTGTGACTACTAGAGTCCCCCTAATAATCCCATTTGCAAATAATGGTCTGATGATTACATCCCCAATTGTCATAGACTCTTCTCCAAAAACTTTTTTTTTTCTTGCTGAGGCAATTGGGGTTAAGTGACTTGCCTAGAGTCACAAAGCTAGAAAATATTAAGTGTCTGAGGGCAGATTTGAACTCAGGTCCTCCTGACTTCAGGGCTGCTACTCTATCCATCTAACTGCCCCTGCAAAAACTCTAAAATTTTAAAGCAGTTGAGATTGTTCATATACACAGGAAAGAACTTTCTCTATACATATTTCCACAATTATCATGAGGCAAAAGAAAAATTAGATTAAAAAGGAAAAAAATTGAGAAAGAAAACAAGGTGCAAGCAAACAACAACAAAAAGAGTGAAATACTGTGTTGTGATCCACACTCAGTGCCCACAATTCTCTATCTGGGTGCAAATGGCTTTCTCCATCACAAGTCCATTGGAACTATCCTGAATCACTTCACTGTTGAAAAGAGATGTGTCCATCAGAATTGATCATTGTATAATCTTGCTATTGCCATATACAATGATCTCCTGGTTCTACTCATTTCACTTAACATCAATTCATGTAAGTCTCTCCAGGCCTCTCTGAAATTGTACTGCTGATTGCTTCTTATAGGACAATAATATTCCATTACATTCATATAACACAATTTATTCAGTCATTCTCCAATTGATGGGCATCCACTCAGTTTCTAATTTTTTGCCACTACAAAAGGGCTGCCACAAACATTTTTGTAGATATGGGTCCTTTTCCCTTTTTTAAGATCTCTTTGGGATACAAGTCCAATATAGACACTATTGAACCAAAGGAAATGCATAATTTAATAGCCATTTGGGCACAGTTCCATATTGCCGGAGGAGTTTACATGTTAATGGGGAAAACAACATAAAATGGGAGAAGAAGAAAAGAGGGAAGGTACCACAAGTTCAGGGAAATTCAGCCTAATGGAAAATAAAGAGTTGCCTGGCCTGGGGCCCTCCTAAATGAAGGCTCTGAGAGGAACCCTCCAAGCAGATAAGAGGGCCCCAGGGAGTGTACCTTGGGTATATGATTTACAAGGTTGAAGTGACCTTTCTGAATGAACACGTTTCAAAGTCCAGAAATCCAAAGGTGTGAAACTTGGTGGAAAATGAAAGGCAGATGAACAGGAAAATCCACTAAGAAAAATGTAACTCCTAGAGATATTGGTTATCAAGTTTTCATGGTCTATTCCTGTGATTTTTATGAGCCTATTAGCATTATATATAGCCTCAAGTTGCTTTGCTATGCCCTAACAGTAACAGAAAAGTCTTCTTAAATCCAAAAGTGTCAAATAAGTGAAGCAGGAAATAGGGACTGTTAATTGTATTATAAGGGTCCTGATATGCTGGCCACATTTATAAAACTACATATGTTTGAATATTTCTTTTTATATTTCTATATGAACATATTAGAAGAACATTGACAGCTCATTTTAATATGTTCCCTACACTCAGGCATGTTGTAGCACTCAAATAGAGTGTTTTGCACCTCTGCTTTACAATAAAGAAAGTTACTTGTGAGAAGTATGGTTTTAATGGGAATTTTTTTCAATTCTCTGAGAAAAAGCACAATTATCATTTTTAATCAATATATGTCATTAACATTCTACATATTTTTTGTAATAGCATTGTGGAGTCATTTCCCTTCCTCTTTCCTCTGGGGCTTTATTCCCTATCATCCCTCCACATATTCTCCATACTCCCCATCCTCCCTACTTTTACCCCCTTATCTTCCTATCTTTTCCCCAATTTTCCAAACTTTCCTTATTTCTGTCCAGATTTCCCATATACTTTTCTCAAAATACTCTTTATTTAGCTCTATCTTAGATTGTCATCATGAAAATCTATTAAGAATTTGCTATGTGCTGAGCACTAGGAATATAAATAGGAAAATAAGATAGTCCCTGCTCTTATGGAGCTCAAATTTTAATAGGAGAATATAATGCATACTCTAAAAGCTATCTATAATCTTTATCTCTACTTTCTCATCTCCCAGTACTTAACCCCATATAATCTAGCTTCCATTACAACAGTGAAATTGCCATCTCCAAAGTCAGGAATGATCTCTTTATTACTAAATCTAAAAATTCTTTTCCCAGATTTTGTTTTTCTCAATCTGTTTGAACTTTTGGTATCAGATATAGCAAAGCTTTCCTCTTTGGGTTTCAGTGGTAGTTTTTCTTAGTTCTTTTCCTACCTGACAAGACCACTGAGCTCTCTACACAATGTTCCTCCCAGGCCCCAGGTTCTATCTTGAGATCTCTTTATCTATCCACATTCTCTCCAATGGTGATATCATCAGTTCCCAGGAGGTAATTACTTCTATGCAGATGCCTCCCAAATCCACATCTCTAGCTGTTTTATAAATGTGGCCAACATATCAGGACCCTTATAATACGGTTAACAATCCCTATTTCCTGCCTCACTTATTTGACACTTTTGGATTTAAGAAGATGACCCATGGGGATTACAACCTCCAGATAGGCAAAACTGAACTAGATTTTTTTTTAAATAGTTTTTTTATGCTCCTGCATTTGTTCCCATAGTACCTATGGAGTAAAGAAATTAGTGGACAGATATTTAAATATAAGTGGGGCAGAATTGCACAAAGTCATCAGCCTTCTCCTATAGAATCAGAGGGCTTTGTCAATCCATAGTGAAGCAATATTCAGTCTATGTGATGTATGTAATTGGCTTGGATGTTGATATACATGATACACATGATTGTTCATTTTCTCACTCACTGTTTTGGACAATATAGTTTCATAATTAGATTGGATTCTGGAGATCTGGGATAGAGGGACTTTTGGTGAATAAAAACTCATTTAGCTCTTCCAGTTTGAATCCAATGAATTCATTCACAATTATTCAGCTTATTGTAGTTAAAGACATAGTCCACCAGATGGCAGAAGGAACATAATTGCAAATGTCTTCTAGTCATATAGTATTCTAGAAATTAACAAAACTGCTAGGTCTGACTTAACATAGAATTTATGCAGCAATTACACTGACCTCCCACTCATTTCAATCCAGCCTAAATGAAAATTAAACCACCCTGAGCTCAATGGAAAGCTCAAGTCCTAGTATCTATAGTGAGAAGGTGTCTAACAAGGTTGTTCAATGAGTGTTGACATTGATTTTGAGCTTTCCATTTTGTAAAAATAAATTGTTTCATTTGAGCAATAACCATTTAAGATACAGGCATTATTATTCCTATTTTACAGATGAGGAATTTTACAAATTCCCATTTAAAATGAAGCTGATATATGATAAATGTGGAAATCATATGTTTTGCTGTCTAGGGGAGATGGGAGTGAGGGAGGGAGGGAAAAATTTTGGAACACAAGTTTTTGCAAGGGTGAATGTTGAAAACTATCTTTGCATGTATTTTGAAAAATAAAAAGCTATTATAAAATGAAGCCGATAAAAGTTAAATGACTCACTTATGTCACACAGCTATTAAGTGTCACATGTGCTATTCAAACTCTAGCTCTCCTGACTCCAAGAACACTTTTCATGCTGCCAAGGAGACCCAATGGGGGAAAAATAATCGGATTCATGATGGACCTTTCTTTTTAAAGTGTTTTTGTGTATGTTACTGCATTTATTCCCATAATGCCTATGGAGTAAGGAAACTGGGGGACAGATATTAACTTTCCTTTTCCCAGACCTCTATCACAAGTTTTACCAATGGAAAAATTAAAGATTAAGTATCTCAAAAACATTCCATTGCTCAGTAGAGAAGGAAGTATTTGAGTTTAAATTTCCTGACAGGAAAGCCATTCTATCCATAACTTTATTAAGAATAGCCTTCAGAATGTGTTATATTTCTGAATTCTACAGAAGTTAAAGGTAGATTTCTCATATTTTAAACTTTTCTTAAATTGCTGGACCTTCAAGCCTGCCTAATAAAGTCGTTTGTTCTGTATGTATTAAGAAAATGGAAGTTAGGTTGCTCTTAGTTACTCCTGTTACCTGCTAAAGTAAATGAGAAATCACAAATGTGACTGAAACAACTTCACAACTGATCTAGTTGCACCTGATCTTTAAAAACATGTGTCCTTGTACACATATATTGTATTGAACATATACTTTAACATATTTAACATGTATTGGTCTACCTGCCATCTGGGGGAGGGGGTGGAGGGAAGGAAGGGGAAAATTGGAACAAAAGGTTTTGCAATTGTCAATGCAAAAAAATCACCCATGTATATATCTTGTAAATAAAAAGCTACAATAAAAAATAAATAAAACTAATAAAGAGGTTAAAAAAAAGAAAAATATGTCTTGGACACATTTATTTCTATAGAGGTGGAGAGACTGAAGGCAAATCCAGTATTTATACTTTAAAGAGAAATTTTTAAGTTGGAAAGATGTTTATTTAGAGATTAGCCTGATGGTTTTCGAAAATGGAAGAGAAGGCAGGAAATATTAGCAACACTGAGAAGTTTGCAAAATAATTAGTTTGATTATTTTGTTGTAGGGTTAGCAGCTTTCACAACCACTTTTAATCTGTTTCAGACTTATCAATTTTTTTTCCCCATTTTTTTGTGAGGCAATTGGGGTTAAGTAACTTGCCCAGCTAGGCAAGTGTTAAGTTAACACAGCTAGGAAGTGTTAAGTGTCTGAGGTCAAATTTGAACTCAGGTCCTCCTGACTTCAGGGCTGGTGAGCTATCCACTTTACCACCTAGCTGCCCCACCTCTCCGCCCCACCTCTCTACCCACCCCCCCAATTGTATTTCTAAAATAATTTTATAAGGAATTTGAGTAAGAAGAATTTAAAGACAGAAGTGAAACTAAAATAGGCCTACAGCTTTTTTTCTTTTTCTTTTCTTTTATTATCTTTCTTTTTTTCTCCATTTACAAGTTAAATGCTCTTTTGATGAGTTTGAAATTTTCAGGCCTTAGGCAACATCCATTACACACACACACACACACACACACACACACACACAGAGTAGCCCTCCCTCCCCATTCCCAGGAGCTCCTTATCTTTCTTCAAATTTAGTTCAAACATCTCTTTGGGTTAACTCATTGCAGCTCAGAACTCCTAGGTCCGGTCAACATGAGCCTCCCCCCATAAGAGGGATTATGGATTTTGTAACTCCCCAGGCCCAATTTGAGAGTATTTTAAAAATTATGATGATTTAAGAACTTACAAAAGACTAGCTATTTCATTTCATTATTCTAAATTCGACCAAATACATATTCATTTTCATATAAAAGTACTAAAGGAATTATATATAAAATTTATTCATAAAAATTATACATAAAACTTATACAATTTCATATTTTAAGTATATAATTTCAGAACATTGGTTTGAAATGTGTCAAATTTTCCTAACTATCCCATTTTTCTGTTTCCTCTGAACTTTTTACTTTTCCCTTTTTGATCTGATTTTTTCTTGTGTAGCATAATTCTTAAAATATGTATAGAAGAATTGCACATGTTTAACATATATTGGATTACTTACTGTCTAAGGGAGGGGGTGGGAGAAGGCAGGGAAAATTTTGGAACACAAGGACCTGAGTTCAAATGTGGTCTCAGACACTTTTCCTAGCTGTGTGATCCTGGGCAAGTCACTTAACCCCAGTCTCAGGAAAAAAAATAAAAAAAATAAAAAATAAAGAAGCTCAAAAAAAAACCCCACAAACTACCTGATCATTGATTTTTATCATTTATTTGTCTTATTTTTTATATGTCAGTTCCCTGTTTTTCTTAGATATAATACATTTATTAGAAAATTTCAAATACTTTCTCCAGTTAAAAATTCTTCTAATTTTAGATTCATTGATTTTGTTGGTGTAAAAGATTTTACTTTGTGTAATCAAAATGGTTTGTTTTATTTCCTATGATCTTTTCTAATCTTTTTTGGGTCAAGAACTTTTCCTTATCCATAGTTGTAAAAGTTGTCTCTTTTCTCATTTTAAACAATGATGTAATATTTTACATCATGATGTGTCAGTGATTTTATGTCAGTGATATAATTTATAAGTCATTTTATCCATTTGCAATTTATTTTAATGATGGTGTATAGTATTTATTGTAGATATGTGTGATTTGGAATGCTGGTCTAAACCTAATTTCTACTTAAGCATTCTAATAGTAGTAGAAGTTTTTGGTGAATAGTGCTTATCCTCATTAGGTGGGGTCTTTGGGGTTATCAGACACTACGTTATTAAATGCATTTGTATTATTTCCCAATTTGTACCATTGATGAACTTTTCTATTTTTCAATAATTTTGATGATTATTGCTTTATAGCTTGAAATCTAGTTCCTCTTCCTTCCTATATTTTTCATGTATTTCCTTAAAATTATTGGCCTTGTTCTTTCAAAGTGAATTTTGTTATTTTTGCTGTGTCTACAGAATGAACCTTTGGTAGTTTGATTGGTATGACACTGAATAAGTAAATTTATTTAGATAGTATTATCGCTTTTATAATTTTTATTATATTATCCACCAAGCAGTCAGGTAAGTAGAGGCAAACACACACAAGGATTATATACAGGTCTGGGGTAAAACTCCCTATACGATGGACCTTTGCCCTGATTAATCAGGACAAATGACCTCACATTCTAATTCTAAGTGAGGAAAAACTTCTAACCCAAGCTCATTTTTAGTATTACTAACTTACCTTATGTGGAAGGTTTTGTTTTGTTTTGTTTTTTCAATGTGGAAGTTTTAATGTCGAGGTGGCCCTACCTTAGTCTCACAAGAAAAGAGCTATATCATCCTATACTTTGTAAACCACGTGATTTCTGGAGAAAAAAACTTGGGCCTTGGGCACACAGCTGACCTTCACTCACTCTTTAGAACACTGGATAGCTTTCGCAGTTCATTCATAATAAACATCTATTTATTTTAAAAAACTTTTTTAAAATAAATATCTTTTACCCCTGATCTTATTTCATAGGTTTCTAGTGTTTCTCTATTATGGGCAATTATGAGCATTTGTTTTAGATAGACAATATTTATAAAAATGAATGGTCCATTTCTACTACATTTTTAAAGGTTTCACAAAAAAATAGATGCCGTATTTTTTTCAAATTTATATCATGTGCTTTTATTTTTTATTACTTTTATGGCCTATTATGTTTATAATTTTCTTAATATTAATAGCAACTCATTTTTGATGTAAATCAAATCTGGCCATAGTGTGTAACCTTTTTAATATGTAGCTGTAGAACTTTTGATAATTTCTTATTCAGTATTCTTTTGTAGCAATATTCAGTGGTGATATTGGTCTATCTTTCTCTTTTGTCTCTCCCTCATTTAGATACCAAGACCTACTTTGCATGGTAGAATAATTTGAGAATACCCGTTCACTTTCTCCTTTCACATAAAATTTATTTAATATTGAGAATAATTGTTCCTGGAATGCTTGATAAAATTTACTTTAAATCTACATAGTTCAGAGGTTCCTTTCACCTTTAAAGAGTTCATTCATGATTTGCCTAAATTATTTTTCTGAAATTTGGTCATTCTAATTCTCCATTTCATTTATTGTTAATACACCCATTTTTATTTTAAAAATACTCTTTAATTACTGCTTACTGAAAATTGAGCAAAACTTTTCCTAATAATTTCCTTTTTAATTATTGTTCATTATAATTTTTCATTTTGATACTGGAGATTTGAAATTTCTCTTTTAAAAATATTGATAAATAATTTACCTATTATTGTCAGCTTTATTTTTTTAAATATCCTAGTTTTGTCTATTTAGTGAGTTTTTTTTTAACCATTAATTAATTTTTTAATCATTAATTAATCACTTCTTTGGTTTCCAGGATTTCTATTTTTTTTTAAATGAAATTTTCTGATTTGTTACTTTTCTATTTTTAAAATTGCATGCCCAATCAACCAAGAAATGTTTTATTAAGAACCTATTATTCTTGGCACTGTGATAAATGCTAGGGATACAAAAATAAATAAATAAATAACTGATAAAATTAAAAGATAGTCTCCCTGCCCTCAAGGAGAGCCTAGAGTCAGGAAAACTCTTCATGAGTTCAAATCCAGTGTTAAATACTAGCTATCTAGTTGAAAAAAATAACTCAACAACAAATTCTAAATTTGTTAATGGATAGAAGAATGGATAGAGCACTGGGCCTAAGGTCTGCATTAAAATCTGATCTCAGAAACTTCCTAGTTCTGTGACTCTAGGCAAGTCCCTTAACCCACAATTTCCTCATCTATAAAATGAGTTAGAAAAGGAAACTAGAAAATCCCACATGGGATCACAAAGAATCAAATATGGTTGAAACAACTGAGAAACAACAACAATAAATTTTATGTCAAAATTATGCTCAATTATTTTTAAAATGCTATAGATTTCTTAGATCTATATATGCCTCTATATCTATTCAGAAATCTCCAGGGAAACTGATTTCTTTTTCTTCCTTCCTTCCTTCCTTCCTTCCTTCCTTCCTTCCTTCCTTCCTTCCTTCCTTCCTTCCTTCCTTCCTTCCTCTTTCTTCCTTTCTTTCTTCCTTTCTTTCTTCCTTTCTTTCTTCCTTTCTTCTTCTTTCTTTCTTTCTTTCTTTCTTTCTTTCTTTCTTTCTTTCTTTCTTTCTTTCTTTCTTTCTTTCTTTCTTTCTTTCTTTCTTTCTTTCTTTCTTTCTTTCTTTCTTTCTTTCTTTCTTTCTTTCTTTCTTTCTTTCTTTCTTTCTTTCTTTCTTTCTTTCTTTTCTTTCTTTCTTTCTTTCTTTCTTTCTTTCTTTCTTTCTTTCTTTCTTTCTTTCTTTCTTTCTTCTTCCTTCTTCCTTTCTTTCTTTCTTTCTTTCTTTCCTGAGGCAATATGGGTTAAATGACTTGTCCATGGTCACACAGCTGGGTTGTGTTAATGTGTGAGGTTAGATTTGAACTCAGGTCCCCCTAACTTCAGGGCTGTTGCTGTATCTATTGCATCACTTAGTTGCCCCAAAACTTCCATTTCTAACATTCTATTAGAGTTCTATTAGAGGCATCACTTCTTTCATGTTTAATTTTTTAATTTTGTCCAAATCTAAAAGAATTATATTTAGCTCCCCAATTATTATTCTTATTATGAGTCCTATAATATATTATAATAAGAGCAACTGGGTGCTCAGTACATGGAGCACTGGACCTGTAATCATCAAAATCTGAGTTCAAATTTGACCTTAGACATTTACTAGATGTGAGACTATAATGCAATTCATTTAACCTCATTTTTCTCAGCTTCCCCATGGTAGTGATAGTATCAGATATGGAGGTGATAGTATCAGATACCTTTCAGAATTGTTGTGAGATTCAAATGAAATTTTCATAAATTACTTCACAAGCCTAAAAATGCCATATTGATATTAGCTCTATATTAGCTATTTTTACATTTTTGCTAGAGTAAAAATGGAAGAGTTGGACTTACCTTTAACCTTTCATGTGGCCATCACAGTAAAAAATGAAAGTTCTATCTATAAGGATTTTAACCTCCATAACTAAATGAAGGGTATTTTGAGATTACAAAAGCAATACATTGAAGTCAGGAATCAAATAAATGAGTATAAAAATATTGATTAAATCCATATATAGTGCAAAGTTCTATACTCTGCACTGGGAATTCAAATAGCAAAAGCAAGACAGTTCCTAAGTCAAGGAGGTTACATTCTAAAAGGGAAAGAATATCGGGAGACAATCTATCAGAGTTGTATTCAAAGAGTATCTAAGGAGTGATAGGCTTGGTGATTTGATGCACAGAACAATCAACTGACATTCTTTTTTAACATTTCTAAAAACATGGATAGCACTGATTTGATTGAATTCAGAAAAAGGAGAGAAAAAGGAGAAAGGACAGATTGACAGTGTGGATGGCAAAAAAGGCTGGAGTGAATGATATGGTATATAGTCTGATGGTCTGGATAAGCAGGATTGGTATTCAGGCTAGTTGAATTTTTATATTCATCAATCAAGACAATTCAGCTAAGAGTTCTAAAACTCATTGGATCTGTAGCCAGGTCAATGGCAAGAAGAAGAGAAAAGGCAGAAGAGCTCAGTTCTTAGACTGCTTATTTTCTCACCAAGAAGAGTGACCATTGGATTGGAAATGTAGAAACAAAAGAGGCTAACAGGGAATTGATATTTTATATAAGTAAAGAGATAATAAAAGATTGCCTGATTGTTCTTTATGAATTTGAATTACCAGGACCAGATAAATTAATTCATTGAATGCTGAAAATAGTGATCCCTAAGCTAACCTCAGTAGAATTCAAAAGATCATGGAAAACAGATCCTCTAGTAAAAGAATCAGAGAAATGGAAGCCCTGTACGCATCTGAAAAACTATAGGCTAATGAGCTTGACTTAAACTCTAAGTATATTATAGAACAGATCATTAAAGAGATCATGAACAGTTAGAACATAAAGCAATGATTAGAAAAGGCCAGAATGGCTTCATTAAGAATTGGTCAGGTTATTCTGATTTTATTTCCTCTTTATGACAAAGTCACTTAAATAAGCAATCTAGCAAATTCTTTAGATAAAATTTTATTAGATTTTTAAAATAATTTGGAAAGGATCTCATAATATTTCTGTAAAGATTTGAAATAGATGATGTCTATAGAATTAGTTTAATTCAGAACTCATTGAATGATATCATAGGCCAGACCTGACTCAGACAGTTCTGGTTACTTCAACATTAGAATGAAATGAGACAATCACAGAACATATGACAATTTACAAAAGAAGGTTTACCTAGCCATAAAGAAGGTAATTCAGAGCAGGGAAAGGATATTCATCAAGGATATAACATTTATTCAGTTGGAATCTTTCAGTTGAATCTTTCCTGCCTCTCTTTGGTGCCCATGATAGCCCATATTCACAAATCTGAGGAACAAGCCTGATGACTGATTGTGTCCTAATTTTTGTGCCTTTAGCAATAGAAAACTACATCAATGGCCTAAATGTTGAGTTCCTTGAGACATTTAAGTCCTGAGGATGGTTTCAATAACTTTTTAAAAATAGCTTTAAAATATCACTTTTGACAGAACCAGAATAGTATACAGTAACAGCAAAATTGAGTGCCGATCAACTCTGATAAACTCTTCTCTACAATACAGTGATCCAAGACAATTTCAATAGTCTTAAGATGGAAAATGCTGTCCACATCCAGAGAAAGAATTGTGGAGACAGAATGCAAAGCACAAGTACTATTTTCACCTTTTTATTATTATTGTTGTTCTTTCTTTCTTGTTGTTTTCATCTTTTATCATGGTTTTATTTCACAACATGATTAATATGGAAATATGTTTAAAATTATTGTACATGTACAACATATCAGATTGCTTGATGTCTTGGGAAAGGGGAAGATAAAAGAGAAGGGGAGAAAAAAATTTGGAACTCAAAATCTTAGAAAGATGAATGTTGAAAACTATCTTTACATGTAATTTGATGGAATATTTTTTGTTTTGTTTTGTTTTTTGCTGAGGCAATTGGGGTTAAGTGACTTGCCCAGGACCACACAGCTAGGAAGTGTTAAGCGTCTGAGGTCAAATTTGAACTCAAGTCCTCTTGACTTCAGGACTGGTGGTCTATCCACTGCACCACCTAGCTGCTTTTACATGTAATTTGAAAAATAAAACTATTAAGTTAATATATATATACATATATGCATATATATATATATGCATATATATATATATATATAATTTTTACAAAGATGGCTATACTCAAAATAAAATCATTAATGGTTTTGTTCCACCATGACAGTATAGTACCCTAGGAACTTAGCCTATTGTTTTCTGAGTCTAATGTCTGTGGTTTAAATAAAGATAAGAAATTCTAGACTGTTTGTTTTAAAGAAATCAACAGGGAAGAGTTTCCTTAATTAATGTCAGGCAATACTATTGTAATTACTTGAATTTTAGTTCAAAATTTATTAAGGGAATATTGGGAGAGCTACATGTTTATAAAGATTTTTTGCTTTGCTCTCTGTCTTTTAACCTTTTTATTAATGACTTGAATAAAGTCATAATTTAATCTAATTCAAAGATGACAAAGATTTGGAAAATCCCTAAAAGGGGTTTAGCACTCTGAAAGAGTTAGCTCTGAGAAGGAGAAAGGCACCATGAGGCATGATAGGGGGAAGGAAGGGAAAGAGGATGAGAGGAGAGATATCATGTGGCATGGAGAAGGAGTGAGAGGAAAGTCATCAAAAGGCAGAGTGCTTGGTGGGCTATAACCTAAAAGAGATTCAGCAAAGATGGCGTGAACCATGGGCAAATTTATTGGGGAAATTTAACCTCAGGGGTTTGACTTAATTGGCTAGATAGAGCAAGGTAGAGCTATCTGTAACATCCCCAAGGAATGAGATTGTAAAGTTGAGTTGATCCCCATTAATGCCCTTCCCTGCTTGCCTTAGGGAGTAATTCCATCAATACTTCAGTCTTTCTCTCTCAGTCCCACTTAGTTAGTTGCTCAGGACCTACTGCCACCATCACAGTGGGAAACCATGAAGAGCTGAGACAACCGAAACTGTACCATGTGAGTTTGCTAAGAACAAATAATGCTGATGAAGATAACAGTGATAGTAATGGTGGTAACTATGACATTTCTTGTGCTTATTGTTTATTCTTCTCCCCCCAAAGTTATAATTTCCTATTCCAAAATTTATCTCAGTTCCCTAAAGTTTATTTACATCCCCATTTAATTGGTTTTCGAATGTCTGTTTCTGTAAAGAGATCAATTCTAGTAGCTTCAGGTTTGTGTTTCATTATTATTCATGGGAACTGAGAGAGTGTGGGACAAGTTATTCTAGGAAATTCAGAAGGATAAGGACCAAGAACAGATTTTCTGAATTGTTGCAGGTGAGAGAGGAATTTTCTCGCTGGATATATGAGAAAGAATCTTTCATAATTTTTAAAACTTCCCACTGTGTCCCAGTCACATGGATCCACTGCTTTACTACAACCCAAATTGAGTTAATAACATGGTGTTTGAAGGAAAAGAGCTTTGGTAAATATGCTTCTTTTTATCTCTTCTAAAGTAGATTGAAGGCATTATGTAAAGAAAGATCATACCCATGGTGAATGAAGGAAGGAATTGGAATTCGCACAAAAGTGGTAAGGGAGTGTTATGCTGACCAGGTTTTTTTGTTTTTGTTTTGTTTTGTTTTGCCTAAAATGGTCTAATATGAAGAATCAAGTTAACCTAATCAATTCCCTACAGTTATTTCCATGTTGATCAGTATAGTTTCAACACAGAACAATATCTCTGAGCAAAGATTTTATGTCCAAACCTCATTTAAAAAAAGAAAAAGAAAAACTACACTATGGGAATAAAACAGTATGGTCAGAACAAAGCTTGCTGTCAACATAGCATAGAGGCCAAGGACAAGACAATTATATAAAAAGCAGAAAAGGGACTTTAATCCATCCTCTTCCTTATCAGGTATTAAAAAGGAAATTCAGGGCACATCCCTCTCTCTATGATGCACTTCAGCAGTACTAAAGCAGGAACTGACACATATTTCCAGATAAAACACTAACCCAAAATACCATCGTCTGTATATGAGTAAAAAGAAATTTTCAGGATATCCTCTTCTAAATGTAATGATTCTGAATGAATGCATTTTCTTTGAAAACAATGTAAAATATCTTGCTTTCAATTTCATGGAAGTTCCTTCCTTTATATGTTATGCCCATCTGGAACACTCTGGCTCAAACTGATCTGTAATCTGATCTCAGTGTTTTTTGCTCACCCAGTTTGGCATACATTATCAAACCCAGGAACTTAACCTATTGTTTTCTGAGTCTAATGTCTGTGGTTTAAATAAAGATAAGAAATTCTAGACTGTTTGTTTTAAAGAAATCAACAGGGAAGAGTTTCCTTAATTAATGTCAGGCAATACTATTGTAATTACTTGAATTTTAGTTCAAAATTTATTAAGGGAATATTGGGAGAGCTACATGTTTATAAAGACTTTTTGAGAAATCTAGATCATTTCACATTACATTTCCTGTTATCAATTAGTATCTTTGGTATAAAATGCATAGTGTAAAATTATTGAATTAAGTGAGCAGCATGAACAACTGTCTGTCTTCTGTCTATTTTTCTATTCAAAATCTACATCTGTAACTTTTACTAAGGCAACTAGGGAGTATAGTGGATAGAGTGCCAGGTGTGGAATCAGAAAGACTCCTTTTTGTGTGAATTTAAATCCAGCCTCAGACACTTATTAGCTGTTTGACTTTGAATAAATCCCTTAACCTCATCTGTCAAATAAAGCTGGTGAAGAAAATGGCAAACCACTCCAGCATCTTTATCAGGAAAATCCCAAATGGGTCTTTTAGAGCAGATCACAATTGAGATAATGAATAAAAATAATTTTCACTCATTAATTAAAATAAGTGGTTTTTCCCACTATGGCAACCAATGACAATTTGTCATTTTCCCTCTCATCATCAATTCTCATTCCTTGCCAGATATACATTGCTTCCTTCCATAACAATAATTGTCATTTATAAGGATGAGACTAAAACTAGGTTTTTATCATATGGGGAATTTCTGAATGAGGAATAACCTCTATTGATACAAATCAGCATTTCTAATTTTAGAGAGTTACCTGAGACACTAAGATACTAAATGATTTACTGGGATCAATAGTCAGTAGGTGTAAAAGTAAGGATTTAAACTCAGATTTTTCTAGCTCCCTCCTCTCAGAGTCACACAACTCTCAATCTCATTGTCAGATGAGGAAACTGAATTTAAGTGACTCATCTGTGCCCATACAACAAGGAAGCATTAGGGGAGAGATTTTATCTCATTATTGGAATTAATCAGAAAATGTTGCTGTCATTCCTAGGATAAGTAAAGAAAGGATGAATTAGTAAAAGGTTTAATTGGAGATTTTTAACTTGTTCTTTTTCTAGTTTTTTTAATCAGATACCTAATTCATTGGTCTGCTCTTCCCCTATTTTATTAATGTAATCATTTAGTTATACAACAAGGAATAGCAAGTTGTACATAATAGATTTGCAGCTTCAGGTGCAATCATATTTTTACTTTTCTACTGCATTATGGAAATGCTTGTTCTGTTTCATAAATTAAAAATCAAAATTTAAAAATAAATTAGTAAAATGAATATTATAGAATTTCATATCAATAGAATAATCTTAGCTGAGTAGTTCAGCCAGACAAATTTCTTTTACAGATGTACTATCAACATTCTAAAACAAAGAGCAAGATTTTATAAAGAGTAGCAATCTGTATATTAACAGTTTTACAGTAAAATATGGACATATTCCCTTCTGCTACAAAAATTTAAGGATGAGGAAATAACCCTTTTCATAAGAGGCAAAAACAATTTTCAAAACATGTGCCTATGTCTTTCATTATCTGGTTTCCATGTTTATCTTAAAATAAGGAAGTAAGATTGGATCTGTTACCCACAAATAAATATATAAACAACTTGTTTATTTATCAGTTATTTGATCTATTTTTCAAATATTTATATTTGGAGAAGTCATACCTCAACTGATAAGTGTGCTTTATTTTGGATTCTGTAGATTTAGATACCTATATTGTGCCATAATAGACTGCTTGACAATAGTGAATGTCACAGGTACATATTGTATAGAATGATGTGTGCTGGCACTCCTCACAGGTTTACAGGTGAATAAAATTATATTTATTTTATTTGTGTTTTAAAGGAATTTTTTTTTTGCCATGAAAAAAAAAAAAACATGGAAGGCAAAGGAAACACTAGTTTAGTTTATAAACTCATTTGTGAAACATTAAGGAAAATGATAGAAGATTGAGTCATATTGCCTCATGGAAGGAGGAATTAAAAATTCAGAAAACTTGGTATAAGATCCAAATAATCCAGTCCTTTTAAGATCACATACATATAGACAAAAAAACCGAACAAATTGCCCAATCTTATAAAAATTCTGTCACCAATGACATTGGAAGCATGATATTGAACCAGAATAATTCAGTGTGCTTAATGAGGAAATGCAAATTACACCCCAAAATTTGAAGAGCCTTTTTTAAAAATTTAAGAATCTTTTTAAAAAATTCTGAACTTAAACCTCAAGCAAATGAGCATTTCCATATTCAAAGTAGAACATAAAAAGAATAAGCATGAAACTGCGAATCTCTATTTTTATCTACAGCTTGTTTTTCTTTTCAAGCATATAATCAGTTCAACACATAACTTTCTTTCTTTTGTGTGTAGAGGCAATTGTGGTTAAGTGACTTGTCCAGGATCACACAGCTAGGAAGTGTTAAGTGTCTTGAATTTGAATTCAGATCTTTCTGACTCCAGGACCAGGTCAGTGCTCTATGCACTGTGTCTTCAAACTGCCCCTCAACACATAACTTTCACAGCTGTCATACTAATCTTTGGTTCCTTCTGACCTTTCTTCAGTGATCCTCTTTCTTTCCTCCTCCCAACCCTATTTCTGTATCATCCACTCCACTGGGGGAAAAAACCAAAAACAAACAAACAAAAACCCAGATGAACCTTTGCATCACCAAGCAAAAGATTATTGGGGACTGATTTCAAGAGTCTGAAAAGATGGAACGCTAGGAGCTTATTCATTATCAGGGCAAGTGTCTTTAACAAAGAAAGATCTAAAATGTGTTTTGAATGAAAGGAAAAAAAGTAAATTGGCAGATAGAAAATGTCAAACTTTTCCAGTCATTAAAAAGTGTTGTGTAAAAAGAATGAGTTTATATGTAAAGAAGTATGTGAGAAGAAAACGAAAGCTGTTAAAAGAAGTCATGTTTCTCTGTAGTGAATGGGACAGGTTTGAAAGGGAGAGGAGGAGATGAGAATAATTTAAGGCATAAACAATCTAATGAGTGATTAGAATTATATGTGGCATTCACAGATGGCAATAATCCTGAGAGGAAGGGCAGGGCAGGTGATTGTGCAAGACAATCATGCAAGTTCCTAATGTGAGAAATGGATGAGTATTTATTTGTTTTCCACAATGATACAAATTGAATTGGAGAAATGAAACTGAAATTAGAAAACTGAGACCCTCAGGGACAATGGTGGGTGATCAGAGTGGAGATTTTTTTCCCCCAAAAGAATGTAAAATGCAAACTCCTTAGGGGCAGGAATTGGGTTTTGTGAGGGCAGGAACCTTTTTGTTCTTTGCCCTTAGCTTTGCACTGTTGAAGCCCCCTTTGTGTATTCGGATGAAGGAAGGGCAAGACTACAGGTCTCCCTACCTGTAGAGAAAACATTTGTTTTGTGTTTTTATTGCTGGGGAAAATTCTCTCCGGAAGCTCTGAAGAACCAAGGGATGGGTGCTGCTGAGAAGTGTTCACTCTTGCACTCCCTTGCTGACCCTGTTCTTAGTTGACACTGGGAGTGTTCTTTCTCATGGGAAAGCAATACATTTCTTTTTGCCTCTCCTAAGACAAGTCTCTGATTGATTAATTGGATTGGGGGGGGGGGGAAGAGGCAGTGACCCTTATCACACATTAAGAATTCAAGTATCTAGCTAAAGAAATACACAATCCAATATATTAGTAAAGTTTCATTATTCTTGACAAAAGTTCGGGATGTGGTCATCTTTTTATCATGCTAAAAATGTACATTTGTTAAAGCATCTCTAAAAATTAGAATTTAATGACATTAAAAAAGAATTAAAAAAAAACAGTGAAGAGTTTTATATGGGACTTAAGAGTTGACCAAAATCTAGATGTAATTGGAGAGAATAAAAAAGAACCATGATGTTGCTGGATTTTGTGACCCATGATTTATAGATAGAAAGAAGAGGAGCACTGAAGTTATTATAAAAATATCCTGCTAATTCATAGTCTGAGTTAACTTTTCACTCTATTTTAATACTATGAAACTTAAAAAAATGATTACCTTGAAATTGTTATGACAATTAAATAGTATATGGTAGTATAAATAGTATATATTTACATAAAATATATATGTAAATAATATATATATATATGTATATACAAATATACTATAAATAATATATTAAATAGTTCACAAAAAGTAGGTTAATTTTCAGGCATTATTTTCTTTTCTTCTTCATTTTAATTTTATGCTACTAGGAAGGTAATCAGAAACACTAATGGTCC
Source organism: Sminthopsis crassicaudata (assembly GCF_048593235.1). Lineage (NCBI taxonomy): Eukaryota > Metazoa > Chordata > Mammalia > Dasyuromorphia > Dasyuridae > Sminthopsis > Sminthopsis crassicaudata. Next base: position 449,052,472 of record NC_133619.1, read on the forward strand.
AGCTCCTAGAAAAGGCCTTAACAATTTTCAGAGATCCTGAAATAAAGGAAAGAACTTCTTCCTCTATTTTTTGATGCCTGGTCCTGGTTGCACTGTTCTACAATGACAAACAAAGCCCATAAAAAGCTTCCAGAAAACAGTTCTCTTCTCAGTTTCCTTGCTCTACTTGCACCTGAAATGAATAAATCAGAAAATGGGGTAAAAGCTTTAGTTGTTTCCTATTTGATTTACTTCACATTGGGTGCTATTATGACCACCTGACAGTCACTTTTCTTTTTGGAACAGATAAACAGGTAAGAGCAATTTCTATTCTGCTACAGCTTCCTAGCTGAAAGGCCCAGCTGCAATCCTTTACAATACCTCCCCTTTCCTATTTTGTTACTGTTTGTTCTTTCCTATTCTGTCTGGTTTTTCCATTTCACATTCTCTTCAATTCCATTATCCTTCTCTATTTTTCTCAGAGCACAAAAGCCCTACATCAGAATACACAGCAAAATATTGTCATATTTTTTGAAGGTGTCGAGAAAATGGTTCAAGTACTAATAGATCATTTGAATACAGCTAATACAGTATTTTTCAATATTTATTGAGTGTCTACAATAATACATGCAAACAAAAATGGGTCATTTTGGGGGTATGAAGATGACACAGGATGAATTTGTGCATATTCAATCACGACCTCCCTAAATGTCCCCATTACCATACATTTTTCTTTGACTAGGGTGGGTATTCAGCCTATGAGTTTTGTCAGCCCATATGTGCATATTAGAACTTTATCACATAGGTATGACTATAACCTAGATCTTTACATTCTAAAGCACTAAGCTTTAGTGGGATTTTTGTTAAAATTAAAAATTTTTGAATGTGATCAGTGGATGAGAAAGAAAAGATAACAATGAAAATGATATGAAAAACTAAAATTCCAATGAATCATTCTCAAGTAGGGAATCAAAATCACAAGGAAGACTAGAAGAAATACTGAGGAGATCAAATAAGTTGGAGTACCAGGACCCCAGAAACAAGTTTGGCGATAGAAAAAAGTAAAGTGAAGGCAGCCAATTTTATTTCTACTTCATAGAACTCCCTTCTCCCTGAACTCCCTACCTCCTCTCTTTAAGCTTTGCTTATGACAAATGAGAGACTGAAGATAAAATGATATGGATAATTGTTTGGAGGATGGCTAGGGATTTCTGAGTAGCCTAAATCAAGATTTGAAGTTGGGTCACTTTGGCTAGACTATTCAGGGCAGAGCAATATGGCTAAGAGTAGTCGGTAGAGATTGGGTTCTCTTAGAATAGAGGTATAATGTTGTAGTTTGGTTGTTGAAGTGGCACAAAGAACAAAATTCAATTGTGTCTTTTTGCAGAAGGATACCCAAGCTCCTTGCTACTTCAGCCAATAATAAGTACAAATATACTATGAATACTCAATACAAGCAACAAGATAAATGTAAACACAAGTACACTGGATCTTATGAACCTAGATGTGTACCTTGGGCTTCACTTGAATAGATTTCTAAATTCAGAGATTAGATACTTGGATTCCAGGATCTGCAACTTAAAAAATGGATGAAAAGGCTTGAAAGAATAAAAATTTGAGGAAGTAGCAGGAGTGCTGCCAATGAAGAAGAAAAATGGGAGGTTCCTAAGTAATGTGGCCACATTGGTAAGTCAACATAAAATTCATATGTTAAAAGGTGATGTACAAAAGAGAGAAATTAGGGCAGATAACTGAGAATAAATATGAGTGCCAAAGTCCCATTTGAATAATGTCAAGAAGATCTTCTTCCTATGTAAACAAGTTAATACGACTTTTATGATCAGATCAACAATAAATCAAGAATCATTTATAAAGTTTTTACTGTGTGTTAGCCATTGTACTAAGCAATGGAGTTGTGCTGAGCTGAGGCTTGCAATAAAAAGTAACAAACTTTAAAAACAAAACAAAAAATAATTGAAGCAAGAGGAAGTTTAAGGAAAGGATAAAAACCCCTTACTCTGGATTATTGGAAAAACATTAGAGAAAAGAAAAAAAAATGAAGATACTCCATTCCTATTTACTTTACCAAAGAGAATAATCTTCATACTGGAAAAGTAAAAGAAAAAAAAGAGATCAAAAGAGAAATAAAACCCAACATATGAGAAAGAAGAACAAATCAGCAAGCCTGATTGACATCTTGCCCTGCCAAAAGAATTTGAGGAAATGACTGTTAAACCACCATTACCTATGGTTAAAGAATAGGGAGACAGGCAAGATTGAAATAACACAAGAACAGCAAACAATGGAGACTAGGAGAAAGGTACCAAAACTTGAAAGAGGCAAATAATACAATTTTCAAAATGAAAAATGTAAATACTTCAATCAATAATGTAGTGAACTTGGCTTTGATTCCAAATAAGTTTCTAGAATGTATTTGAATGACTCATGAACACTTAGAAAAGAAAGAGTTGATCACTAGTTGCCTAAATGGACTTATAAAGATAAAAAACTACCCTACAGAAAACTAATTTTCTTCTCCCTCCCCCACCCCCTTCTTCCCTTCTTTTCTTTCTCTCATTCTTGGCAAACTTATTGGACTACTTAATTAAGGGAATCTTTTAAATCTAGTATATGAGAATTTTGACTTGACACCATAAAAATCTCTTAATATAAACTTGTGAACAAAATGTAGGGGTATGCACAGAATGAAAATAAAAATTAATTAGGTCCAAACTGGCTGAATTAATGAATCCTAAAATCATTGATCCATATTAGAAGGAAATATGTTATATATTATACCAAAGGGCTCTCTCCTTTAGTCTCTTTTGGTTGATTTTTTTTTTTTAGTAACTTGGTTCATCCCAGAAATGAGATACTTATATGAGTATATAGATAGCAGAGAGACAGAAGTGATTTTTCAGCAGATTGGAATAATGAGATAAGATATATTAATATATTATATAATATTATAATTATAATATGTATTACATGCAATACATATTAAAATATAATAGGGACAATGTGAAGCCCTGCATCCGGTTTCAAAAACTAGGTCATAAGTATGGGTTGAAAGAGACATGATTAGGAAACAATCATCTAAGAATTATAATGAACCTCAGCATGAGTCAGCAATGTCATTTAATAGCCATCAATAGTTATTAAAACGTTAGGCAGGGCTGATATTTAGTACAATGGAAATAATAGTCTCAGAATCTGAATAGTCTCAGACTCTGACCTGGTCACACAACATCTAGAGTATTGTGTCTAATTCTGGGCGTATTTTAATTGAAAAAATGGGGGGGTAACTAAAACTGGTAAGATGATTTATAACTATGTCTTGGAAAGATCAGTTGAAGAAATGAGTTTAGGCTAAAAAAGAGATGACTTGAAAGTACCATAAAAGCAGTCTTCAAATATTTGAAAAGGACAAGAATTAGATTTATCCTTTAAGGCTCCAGTGGGCAGAATTAGGTGGAAATTATATGGAAACAGAATTTGGCTCAATATAAAGAAAACCACCCTAATGATCAGAACTGTCCAAAAATGAAATGGATAACCTCAAATGAGTAATCATTAGCCATTTTTCAAGAAAGATAATATGAGCAAAACACTTAGAAAGCCATAAAGCTCTCTCTCTATATATATATCAGTTCTTGTGGTTACGTTTTAAGCAAATGTTAGATGAATACTTTGGGAAGATGATTATATAGCGCAAAATGTTTTGTTTGTGATAGATATTTTCTAACGTTCTTTCTAATTCTGCAGTACTTTTGGGCCCTAAAAAGTCCTTATAACCCAAGGACTGGGTTGACTGATTCCTCTAATTATTTCAATCGAATAATATCTATCTGTTTTTCACCTACACAATGTCTATGTACACATAATTGATTATTTACTTATGTGTTTTGGCTTATGAAAACCCTGTCATTAATGAATTTATATTTTACTTTTAGAAGTAGTACATTCATTTTTGTATGTGTGTTTAGCAGCAGCAATATTCTGTGTACTAAAGTAGATAAAATGAGTGGTTCATTGATATCTTTGTTTCATGTTCATATCCTTACTTTACGAATTGTATATATTTCTGAAAATTATGCAGAGAAATTTATGTATTTAATACTGTTCTACTGATTTCCTTTACTTTTTTCTGGATTTGTTATTTCATTTTTTTTAATTTTTATTTTCATTTTTAATACAATAAATCATATAGTACATTCTTAAACAGTCTTAATATTTAAGACTTCTGTCAATCCTTAGTCTACATATTTACTTCACACTACACAATGAGCCAAGAAATTTTATAATCACTGTGACCTAAGTATAATCATAATATCTTTACTTAAATAATCATCCTACTTTTCCCTCTGATATTTTTCTGTCTAAAATAGAATATCTTGTTTATAATCTTGACTGTAGCCTTCCTTGTGATCCCGTAATTCTGTGTAATCTTGGAAATTCTCATTCCATTCACTAAGCAGCCATATAGTCAAAATTGTACTATTAGTGGTGGCATTTACTGAAATATAGGTCTAACATTTCTTCTGCGCTTTGCTTTCTTTCAATCTATTCCAGAAGAGTATAATTTGGAGGAGGAGGTTATGAATCTTTTTTGTGTTGTGATCCCTTTGAGGATCTAGCCTATGGATATCTTCTCAGAATCATGTTTTTTTAAATGCATAAATACATAAAATTATAAAAGAAATAAATAACATAAAAATATAGTTATTAAAATTACTTCAAAAACATAGACTATTTAAGAAGTCTTAATTTAGAGAAAAAAAATTTTTAAACAAGTGGGCAACCGTGTTAGCACCCTGGACACCTCAGAATCAGCTGGAGTCAGGATAAGCAAAAGTCTTTATTGTTGGTCTCTAGTGGCAAAAGCCAAGGGGGAATGGACACTTAGGATCTCTGCAACCTCACTTCCTCATCTCTCTTGCAGAAGTGACCCTGGCTAGTCTCCCTCCACCTCCTAGTCCCTCCCGCAATTCTCTGTACACACCAAATGATTGGGCCAGCACAGGATAGTGGGAAGGGCCATTTTCTAAGCATAGTCTTATAGAGTATTATTGTCCAATCAGTAATTTGCCTCAAGTGCTCTATTGTCTTACCCCAGTGCATTGACTCAAGAGTTTCAGCCCTTTACATCTCCCGCTTCCTTTTGTTTTAAAACACAGGTGGTCATGTCATCCCTGACTTCTCAGAAAGGTGAGAACCCCAAAAAGACAGTGATCACAACTCCCCTGACTTCTCAGGAAGGGAGGTGAAAGCAATAAAAAGGAGATGATCACACCCTCCCCGATATCTCAGGAAGGAAGATGAAAAGCACCAAAGGGAAGTGAGGATTGCTAGCAGATTTCTGGGCTAAAGGATCTTATTAGAAGCAGGTATACATAAACCCATCAGCATGGGAGGTTTTACACAAGCACATAGCAATAATGCACAAGCCATTAGTGATGACTCTCCCACAGCCAGTGAATGCTCAATGTGGTGTAACAAACATGAATTATACATTCAAGAAGTGATATAATAAACAATATAAATCAATATGATCTTCTAAAAGATTTCCAGAAGTCCTAGAAGGAGAGTATGTAAACCACAGTCACACATACACCTCCTTCAACAGCCAAGAGATAGTCCAAAACCAATCTATTGCCCACTGCTTCACATATCAGGGACTCCAATGATCCCCACAAGTTTTTGAAGTCCCGCAACAATCTTTTTATATGTTAGGGAATCCAATGATTCCTGCAGATTTTGAAGTCCTACAACAGTTTTATCATTTCTCAGAAAATCCAATGATTCCTGAGGGTTTTCAAGTCCTACAATAGTCTTATCATGTCTCAGAGAATCCAAAGATTCCTAAGGGTTTTGAAGACCAACAACAGTCTTATCATGTCTCAGAGAATACAATGATTTCTGAGGGTTTTGAAATCCTACAACAATCTTTTCATGTCTCAGGGATTCAAATAATTCCTGAGGGTTTTGAAGTCCAACAATTTTTGATGTCCATGAGTCAAATACCATAAATGCCAGGTTCTTTCAGTGATGAGCACAGTCAGCAATGGAACCACCCTATGTTTCTTGGGTCTTCTCCTTCGTTTCAAGGATTTGCTCTGTCTCTCTCTGATGACAAGGCGAATACGGCTCATTGGCATCCACCTGATTCCTTCTCCATCTGTGGAAATACAAGCAAACCTTCTCCCCAAAGCAATTAACCTACTGGTCCCTTCCATTCACCACTTTCTGGGTCTCTCCACATCACCTGGCAATTATCTAAAGACAGTGGAGCTGCTCACACTGGACACTGCACTTCCACTGGGTTATAAAACCTGTCTGCTGGAGCCAGTGCATCTTTGTCAAAAATCAAGAAGTTAATAGTATAAAGAGCTAGATTTAGAAGTTCTCTAGGGTAACCTGTGGCTCCCCCTTTCTTTTGTTTTTGGAGGAGCATCTTAATGTCTCTGTTTCTCCTCTACTATTGCCTGTCCTTGAGGATTAAAGGTATGCCAGTGGTGTGTAAAATCTTATACTGTGCACAAAAGTGTGCAAAATGTTTAGAAGTATATACAGATCCATTGTCTGTTTTTATTGCTTGTGGCACACCCATAATTGCAAATGCTTGTATAAGAAATTCAGTGACCACTCGGTGTGTTTCTTTTGTTGCTGGTGTTGCAAAAGTGAATCCTGAAAAGGTGTTTACCACAACATGGATAAAAAACAGATGACCAAAAGATTTATAATGGGTCACATCCATTTGCCAAATTTCATTAGGTCTCAAACCAGGAGGGTTCTTCCCTCGAGGGAGTGTAGGAGTGTGGAAAGAATGCAAGCTGTACAAACTTTTACTATGCTCCTAGCTTCTCTCTTCTTATTCCAAATTGAAAACGTAAAGCTCAAGCAGCCTGATGATATTTAAAATGTGATTCTTGGGCTTCTTGAAATAAAGGAGTATTAGCCAACATGGTTAGAAAGCTATCTGCCTTTGAATTACCATCAAAACTAGGACCTGGAAGTCCACTATGAGAGTGGTCATACAAGATATAAATCTTACCTGGATGCTATCTCATTTGCTCTTGAAGTTCCTTAAAGAGCTGATATATATTAGAGGATACAAATTTTATTTGAGCTGTGGCACTTCTTTGTACCACACCTACTGAATAGATCAAATCAGATATTATATTTATATCCCCTGGATAATAAGTAAGAGATAGAATGATTACATATAATTCATTCTGCTGAGTGGATTGAAAAGGAGTTCTGACTACTCCCTTTATAGTTAGTCATGAGAGTATAAAGTACAAATATTATGTTTGGATGCATCTGTAAAGATAGTTGGTCCTTTAAGAGGAACTTTAGAAACTTTTTCTTCAAGAATCCATCGCCAATTATGTAATATTCTGGTTATCGTTAATGGAGACCTGTGTGTAAAATTTGGAGCCATGGCTAATAAAATTTGCCACTCTGGGATGGTTTCACAACATACCCTAGTTTGTGCATTAGTATAAAAGATGTATCTCTTGTCAAGTCTTATCCCAAATAATTGTACTGCTCACTTAATGGACCTCAATAAAATTCTAGCCACAAGCACTGGGTAAGGGGTAAGGCTTTATTCTGGTTGTGCTGGGAGGGTCACCCACTCTATCACACTGTCTCCTTGATAAAGGACTGCTATGGATGCCTCTTGTGTAGCAAAAACTGATATTTCCAAGGGTTTTTGAGTGACTCTTTCAACCACATTGGATAAAGCCAGTTCCATTTCTCTCAAAGCCCCTTGAGCTTCTTTTGTAAGCTGGCATGGTGAGTTTAAAGTACTCTCTCCCCTTAAAATGTCATATAATGGTTGCAATTGATAGATAGTCAAACTTAACACTGAATGTATCCATTGGATATCTCCTTATCAATTTCTGGAAGTCATTTAAGGTGTTTAGCTTCTCTGTTCTTAAGGAGAGTTTTTGTACTGTAAGTGCCTTAGGATATACTTCATATCCTAAATATTGAAAAGGAGCATGTCTTTGAATTTTTTTTGGAGCTATGTACAATTTATACTTCCTTAGTGTTTCCATGGTCTTTTGTAGACATTCTTCCAACATTTGTTCCTCAGGCGCACATCCCAATATATCATCCATATAATGTAATAACATTACTTTTGGAAATGCTTTTCTTAAGCAGAAACATACATTTGGCACATAGTAGGGCTGTTTTTCATTCCCTGTGGCAAAACTGTCCGTTCATATCTTTTATAAGGCTCAGCTGAGTTAACACTGGGCACTGAAAAGGTTTTCATATCCTCCTTATCTAGAGGGATAGAATAGAAACAATCCTTAATGTCTATAACCCAGAGAGGCCATTCTCTAGGCAATTTAGTTGGAGATGGAAGTCCAGGCTGAAGAGTTCCCATAGTTTCCATATGTTCATTTACCTTTCTTAAATCAGTCAACATCCTCCATTTTCAAGATTTCTTTCTTACAACAAATACTGGGGAATTCTTATCTTTTTCACTATACCCTGCTCTACTGATCTTTCTATCTGTTCTGACCAAAGTATAACTATGTCCCCTTTCACCTTAGCATAGCTAAAATGAGAAATATTTTAATTAAAAATTTTCATTCTGGAACTAATTCTTGGATGAGTTAAGGAGAATCTTGAAATTGTTTATTTTTCTCCAGGTAAGCAATAGATAGATATATTGGCAGGCTGAAAATGAGGTCTTTAATTCACACTTACCAAATACATAGATTTTAACCTTTAATTTTTAGTTATGTAGCTATTTAAAATTTTTCATTAGAGTATAATTTAGAAAATTAAAGGAAAAAAGGCAAAGTATTTTGTAGAAGAAAGTCATTCACTACTTCAATAAATATTTTTTGTATTTATAGCATGCATTACACAGAGTATACACAAAAAGCAAATACTTTGTCATTTTTTCTCAATAGTATTTTATTTTCCCAAATACATGTAAAGATAGTTTTCAGCATTCATTTATGTAAGATTTTGTGTTCCAAATTTTTTTCTTCCTCCCTTTTCTTTCCCCCCTCCCTGAGACAGCAAGCAATCTAATATGGATTAAACTGTACAATCCTTCTAAATATATTTCCATATTTGTCACATTGTGCAAAAAAAAAATCAGACTGAAAGGGAAAAAAACAGAAGAAGAAAAATTAAACAAATGAACAAAGTAAAAATAGTATGCTTTTATCCACATTCAGTCTCCATAGTTTTCTCTCTGGTTGTGGATGGCATTTTCCATCCCAAGTCTATTAGACTTGTACTGGATCACCAAAGCAAACACTTTGTAAAAGAAAACTGGTTCTGATAGGCTATCAGAGAGATAAGTAGAAAAAAAAATTCCCTAAAATCTTTATTGGAAGTAGGATGAGAATAAATTACATTTATACATGTATTGGCACATATGTACATGTCTATGTGTATGTGTCTATATATAGATGAATATGTGTACATTGAATGTAAATGAATCACAAGATTGTAGGATTAGAAGCAGAAATTCTCTTAATCTATTCATCCCTAAAAATTTGTCACTACTACATCATACCCAACAATTGAACATCCAGGTGCTTCCTTGAAGAGTTACAATGATGGAATAGCCATAACCTCCCAAATGAGCTCATTTCACTTATAGATGGCTCCAATTGTTAAGAAGTTTATAAATTCATTTCTTTATGTAAGTCTACCTATTTCCCTTGATTCTACCCTCTTGGATCAAATAGAATAAAGCCTATCCCTTTTCCCACATATCAACCCTTCAAATACTTGAAGATAGCTATTAGATGACAAAGCCACAAGCTGTAATAGAAAAAATACTAGAATTAAATTAAAGCCATCTGTAGTCATATGAAAAAATACTTTAAATCATTATAGATTAGAGAAATGAGAAATATCGCCTCATACCTCTCAGATTGACTATGATGACAGGAAAAGATAATGATAAATATTTGAGATGATGTGAGAAAACTGGAACACTAATGCATAGCTGGTGGAGTTGTGAATGAATCCATTCATTCTGGCGAGCAACCTAGAATTATGCCCAAAGAGCTATAAAACTGTGCATATGCTTTGACACAGCAGTACCATTACTGAGTCTGTATCACAAGGAAATCATAAAAGAGTGAAGTCAGAGGTAGACATATAGGTTTGTTGAATGAAGATTCTGCAATTGTTGAGTTCCCTTAGAGATTAAAGATAAAGGGAGAAAGAAAGAATCAAGAAGAGTTCTTTCCAGGCTAAAAACAGGGTGAAGTGTGAACTACAAAACTTCCCTCTGAGAATAAGTATCATATATATTTTTTTTCAAGAATGAGTGTTGTTTCAGGCTTTTTTAACCCCAGAACTTTAAACACTTTTGTGTTTGAAAAATATAGTATTTTGTAATATTTCAGACACTGAATAATGCCCTCATTTGGGGGCAGAAAAGCTGGCAATAATTGAGAAGTTTTAGAAATTAATTTGGTTGAAGCCTCACATATTTTTAATTTGTGTATTTAGTCAAATGTCTTAAGATGTTTTAAATATGTTTGAATTGAGTATAAGTTGAACTATTTAGGTATCTTCCAAAATTTAAACTATTCATTTATGATTAAAAAGAAGGCACAATGCATGAGAAGCTGAGTTCTAACTATGGGTTTGTTTCAGCCATTTAAGTAAAATGAGAAAGTTTTCTGTTACTTTTCTATTTCTTTTATTAAAGATCCTGAGAAAAAGGAGGAGAAGGAGGAACAGAAAGATAAAAAGGTGGATGAGGAAGAGGAAAAAGAAGAGGAGGAGAAGAGGGGGAGGGGGAGGAGGAAGAAGAAGAGGAGGGAAAAGGGGAGGAGGGGGAGGAGGAAGAAGAAGAGGAGGGAAAAGGGGAGGAGGGGGAGGAGGAGGAGGAGGAAGGGGAAGAGAAGCAGGAGGAGGAAAAAGAAGAAGAAGAAGAAGAAGAAGAAGAAGAAGAAGAAGAAGAAGAAGAAGAAGAAGAAGAAGAAGAAGAAGAAGAAGAAGAAGAAGAAGAAGAAGAAGAAGAAGAAGAAGAAGAAGAAGAAGAAGAAGAAGAAGAAGAAGAAAGAGAAGGAGAAGAAGGAAGAAGAAGAAGGAGAGAAGAAGAAGAAGAAGAAGAAGAAGAAGAAGAAGAAGAAGAAGAAGAAGAAGAAGAAGAAGAAGAAGAAGAAGAAGAAGAAGAAGAAGAAGAAAGAGAAGGAGAAGAAGGAGAAGAAGAAGAACAAGAAGAAGAAGGACAACAAGAAGAAGAAGAGAAAAAGTGACTTTCTATCAGTGTTTGTGTTTTTGGACACTGTATTATGAGCCAGTGAATATTAATCAATCAGCCTTTATTAAGCATCTACATGTATCAGGCATGGGAACAGAGACAAAAAAATTTCAAACAATCCCTGTTCTTGAGGAACTTACAGTCTTTCAGGGGAAAAATTGTGCTTATAATAAGGATATACAGAACAATATACAATATATTTTGTGTGTGTGTGTGTGTGTGTGTGTGTGTGTGTGTGTGTGTGTGTGTGTAAATTAGTGGGAGTGGTACTAGCCAGATGGAGAGATTAGTAAAGGATTTGAGGAGACTAAAATGTGCTGCTTGAACTGCATCTGGGAGGAAGTGAGGGATTCTATGGGGCTGAGGTAAGCAAGGAGTGCATTCCAAGAATGAAGAAGTACCAATACAAAGATACTGAGAAGAAACACAGTGCAGAGAGTTTGCCAGTTTCTCTAATAGAGGATGGGAAAAGGAGTAATAAATTAAAATAAAATAGATGGTCAGTATAATATAGTATGTATAAAACTGCTACCCTGATATTTGAATTTAAAGCTAGACACTTTGTTTTGACTATATGCAAATGGTTTTTTCCCCCAGCTTGGCTCCTGTAATAAGTTAATAACTAAACACCTGGGTGATTGTTACCAGGGATATCATTATTCTAATCTGTGGCAAAAGTTATGCTGGGATAAACATTGGTTATTGCAACCATTTACAGGGCAAACATTTATATATACAACTCATAAGCAGAAGACTAGTTGTCCTGGTTAACGCCACTATTTATTAGCTATGATTTGTTTTCTCTATGTTTCTTTTGGCATTGAGAATTACAGTTATTCGTATTCATGTTAAATATTCACAAATTAGCAAACTGAAAGTCAGGAATATCACGTTTGTGATTTATTCAATACTTACTCCTTTCTGAAAGACAGTGAGCTGTATTCAATTTTACATGTACTTTGCATCCTGTAAGAACCAGTTTGGTGGAGGGAAAGGTTAAACCTGTGAAATAGAAAACCTGAGACTTTATAGCCAGAAGCCTGATCATATGAATGACTAGAAAATTTAGCTTCCTCCCAAAAAAAAATATATATATATATAATAAATCATTGATATAGAAAAGCAGTTAGTTTATGGATTTTGTTTTATGGGCATAAAATACATATTTGGTCTTAGATGAATTATATGTGTTTTGTACAGAAATAAAAATGAGGAAATGTTAAGGTAACTTTCTTGAGGAAAAGATGGTGTCTTATCCAGTTTTGCTTAAGTTGAAGGCATAAACCTAGTTCCCTGCTCAGATAAGTTTGCAACATAAATAGGTGTGAAAAAAAAATGTTATTCTTTGGTAAAATGACAGGTATTTACTTCTTACATTTTCCCAGGGAAGAAAATGAATAGTTCAAACAGTAAAATAAAGCCTAGCAGATCATTTTACTATTGTACTAAAAATTCATATTATTTATAAAAGGAAATGATACAAGTGATAGCAATAGTATTCAGGCTATCATAATAGAAACAAAATTTGCTGATATTAGGAATGGTTAGCTATGTATTAGTATGATTATTTCCCAAACATGCTCAGAATTCCAGAGAAGAATAAAATGGGGGATCTTTCTCCACTGAATATTAATGATTGTTTATAAAAACAAAAGCTAAGGGAACTCTTCTTGAACTTTCTGCATGGGTCCCCAGGATTAAGATTCTCTGTGTACATTGAGGCAATTGTAGCTAAAATAATATAAATGGATACTCAACTGCTGCACTGACAAAAATCATACTACAGGGTGCTCAATCTTATATTTTAAATTTGACTTTGGAAACTCCTAAGAAACATTCTGTCCTGTTTATACTGGCCAACAAGTCCTTCCTTTTACCTAAATGGTTCATTTGAAGTAAACCATGCATATCTAATGATGAGCTTTTGCTGTATATATAAATATATTTCAGGGCCATAAATTTTACCTTTACCCCCTACCCTGTGAGTAGAAAATAAGAGTAATTAGCAAATTAAACAAGAGATTCTAATGGAAGAGAGCAAATGACCTCATAGGTAGCAAGCAACCCAGAAACAAGCATTTTTTATAAGTCTTGTTACATGTTAGACATTGTGTTATGTTCTAGAAAAAGCAAAAACAACTCCTGTTCTCAAGAAATGTATTAGTCTAATAGAGAAAGAAACATTTTATATATATAGAACACACACACACACTTCACAAAATTATTCAGAGGGAGATGAAAAATAATCTCACTGGGGGAAGGTACTAACATCCAGAAGTACCATAAAGGTCTCCATCAGAAAGTGAAATATTTTAGCTACTTGGAAACATAGTGTATAAAAATTGATGAAGCTTTTATTTTTGGCTGACGCAATTGGGGTTAAGTGACTTGCCCAGGGTCACACAGCTAGGAAGTGTTAAGTGTCTGAAATCAGATTTGAACTAAAGTCCTCCTGACTTCAGGGTTGGTGCCCTATCCACTGTACCACCCAGCTGCTCCACAGTCTATAAACAATTAACACAGACGGCTATCTCCCCTGAAATCTCTGTCCTTTCCTGAGTGGTATAGGATTAGGTTGGGAATAAAAAGATGTGGCTTTAACATAGTTAATTTTGAACTTCACCTTTTTACATTTATATAATAGAGAAAATGCTTTCCCTATATCCCTCACAGTTGTTTTGAAGAAATAGGTATAAATTGTAAAGCACTAGATAAATGTGAACTGTTACTGGTGTGAAGAGATAAAGTAAGCATCTGCTTTATAAAGAGAAAAGTACCAGATTGTTTTTTTTTCATTTTATAACACACCTACTTTCTTTTCCAATTTGTGCTCAAACTCACACATGGGGTCTCCAAAAGGTACAACTATTAATATGTTCCCTTAGGGAATTAGAAGTACCCTGACAAATCATGATTCTAAACTTATGCCTTCCATATTTTCACCAGTATGTTTCCCATCAATAATCAATTGACTTCATCAGTTTACAGAAAAAAAGATTTGTGGATATCTCCTCAAAATGGCAAAATGAATTATAGCCCTGCTTTCTCAAAGTACTGTTTCTGAGAGGATGAAAATAGAGAAGCAGAATGAGTAATGAGCAAAAAATACAAAAATAAACTACAGTAAATGCATTTTTCCAGCCAAGGTTTACACAAAAAGACAGGCAGAAATCTATAAGCACTAGGAAGGAGTCCATTAAGGAAAATAAAATCCAAGAGTAGAATATATGGGCCAGGAATGAGCCAAAGACAATTGAAGCCTGCTGTTGGGTATCTAAAGACTAAAATTAGGAGCATGGAAACCTGGAGGCTGCAACTATGTTAATCTGATCTTAAATAAAAGTTTGGGAGGTTTTGAGAATTGGAATGGGAGGGTAACAATCATTCTACTACCTGGATCCGACTCAATTGGCACAGATCTGAACATCCCATGGGAGCCTTGAATAGTACAGCATTCAGCACCTAGAGGATACAATAGAAGAATCCTAAGTAACATAAAGGCTAAATAAGGCTCTATTATTCTTCTTAGTAGTATATAGAGCCTATGCCTGCCCAAAAGTCCCAATTCAGGATGTAAGAGTGAAAAAAGTGGCTAAACAAATGAAAATGATGTCATAGAGCCAGGGACACCTATAACACAAACTTAAAAGAAAAGAATTCATAAATTCTATAACTGAAGCCTTGAACAAAAACACAACTTTTCCATAAGCTCTGCTAGAATTCCTAGAAGAAATGAAGAACTTAATATTATTTTAAAAATATAAGTCCAGATGAAAGATCAAGAGATAAAATGAGTGTTCTAAAGGAAAGCATTAGGAGAATAACCAGATTACCATAGAAAATACAAAACCTTACCCAATAAACTCTCAAAAATTATATTGAACCAAACATAAATCAATTGCTAAATAAGACAGCACGAAATACTAGAACAAAATTGAAACACTGAAAAATCTATTAACCAAAACAATTAACTTGGAAAACAAGTTAGAACTTAAGCTTAAAAATCAATAGATTACCTGAAAATCACAACTCTTCACTTACCTATAGTATTTCAAGAAATTACTCTTGAAATCTGTATAGAGATATTTGAAGCAAAGGACAAAGTGAAAATAGAAAGAATCTTCTGGTTACTTCTTAAAGAAAATGCAAAACAAAGATCTCCAAAAATTGGTTAACCCAAACCCAGAACTTCTATGCTTAAGAAAAAATACTTCAAGAAACAGAGTTAATGTACCAATACACCATAAAGAAACAAGACATAATACTTGGCATCTAGCATTGTTGAGAAAAGACTTTGTAATATGCTCTTCTACAAGTCAAAAGATAAAGTTTTACAACCAAAAATAATTTACCCAACAAAAGGAAAAAGAAGATTTTTAATGAAATAAGAGTTTCAAGCATTCCTGTTAAAAAGACCAGATAATTGTAATGCAAACATAGGAATCAAGAAATATATAGAAAGAGTCAACATCAACATTAGCATCTTCAGTAGTAAATGACATAGCAGTTTAAAAAGATAGAGGCATCAGGTACAACATAATTATATAGTGTTTAAGAAACCAAAAGATTTTAATTGCTGGAATAAGAACTCATTATTCAATAAAAATTGCTGGATAAATATTAAGCAGTCTGGTAAAAGTTAGATTTAAATAAACATTTATTTATGTGTTAGATTTAAAAGGTCACATCATGAACAAATGAGAAGAGCAAAAAAGGAAATATCTTTTGCAATCTTCTATAGAAGAAGAATCCATAACTAAAATAGATATAGAAAAGTTTTCAGTTATATATTAAACATTTTTTTGCACAAAAAATTACTCTCAAAATGAGAAGGAAAACAGATAATTGGGTGTTTCTCTGATGTTCTCACATCCAAGATATATGCACATACACTGTGTATATATATATATATATATATATATGTGTATACATACACATATATATGTATATTTAAATAAACACGGATATACATTGGAAATATATATATATATATATATATATATATATTTAACTCTATATATGGATATACATTGGATATCCATCATTATGGAATTGATTCAAATTTATAAGGATAAGAGCTACTTTCCAATAGATAACTGATCAAAGAATATGAATAGTGAATTTTCAAAGGAAGAAATACAACCTATTCACAAAAATTTGAAAAATATTGTTCCAAAATCATTAATAATTAGGTAAATGTAATTTAAATCAATTTTGAGGTAAAAATCACACACACATACATATATATATATATACTTATAAAAAGCACACACACATATATATATATATATATATATACACACATACATATATTTTCTTACATGTTTCTTGAGGATAGAGATTGTTACTTTTGTCTTTGTATCCCTAGCACCTAGACAATGTCCAATACATAGATGGCATTTAATAAATATTTGTTAATTTAAAACAATAAAAAGGGACTTACTAAGAATATATCACAAAGTTCTTGCAAAATATTTTTCCGCCAAACCTGTGAATATAGTCTGTGAATAAAGTGAGTTTATAGCAGTAGAGACTTGCATAGAGAAGATGTGACAAAAAGGTCCTTGCTCTTGGCTCTGGAAGCCTTTTCTTTTTTCTTTTCTTTTTTTTTTTTTCTTTTCTGGAATCCTCTGAAATTTACTGTAGGGCCTGGCATAGGTCAAAGAGGAGTCATCCTTTTTGGCTAGGTCTTCAAAGGCTGCTTCTCCACTGGGCGGGGCGGTTACGCTGTTGGGTTTTGCCAATCTGTCATTGATGATATTACTCTCTCCCTCTGATTTTTCTTGAGGGCTTGGGGAGGGAAAGATTGTAGTTACTTTCCTTCAATCTCTCCAGATTTTGGAAGGTTCATGAGGTTGCTGCCTGGGTAAATCCATCTTAACCTTGCTTCTTGGTCACTGGATTAAGGAAGCAAATATGAACAAGACAGAAGTGACTCTATTCTCCCAGCTACCAAGAAGAGATGGGAATTAGGGCAGCCTTTTCCCCATTTGGCTTTCAGGTCTAGCTCAAAGTAGACCTCCTTGAAGCTGCACAAGGAATAGAAATGGACAAAGGGGAAGTTCATCCCTTTTGTACACTTATTCAGTTCCAGCTCAGAAATCCGAGTCATCAGTTCTTCCAGTTCTGCAAATAATTCCCCTGAGTCATTGACATGGTCACTTAAACTAAAAACAGGTAGGGTGTAGCTGAATAAGCTCCAAAAACATACCCTCAAAAGCCATACAAGGTATGATTTGATATACCCAAAGGATTAAACCCAGAGCTGGAATGTAGCTCAGATATGATATGCAACATTCAAAAGGAAAAGCATTGGTAAAAGCAGGGTGGAGTAGAACAGTATAACAAGTACCTCTGGACTTTTGTCCCAGACATAATCCACTACATTTGTTGTCTCTCCAAGATCGAGAGGATGACTGCAAAGGCTTGGGGATGTCTTTTATCTACCATCATTAATTCAAACCCCAACTGACTATGTTCTCCTTATTGTTATGGACCTGAGATTAAATGTCAGTTCCTTCTAGCCATTTAACATTAATTAGCTTCTACCAAAGGATAATTATTTCAAACATCAAGTTAGGGGAAAAATGTTTATAAACCTTTTTCACTCTTTGGGGCACATATTTTCCTCTTTACAGCCATCTCTGGAAGAATAGGTTCAAAATTTAGCTCTTTTCCTCTTATAGCATTGGTCCTATCAAGTTTTCATTCAATAGCAGCCATTGGAGGGGTCCTCATTTGATCTTTTTCTGATATGGGTCCAGAAGACAATCCTTGTTTTTTGGGCCATTGATGCTGGGCTGCCTAGAACGCTCAGCCTGGTGTACTGGATTATTCTTAAACATAAAATAAAACACTTAAATTACAAAACACAATTCTCAAATACAATTTAAAAGGTTATAAAAATTTAAATTTACAGACCTTAGATTAAGACCCCTTGAACTAGAGTGATTCTAGAAGAGGTTCTTTGTCAAGAACTATCTGATTTATTTGCCACTGAAAGATGGATGTTAAAAGGCAACATAAAGTGAAAATACAAATCCATTTGTAAAGATGGAGTATGATTTTACAGTGTTATCCCATAAAATAACTAGAAGCAATTGAAAGCAAAACAAGTTTAAAGAAAGTATGGCAAGATTTTTAACAAACAAAATCAACCCAATGACATTCAAGGATAGAAATAGAAGGAAGACTACCAAAAAAGGGGAAGGGAATGGAAAAGATTTTGAAAAGCCTTTTTAACATCAAGGATAGTGATACCACCACACTAAAATGCCTTTACAAGAAGTAGAAATGACAATAAAGATTTCAGAAATGGGAAAACTAACTGATTTGGATCAATAGGAGGAAATTAGTGTTGGAAATTATACATTTATGAGAATAAATGAAGACCTTTTATAAATAGTATCTAAATGATGGAAAGATACTAAAAGCATGAAAAACCTTAGATCTTCTTGGTCCTGGAAAGGATGAACAAGAGAAAATTAATAACTACTAATATATGACAACTTTCCCATTTATAGAAAATCTTTAAAACCATCATTCATGTGCAAATTAAGGACACATCTAATGAGGGTATGTTAATACAGAGCAAGCATACTTTTAAAAGTGATATTTAACAATGGCCAAAATTTTTATATTGTTAAACTAACTGAAATATGGAAAGAAACTACTTTAATATTCTATTATATTTATTGTTTGTTCATTATGAGTAAGCATTTGATTTAAGTTGAATAATGTGGGACCTTATATACTGTTTTGCTAAAAGGTGTCTCCTATCCATATTTCAATTATCCAACAGACATTTAAGCACAGGAAATACAAACAAAAAAGAAAATGATTCCCTGCCTTCTAGGAGCTTTTATTTGAATGAAAGTAATAGCATAAACATAAATTAATTGGTGCAAGATAAATCCAAAGTATATGGAAAGTAGTATTAGAGGGGAAGATACATAAAGCTCATTTAGGACCCCAAAAAAGGAAGATCAATTACCATTTGATAATAAGCATAAAACAGGGAGATACATCTCTACTGTGATAGAGGAAATTCAATGCAGATACCACATGAAGAAAGGATACCCTTTCAATGGAGAAGTTTTCCAGATGTTTATGTTTGCAGGTGACATGGTACAGTTTGTATCAAGCCCCAAGACACTGCAGAGCCTCCTGGCAAAGACTCGTAATCATTTAGAGGAGTTTTTCCATCCAGATTTCAACTTGCTTTGGAATGGATGCTTTTTTGTAGTTTACACAATAGTATGAATATCTAAGACAGAACAGATAAATCATGAGCTAGACCCAGAATTGAAAACCAAGTGATAAGCAGACAAAATTGCTTTTACGAAATTCTAGAGCTCTTCTGCTCATTCCAGTCTTCTATGAAATTGAAGGCCCCTTTTTCAATATGAACATTTTAATGTTGTTGCCAGATGGCAGTAAGATGGAGAACATCACTGCCAACAAAGATCTAAAGAGAAGTATCACAAAAAGGGCAATGAAAAGGTGTAAAGTTGGTGTAAGCAGGCTGCCATCTAGGACCAGAAAAAATTCTAAAGAACAGGATGAGAGACAGCATATGGTAAAAGTGATGTAATGTAACCCTCTAATATTAAGAGAAAGTAAGGAAGATCTCCAGAATGCTGGGTGGACCTCTGAGGAGAACTTTAGAAAGAAATGGGTAGATCACAGATAGACAAACAAGGATGGATAGGTTTCAATCTGTGTTGTAAAGAATTACCAATCAATGAGATACAAATCCATTTTAATAGTAAGAATTGTTAAACTGGAAAGCAGCTGAGTAGGACACAATTGGAATTATGAAAGGCCTTAAGTTTATATTTTTAATAACATACAAAATTTGGTGGAAGGTTAGAGTTGCTTTGCTAGGAAAAGAGAGATTTTAAGAGAGGATATGATAGCTAACGTCATATACTTAGAGGATGAAGGGAAATAGATTTTTTGCACTTGGACCCAAAAGATAGAACTGGGTGTTCTGGGTTTTTCAAAGTGACAAATTCTGACTTGATGCAATGAAAAACTTTCTAACAAAAATAGTTGTCCAAAGTGGGATAGATTGATTGCCTTGTGAGGAAATGGAACACCTTGCTTGAGCTATTTAAAAAAATGTTGGATAGTCACATGTCTGGCAATGTGTAGAGAACATGTTCATGGTAAAGGTTGGAATTAAATAACTTTTTAAATCCATTCCAATTCTGAGATTCTATGATTATGATTTGGGTACCTGGATAGTACTATGTGACTATGAATGTCCATTACTTGGAGCTTTTCCTCTAGACCCTGAGCCCTTTTTTCTTTCCTCCTTATATTTTCTCATTTGGTGATATTGTCAGCTTTCCTATATTCAATTATCTCCATGTGGATAATTCCTATATTTATTTATTCTGCCCTAGTCTCTCTTTTAGGGAATTAATTGGTAAATTACTTAACTCTATTCATTCAGTTTTCTCAGCTGTCAAATGAGCTGGGGAAAAATGGCAAATCCTTCTAGTCTCTTTGCCAAGAAAATCCTAAATGGGGTCATGAAGAGTCGGACACATGTGAAAAATGGCTCCACAACAATACCTATTGATTGATTGTCCTGAATGCTTCCCATGCGCAGGACTCAGGGTTTACCTGTCCAGGTAATGTTTGGTCTCATTCTTTCATCACCTTTGCCTGAAAAGGTGCTCATTGGCAGTGGCTCCATTATTAGTTTCTCCTCCATTATCACTCTGATCTATGTTGTTCTAAGTTACTCACCTCCCTCCTATTCCCATCCCAGCACTGAATAATCTGTCTATTCCCACCAAGGTTTTTCTTGGTTGTTCTGGCTGAAGTTGCTATCCTCTATTTATAACTTGCCTTGTATTTTGCATCTCCTGTTATGTCTTTATTTTGGTTTCCTATCCCATTTTTTTCACTTATTCACTTCTCCTCCCCAGGAAATGGTACCACCACATCTTTTTCCAAGTTTGTGGCCAGAATGTGTTCTGTCATGCTTTGAGGTCCAGGGCCAGAATAGCTTCTGGAGCATTTAAACCGTTCTGCTTTTTCTCCTTGTTCCTATAGCCCCACAATCAATACAAACCAAGGTATTCCCATTCCCTTCTCTTCCTCCCCTCCACCCACACCAATTCATGGGGAGTTTTTGCTATTTGCTTCTTCCCTCCTCTGTCATCTGGGCAGTATGCCTCACACTTGGTACATACCTCCCCCTGAGACTTGCAAGTTCCTCTACTTCCTCTTCCTGTTGGTTTTCATATTACCCATTTTCTTCTGCCACTGCTGCTGTATTGGACTATGAAAATCAGCCCAGTTCACATTTCTGAAATTTCTTCATAGGTCTCTGAAAGGACAAGACATAGAAAATGTTTATCAATCAATCATTTATTAATCATTATAACACATTTATGAAGCATTTATATTCCAGGCACTCTTTCAGGCTCTAGCTTAAAAACAACAACAACAACAAAAATTGAAATAATCTCTATTCTTAAGAAGCTTCCCTATCAGAGTATACTAGAACCTGTAACTTAAAGAGGAAAGGGTAGTCCTGACAAAATAAAAAAGATTCATGTTTCTGACACAAACACAACTGAGATTAGTTGTGGTATATGCTAAGGCATTCATATAGGCATATAGGTATCTGACTCTCCATTCACCTTTTCAATCATGTCAATTGAACAAGCAAAAAAATATTTGCCATAATTAAAGGAACAATTTGAAAGACTTGTATAAACTAAAAAAAATGAAATTAACCGAATCAGAAGAACAATTTATAGAACAATAACACTATAAAAAATAATTCAGAGATTTCAGATCTCTTAATATATTGACCAATCATAATTTCAGAGGACTGATACTGATGAAGTCCATCTCCTGACTGGCAGATGATAGACTCAGGATGTAGAACAGAGCATATGTTTTGGACACAGTTAATGAAAGAATTTATTTTGCTTGAACATAATTATTTTTACAAGAAATTTATTTTTTCCCTTCTCTTCTTCCCCCTCCTTTTCTTCTTACTCCTTTTCCTTCCTTTTCTTCTTTTTAATCAATGGGATGAAGTTGGGAGTAAGAGAAAATAAATTGTTGCTAGTTAAAAAGCAAACTACAATTTAATAAAAAACAAGTATAGCAATAGCAAGAGCATCATCTCTTGGTATGGTTAACTACTATTTGATATAAAAAATGAGCTGACTTGCAAATGTGAGCATGATCCAATGCTTATACATACTGTATACAAAAAAAATACTAATCCATCCCTCCCTCAATTGGATGTATACTTGGATAAGCTGTTTTGAAGTATTGATGAAAAGTTGTGCTGATCCATCCACATATTCTTACATCATTCCCCACATAAGCTGATGACTAGCCAAAGTCAGGATTGCTGTCTATGGCTACAGAGTAGTTTCCTATAACAGAAAACAGATGGTAAGTTATCATTTGAAAAAAGTCTTAAAAATGTACTTACTAGGTGAACTATAAATACTCCAGCTTAGGATAATGCTCCTTAGGCAGAGAGGGATTTAAAAGTGCTTCTTTCCTTCCTGCCCTCCTCAGCACTAGGTTGGAATAGCTCTTATAATTTATTACACATTCACATTGTTCTCTGTTGCATCATAGTTTTATGTTTCTACATGCAACATTCAGAAATTGCATGCACAGGTTGTATTTTCCCTAGGTCAGACCTCTCTTAGTGGCTGACAGAATGACAATCTGTAACCAGCATAAGAAGCCTTGTTCAGCTTTCTTAAAGATGTGACATCTTGCAGAAGAACTTATCCTTTTAAGTTCTACCATTGGAAAATTTTCATTTTTCCCCCAGGTCTAGAATGGGGAAAGAGTAAAATTAAAAGAATAATGTCTAAAAATAAAAATCATTTTCAATTGAAACTGATTTGTTTCTCACCCCTAAATCTTTCCCCTACAGACACTGTAAATGAATGAGTTATGTCAGCATCTAATATATTCAAGCTATTGCCTGTCTTAGCCTCAAGCTCAATTTGATGCAAGCCAGAAAAGCCTACAGAGTTTGGCTGGTTTTTAACCTCATCTAGAAAAGCAGATGGTGTGGCTGCTGCAGTCTAAAGAAAGTCTTTTTTTAATAGTTTCCTCAGCTAGCATAAAAAAGCACTTGAGAAGAACAAATTCTATGACTCAAACATTTCAGAAAAAAAGTCTCCCTATTTTATAATATTTTTGCTTGTACTTATCATTTCAACCTGTAAGAATATCATAATGGTCAATAATTAAAGTTGGTCTATAAATCATTCAACTAGCTTTTATTAAGCTAGAAGGCCTGCTGAGGATACAAAACAAAAAAAAAACAAAACAATTCCTGACCTCAATAAGTTTATGATCTGTTAGTTGATATTCTGAACTTTCTGGTGAAATGTAAAAGAGTATCAGTGTGGAATACTATGTATATATGCATGTATCTACATATATAAGTATATATAAATATATATTTACAATATACATATATATACATACATATACTGTCAGACATAGTTGATAATTTTCCTATTACCTTTTTAATATTTGTTAATATTGTGTAAAAGACTGGAAAGAAATATAGTTGGAAATGCACATGATAGAAAAACAAAAGGTATCAATAAAAATAAGACAAATATTTTAATGGGCATGGTATTGGACCTAGAATCAAAAGATCTAAATTAAAACTTAATCTTGGCCAATATTAGCCTTGATTGCCTCACTTTCTGTATCTATAAAACAGGGATAAAAATAGCACTTATCTTCTTGAGTTATTTTCAGGATCAAATAAGATAAAGTGTTTTGAAAAATTAATATATCACATAAATATTAGCTATCATTATTATAATTTACAGTAGTAATAAAAGTAAAAACATGTGCCAAGGACTAGTAAAGAGAACATCTTCCCGACTCCTCCATAACACCTTTTCTGGTTAATCAGAGAAGACAAGGATATTTTTCCTTTTCTCATCTGAAAAAGAATGGAATCCTGTCCTTATTTTCTATACAATTACTTACTTCTCATACATGAAATTAATCTATCTTCAATATGAAGATACATAAGCCTCATGCTAGAATTAAAAGTCTTTCATAATAATTATTTACCCACATTTTAAGAAACTCTAAATAAAAGCAAATCTACAGAATTATCTCCTCCCTGTCCTTCAAACTTACCTCCATGCTTTTGCTTACACTATTCCCCCACTCAGAAAAGCCCTCACCACTATCTCCTATTTGAATTCTATCATTTGATTTCTAGCTTAGCTTCCATCTTTGTTTGCCATGAAGCCCTCACTTAAATATTACAATCTAGATTCATGTCTCCTTCCTCAAACTACCTCTAGCATTTATGGTGTGTGCCACAATTTGTTCCATTTTATAGACTAATTTTCTACTTCACATATTTTCTACTTTTCTACTTCTTATATACTTAAGATTGTGGACTCCCTAGAAATATCTTACAGCCCTTTCCTATGCCTAAAGGTACCTAGCACAGTGTTAGGCATACAGTAGATGCTAAATAAATACTTGCTGAAATGAATATACATTAGCTCAAAGATCAAAAGTCAAATAAATGCATTTATTCTATCTGCAAGCATTTATTAAGCAACTACTATATGCCAAATGTTAGGCAAGATATCTTTGCATCTCTACTAGCAATGATTAACTGCCAGGCTCTGTTAGAGCCCTCAGTAGCTACTTTTCTTCAATTCTTTTGTGATTTCTACTTTATGAATAGGATCTGCAGTTTCACTGGGGTAAGTGTTCTTCATCAACAGAGAATGCAGCATCCAGTAGAAGGTCTTTATGAATTGTGGTTGAAACCTGGCCTGAATGCCAAGCCTTTCTATCTTGGTAGGGTCTGTTAAAAGTTGTGTTCTGTTGGCATAGCCTTCAGAAACATAAAATAATTTCCAAATCATAATGAGGCATCAGAATGGGACTCTTTTTGGAAGTTATTGATAAGGATGAATGAAAATATTAATTCACATAGTGTGCCTTTCATAATAAGACCGGATTCAATCTATATTACTCTAATCAGTATTAATTAAAGCAGTCTTACTTGAACTTACAAATTCCTTAAAGAAAAGTTTAAACAAATAACTAATAGTTCACTTACTAATTGCTCTAATCTACTAATAGTGGCTTTTAATCAACCTTCAGTCTTTTTTTTCTAAATAGTATTTTATTTTTTCCAAAATACATATATAGTTTTCAACTTCAACATACATTTTTCTTTCTTTTTAAAAGCTTTTTATTTTCAAAATATATGCATAGATAGTTTTCAACATTCAACCTTTCAAAACCTTATGTTTCAATTTTTCCCCTCCCTTTCTTCTTCCCCTGGGAGCAAATAATCTAATATATGTTAAACATGTGCAATTCTTCTATACATATTTCCACAATTATCACACTGCACAAAAAAAATCAGATCAAAAATGGAAAAATGAGGAAGAAAACAAAAGACAATCATAAAACAACAAAAATGAAAATACTATGTTGTGATCCACATTCATTCTCCATAGTCCCCTCTTTTGGGTGCAGATGGTTCTCTCCATCACCAAGTCCATTGGAACTGGCCTGAATCACTTAGCTGTTGAAAAGAGCCATTTCCATCAGAACTGATCATCTTATAATCTTGTTTCTGTGTACAGTGTTTTCTTGGTTCTACTTGCTTAGCATCAATTTATGTAAGTCCCCCCAGGATTCTGAAATCCTGCTGATCATTTCATATAGAATAATAATATTCTACAACATCCATGAACCATAACTTATCCAGCCATTCTCCAACTGATGGCCATGCACTCAATTTCCAGTTTTTTTGCCACTACAAAAAGGGGGGCTACAAATATTTTCACACGTGTCATCAACCTTCAATCTTTAATACCTTCATAAAGGTCCAATATATGTCAAATTCATGTCAAAATATTTATAGCAGTTCTTTTTGTGGCATAAAAAACAGGGATAACACTTCTTATCAATTTGGAAATGGGTAAAAAGATACAAGAATCCCAAAAACGTAGTGTGGAAATATAAAGGAATATTATAATGTAGTATGAAATAACAAATATTAGGGATTCAGGGAGCTATAGAAAGATGAGTATGAACTGATACAGAGTGAAATAAGTAGAATTGGAAGAAAAATACATAGAATTCTATCAATATAACTAAAAAGATCACTTAAAAGATTGGTGTCAAACTCAAACAAAAATGGGTACAATCAAACCCTACATAAATTCCTATGAGTTGCATATTGACTTATTTTTAAAATACATTATCATCTATGTTTTATTGTATTTTTATTTATTTTGTTAAACATTTCCCAATTGTATTTTAATTTGGTTCCAATCATACTTGAGCCACATGTTTCCCACTTCTAAAAAAAAAGAAGTCAAATGGTGGGTAACAGTCTCAGAGAACAAAAGATGAAATCTACCTATCTTCTCTCAGCCAAATGATATCAGATGGGATGAGTGTTTAAATGTTTTTGTTGATTTTTTTTTGTTACAAGGCAAATTTCAGTGCTAGTGGTTAGTTGTTAATACTTAGAAATGATGGTTATATAAAAACAATAAATATTGATACATTTTATTCTTTTAAATAATACATATATATTATATATTCTGTGTATATTGTATATAAATATATCAGCTGTTTTTATTATCATCATTTCAATCATTGAATACTTATTAAGTTCACATAGGGTACCTCTCACTATACTCAAAATTACAGTAATTTAGAATCTGCATATGTTGAAATTTTAATAATATACAAGATAGTTACCAAATCCCTCTAACACTTATGCCAGTTAAAAATATATTTTCCTGAACTGAACTTTTCTCCTTTTACTTAAAAAGAGAAAAAGTAAATTATTTAATAATCAGTGAGAGTTTACAAAGAAAGGAAAGTTTACTAATAATGTCCAGAAACAAACAGAAAACTCAAGTTGGCCTGTGAAGATGTAGGCTGAGATTAAAGACCATAATGAGTATATGTTTGTGATGTGGTATGCCCTGATAGCCATGGCATAAAACCATGGGATTTATTAAAGTTAAAGAAACTTTCCATGAGATTTCCAGAAAGCTCAACTTAATTTTTAATAGGATCATTCTGTTAGAGATACTAGCAAGGAGTTTGCATTTTTCTCATTTTATAATATGGGGAACAGATTATCTATTCAGTATCTTTTTTTTTCTCTTACATTCATTCACTAAGATAATCAGTTATTCTTAATCCAAATTGCCTTGCAAAAAAAAGAGATGGTTATTGTTATGACAGCATTTAAGAACATCATGTGCTACATGATGTTCAGGAAATAATATGTGGAAAATGGTCAATGTTGAACATGCTAAATTTATTTTTATCTGTTATCAGTTGACCATTTTACAATGAATTTGCTATATTAAAATACCACAAATTGTTATATTCCTAAAAATCAGTAAGAACATATTTTAATATAATGACTGGTATTATATGGAACACAACAAGTATTCTGATCACTAAAATAGAATTCAGAATACCTATATTCTCTTTTTCCACTAACTTGTATGTCCTTGGGCAAAGCATTTAATATTCATGAGCTTCATTTTCTTCATCTGTAAAACAGAGATAATAATACCTTCCCTTTGCATTATATGTGTTGTAAGGATTAATTAGCTCATAAAAATCCATAAAGGTGCCTTACAAATAGATACAGTAAATACACAGACTATTATTACTTTAAGATTTTTTTTATCAGATATTCTTTATGACTAGCTGGAAGACACCATATGTTTTACTTAGTATTTCTAATAAAAGTGTCTCTTATAGCATATAAATGCCCTGGATATTTTTTCATGTAAATTTTCTTATTTTATAGGTGTAAGGGATGGTTTGAGCTAAAGGAAAATGATCATTTGGAGTTTGCTTTGGTTGATTCTGACTCTGCTACAATAGAGTCATTTTATAAATTCCACAAAGCTTAGAAGTAGAAAAGATCTTAGAAGTTTTTTAGTTCAGTCTTTTACCTAATCTTGTTAATTAAATCCAAAAGAGCTAGTTATTTGGTCTCCTTTTGAAAATGTTTAGTATTTGGAATGCATACTATCTCACATGCTATCTATGACATAGATCTAATTTTCAGAAATTTGTTCTTATACAGGTATATCCTAATCTAACATTATTAATTGGAGTTGTTTTAGATGGAGAACATTACAGGAATAGAGGACGGCCAATGAAAAAGCACAGAGTTAGATGTAAGATGGGATGGAGCAACAGCAACAGGGCCAGTGTTGTTGGACAGTATAAGGAAAGGAATTGGAGATTGTAAAGGAAAGGAATAGGCTATAAGAAGATGAGAAATGTAGAAAAAGGACCAGGGTTGTGAAGGGCTTTAAATGCCAAACATAACGTTTTATATCTGACCTTCAAAATAATAGAGAGCCATAGTAGTTTATCGTGGGTAATGGTGACATGATCAATCTTGCGCTGTGGGAATGGACTGGAGAGACTTTAACCAGAAGGCTATTACAACAGTCCAATGTTAAGTAATGAGGACCAAAATGTAGATAGTGGCTTATGTGAGTGGAGAGAAGACGACATAATTCTGTAAATAAATTAACAATAGACTGGACTTATTGTTTGAATGTGACTGAAAAGTTGAGGATCACAGCAAAAATGTGAATGTGAGTGACCAGTAGAATGATGTTATAGCATAATAGGAGAGTTGTAAAAAAGTGATGATCTAGGTTAGATGGTATTACTTAACTTTCTTTTTAATGGAAGGTACAATTTTTGGATTATTTGTTGTGTTACACATAATGCCTCAATAAAATAGTTTTAAAATGTAATTATTTAGGATAATATTATATATATATCTTTATTGAGATGAAAGTCATATTTCAAAAAATTTCATCTACTACTTCTATTTCTTACCTGTTAAACTATTAATAATAAATATCACTTTTCCAGGTGATAGCTCTTTACATACTTGATGATTGCTAGGATTTTCCCAATATATCGTCTTTTTTCTCTTTATATATAAAATATTAGGATATTAGATGGATTAAGGTTTCCATATAACACTACTGGCCTGTAAAGTAGACATTAGAAATCCTGTGGTACATTGGAAAGTGCTCTCAATTTGGGGATAGAAAAAGTGGGCTCATATCTTAGATTTATTACAAACTAGGTATGTGAACTCAGACAGTCACTAGCTATGTGACCCTGGCAAGTAACTTAATCTTGTTTACCTCATCTGTAAAATAAGCTGGAGAAAGAACTGGAAAACTACTCCAGTATCTTTGCCAAGAATACCCCAAAATGGGGTTTTGAAGAGTCAGACATGAGTGAAATAACTGACGAACAATAACAAATATAAATTTGGACAAGTCAATTAACTTCTATGACCTTTAGTACCTTCATTTTATTAAAAAGAAAAGAAAAAGAAGAAAAAAGGAGAGAAAGAGAAAAGGAGAAAAGAGAGAAAGAAAAATGGATTCTTGTTACACATGTACAGTGGAACCCTTTCAAAATACCTGTGGTGGGAAATTGAAATAAAAAGAGTATTTTTAAGGAAGTAGCTGTATTTTAAGGAAGAACCTTACAAATCACCTAGCTCAACTCCCAACAGTTTTACAGATGAAGTTCCTGAAGCCCAAAGCAATTAAGTGAATAACATTACTAATAATAATAACCTCATTAATGTAAATAGAGTAGTTTTTATACAATATCTCACTTAATCCCATTCAATGCTGGGATTGTGCCTCTAGAGCATTTAATTTAAATAAGTTACAAAGCATTTAATCAGAACAAAATGACAAAGTAAATAGCAGAAAAAGTCAAGTAATAGAATCATTTTTAGGTCTTTTATCTCTTCATAAATGGATGCATACACAGACTCCTATGCTGATAGCCCAGAAAACTCACTGTCTTTTAGGATTTTTAATCTAGGATTTCTGAAGTTGTCTTTAAAAATATTTTGATAGACATGTTTCAATGTATTTGATTTCTTTTGTAATTCTATATATTTTATGAATTGACAAGCATTGTCCTGAGAAGGGCTCCATAGAATTCATCCAAAAACCAAAGGAGTCCGTGACACAAAATAGATACCCTAGTCTAAGATTAAAAAAAAAAATAATTTTTTTTTCATTGCTTCTCGAGCTGAGTTCTAAAGTCTCCATCTCCCAATCAGCAGAGATGTTTCAGTTATTCTTGATTCTACCTTACAGGGAAGATTTTTCATCTCATACATTTCTTTAGCACTTTGTATTTGCAATAAGAGTTAGCATGCTCATCCATTATTATAATAACTAAATAATAATGATGGATTTGCTTTTTTAGGAACTTTCCTCCCCATAGCACAAAACTTCCATTTTAGTATAAATTGCACTAAGTGTACTTAATCTAGGCACTATTTTTTAAAAAAAATTTTAAATTTTAATTTTTTTTCTGGGTGCCATTCTTGATTGCCACTAGCTAGGCAAGTTTTCTAGGCTGTCTGGACTTTGATTTCCTCTTTTATAAAATTAAAGTATCATACTAAATGATTGCTAAAATCTTTACTAGTTCTAACATGTTAACAAGCCTGTGAATAAAACAAAATGTTAATTTATCATGCCTAAAACAAGGGAAGTGATCCAGAATCTATCATACTAGTATTTTGTACCTAAAATCTTAAATCAAAAATGTTCTGGTAAATATAGGTTTAATATATTTAGTTCATGTAAATAAATAAACTAATTAAACTCAATGTAAATAAATGAAACTTCATTGTAAATGAAACTCACAGTATAATCCAAAGCTTTCTAGTTTATAGAAAAATAAGACTTGCAAGTTGAATCTGAATGATTCTAATTCTGGTTTTAATATACTAACACTTGGCTAAAATTTTAGTATGAAAAAAAAACCAAAAACTTAGTTTTGATTTGGCTAAAACAAGCTTGAAGACATGCCCTAGGGATTGGCTATTATTCTGCTATTAAACTCTGTAACAATGATACCCAGTTGAGCAATATATATATATAGGCTCCAAGAGAAGCTAGGATCAGTAAATGACTAAACTTTCCAATTACATTGAGGCTAAAAGCAATTCAAGATTTAATAATAGGATTTCAAATCTTTCACCTGAATGTGATGAAGTGAGGTAGGAGATTTCATCAGTTTTATGGGGAATGACCCTATTTTTAAAAAAAAAATTTTTTTACTTAAAGTTGTTTTGTTTCTTACAGAAATGAATTGTAAACTCATTGAATTGAAGACACTAGGCATTGGATGGATTCCAGTCTTGGCTCTTCTACTAACTATTTGCATAAACTTCAACAAATAACGTCATCTCTGCTGGCTTCATGTCCATTTAAGTAAAATTAAACACTTTGACTAAATGCTCCTTAAGGTCACTTACTGTTTTATAATTCATAATCTTATTACTATAAGAAGGAAAAAATAATTTTTGTCCTATACATTCCTATGTGGTAATTGTTCTTTATTCAAATTTAGATCAGTTGAATAATGTTGGCTACAAATATCATTTTATAGGTGAAAAATTAGCATTTAAAATTATACAGCAAATGTATTTCAAACTTGGAATTAGAAGTCTTAGTCCTTGTCAGTGAGAGATTTACCTAGTTACATACAACTGAAATGTCTCTAAAATTTAATGGACAAAATAATTATGAAATCCCTTTTTGTTTATTGTTTTTGACTAGAATCCCAAAACCAGTGTCAGTATAAACATGGAACCCATGTACAGAGAAACTGTATTTCAAAAACTACTACCATCACGTTTCACCAACTTACATTCTGAATTCCTCCACTTCCACCAACATCCAAAAGCCAGAATATGCAATGCTTCATAAAAAAACATGCCAAGTGTTGTTGAAATATTATATGCCATATATAGCACTGCAGCACTAACAGCTTGCAATATTTATAGCATATTATCATGTAAGATTCACTTCTGATGATGCTATGTGACATTTATCTGACTGAATTCAGCAAGGAAGAATGAGGAGGGAATGATAGCTTCTCCTTGCTAGATTAAGGACAAAATTTTTCCAATCTTTTATATAAATAATCAACAATCATCAAAAACGATCCAATAACTGAAAAAAATTTGGTAATATATGGCTTAGTCTAATGCTCTATGTCTTGTTCCTATTTCTGATAAATTTCTCTCTGCCTATTTTCTCCATTGTCCCGGATCAATGCTCAAAGATGATTATCCTCTCAAAGCCAAGTCTACTATTTATTAGGGTGACACAGAGGGGCAGTTTGACCTCATTTCCAGGGATCTTTCCTTCTTAAGACAGGCAAATACTTCAATGACCAAAGCTAATTTTAATAATTCATATTATATGTAGATATATTATTTGATAGTATGTTATTTAATAATTCATTTAGCTTTAACAGAATATTAAATAGCAAATATCTCCATTCTGATAGTTCCTATAAACATATATATTCTTATGAAAACATGTTTAATAGGGGAAAAAAATTCACCTAGGAAGAAATCTCAAGTTTTTACCTATCTTCTGATATCTAAGAAATATTGAATAATAAGAAGTAAATATCTCAACCAGTAATGTTTTGTCCCTCCTATCCTAGAATTAGGTACAGTTTTGAAATTAGATTCTATTGGTATTGGCAGTAGTACCTAGTGTCATCCAATTGAAAAGTGAAGACTGGAAGCTTTTTTAGCCAGTTCATTTGGTTGTTGTTGTTGTTTTTGATGATGATGATGATAATGATGGTAATGACTGTAAAATGAAAGTGTAGAGAAATGGAGGGTCACTAGGTAGCACAGTGGCTAGAGAGGTCAACCTGGAGTCAAGAAGACCTGAGCACAAATCTAGCTTAAGACACATATTAGTTGTGTAATCTTGGGCAAGTCACTTAAATTCTGTTTCTCTCATGTTCCTCATATGCAAAATATATTAGCAGTTCCCAAAGAAGCATAGAATGTTGGAAATGATGACTTTCCTACAGTCACATAGTCAATTAATACATTTAATAAGACATGGTTTCACTACCTCATAAGCTCTGATTGGAGAGACTGGAAAGGAGAGATCTCATTCCAATCCTCCATTTAAGAAGATTATACAGGCCAGCCATCTCATCATTTTTCACCTATTTCCACTTCTCTGTACATCATTTTCCTCCATCTTTCTCTTTTCAGATTCTTTCTATGTGCTGTTTTTCCTACTATATTGTGAGATTCTTCTTTGGCACATGGTATATGCTTAATAATGTTTATTTATAGACTGTTTCAACAGTTTTTGTCTAATAATGAGTTATTATCTCAGTAACTGGAATATTTGGACTTGTCAAACATTAGGCTTGTTTATATTTATGTGGTATGTCAAATCTGTTCCTGCTACCTTCCTATTAATTATAATGAGACTTTTTTTGAAAAGAGGAAACAAAAGGAATGTTATATAAATCAGGATCTTTTGATCTTTTGAAATTGTTTATTCAGATATCAAAAAAGTTTGAGAATCCATGCTTGTTTTTTCTAATTCCAGATATCTACATCTCTCTATTTGCCCTTTACAGAAATAAATAAAAACTCACCCATTTCTATTTAGTTTCATTTTTATTTCTATTTTGGAAATATTTGTATATAATTTGTTGTTGTTTAGAATATTAGAACATCTTGCCAGTGAAATTGACCTTGAAATTTCAATTCCCACATAAGTCAGTTAATTTTGAGTTGTTCCACAAACATCTCTATCAGAAAATGAGAAAAAAATTCTTTAATAATGGTAATCACACATAACATGATTATTCATGATAGACAACACACTTCTGAAAATATTATCTTTCATCTCATCAAAGAATAGCATGCATACTTTATATCTATATGGATGGAAGGAAGTGGGTTAATAGGCTTAAAGAACTTAAGAATCTATGTTCACTTGTTTTCTCCAATCCTATTGATAATCTAAAAATATTATTTGTATTATCTAAATAATTCCACAGAAATATTTGCAATGTACTTAATCTCAGTCCAGTCATAATTCAATTCTTCATAAGATACCATAATGAGATAGTATATCATTAGAATTTAGGTACTTTTTTAGAATGTACAAATTCAGACTAATGGAAGAGGAGGCCAATCTGAATTAGTATAACATCTAAATCATAAAACATTTTGAAGGAAAATAATTTTTATAACATACAGTACTAAGAGCTAAACTAAAATAAGCATTGTTGAATAGTCATGCTTTATGACTTATAATTAACATATCACAACATCACTGTAAAGGGCTGAAACTCTTGAGCCAATGCACTGGGGTAAGATAATCGAGCACTTGAGGCTAATTATCTATTAGACAATACAAGAATATGCTTGGAAAATGGCCCTTCCCATTATTCTGTGCTGGCCCAATCATTTGGTGTATACAAAGAATTGTGGGAGGGACTAGGAGGTGCAGTGAGACTGGCCAGGGTCACTTCTGGGCAGGAGAGGAAGAGGTGAGGCACAGAGATCCTACTTGTCCACTGTACCGCTAAAGACCAAGAATAAAGACTTTTGCTTACCCTGACTCTGGCTGATTCTAAGGCATCCAGGGTGCTAATGCTGTCGCCACATTTTGTGCCCAACTGGGACTGAGGACCCTAATTTCACTGAAGAAGCCCTTGGGGACCAAGAAATAGGGTGAGTATTTTAATAGACAAACAGGGAACATACTTTGTTAAGGGCTAAATTAGTAACCTTTTCTAGCTGAAATGGGGTAGATATTAGAAAAAGATTCTCTCCCATCCCCATCCCCACCCTGAGGGGGTGCTATAGAAAGCATGCTTAAGATGATCAAGGGACAAGGCTTACTTGTAGCTTAGTTGCATATTGCTAGATTCTTGGGTACATTAGAATGCACATCCCCTTGGTTCTTAAAGGAAGAAGAAATAGGGCTAGATAATTGGAAGCTGGTAGGAGAGCAACTATGTGAATACTACAATGATAAAGGTCCTCATTCAATTTCCAAGGAAACATTCTATATATACAAGATAAAACAATTGGCCTTAAAGAATCCTGCAAGTTACAGAAAAAAGAAAAAAAAATTTTTTTTTTTTCCCCCCTGAGGCTAGGGTTAAGTTACTTACCCAGGGTCACACAGCTAGGAAGTGTTAAGTGTCTGAGACCAGATTTGAACTAGGGTCCTCCTGAATTCAGGGCTGGTGCTCTATCCACTGCACCACCTAGCTGCCCCCAAGAAAAAGTTTCAGAACAACCAGATGAGGAAGTGTGAGGAAAAAGAGGAAGACAATGAATGGATTGATATATTAATTATTAATATATTAAGTAATATATATATATATGTATATATATATATATATATTAATAGCTATATCACTAGAGGGCATATGGAGTTAAGTGAGAATGAAGGGTGTGATGAAGGGCATGGTGATTCTCCCTCTCACCAGACATCATCAATCCCACCTAAACCTGAACTGGTTCTTGATATGCCCCCATCAACTTTACCTTCAGGGATGGAGGGAGGAGAAGGAGTGGGAGGGGCAGTGATACCACCAGCACCTCCCGCCCACCAATTACCCCCTCCTATGACTAGATTGCAAAAGGCACTACTTAAAGCCACAGAAGAAGGAAGGGCAGGATTTTGATGATTTGAAAATCAATATGTATCCAGTGATTAAGCAGTTTAACTCTTCATGTCAAGAAAGTAGAAGATACACTCCTTTTGATATAGAAATCCTTGAAGACCTGAAAAAGGCTTGCTCTCTTTATGGGGCTACATCAGTTTATGTTAAGATGTTATTACATCTTATGAAGTCTTAACCCCTAGGGACTGGAAAGGACATGCTAAGAACAGGGAGAAAACTTATTGTGGCTTTCTGAATATTGTGAGCTCTGTAGGATATAGGCACAACAAAATAGTCATAGTGGAGTTAATCCTCTAATCACCTATGACCAACTAACAAGTGTAGGTTCTTATGCAGACATTTCAGTACAGATTACTTACCCCTTAGCAGCATATGAGCAAATTGCTGTTGCTGCTAACAAAGCATGGGCTTTTCTCCCTGGTAAAAATGACAAGGGTGAAGCCTTCACAAAAATTGCACAAGGACCAAATGAACCCTTTGCTGATTTTGTGGGATGCAGACAGCTGTCATACAAACTAATGGTGAAAATGCAGTATGATAAGGCAGTTTGCTAAAGAAAATGCTAAGGAGGTTTGTAGAAGAATTATACTAGGACACAAGGATGCTCCTTTAGAGGAGATTATAAGACTCTGTGTCACAGTGGGCACAAATGCCTTTTATATCCAAGCTATGATGCAGACTTCCCAATATCCCAACATGGGAAGATAGGATCCCTTTTGGCAAGGGACGTTCAGAGAGACTCGTCAATGCTTTCAATGTGGTAAAGTAGGGCATCTGAAAGCTCAATGTTGGCATAGAGACAGAGTGAGAAAACAGGGTGGGAGAACAAGACCCAATACCCCATATCCAAAATACAACAGAGGTTTCCATTGGGCATCAGAATGTAGACTGATTGAGGGAAAAAGGATGAGGGGCCCAGGTCCAGGGCCCAAGGCAAAATATACACAGGGCATGATGGCAGCCAATGCTATACCCAGAGAGTGCCTAGAAGTCCAGTACCCAGACATGACCAATCATCCAGGAAGCCATCTGATGGGAGAAAGGGATTACAATTGGGGAGGATAAAACTGTATGCAGCTGGGACAATTGAGATACGCCATGGAGAGGACAAAACAATGTCCATCCATACATTGATGTGGGAAACTGGGGAATGTGTAGCTAATATCCCAGTCAGTAACACAGGTAGACAATGTGTGACTTATCAATCAGGAGAAGTAGTAGCATCAGGTTTATTGATACAGACTTCTAATAAGCAACCTGGTGATAGTCGCCCAGATTCTGACTCCAATCCACAAAATCCAGGGATATATCTGTGATAGCTGACCGACATATGCTCACTATCTATATAAATGGCATACCATTAGAAGGACTGGTAGACACTGGTGCAGATTGTAGTCATTAGAGGTGCCAACTGGCCTAGTCACTGGCCAAAGTTTAAGGCAGACACCTACATGTCTGGGGTAGGAAGACCAATAGCAGCTCAAGTTAGTGCTGCCCCTTTGAGATGGACATTTAAATGTGAAACAGAAGTTTTTACTCATTTTATAGTTGAAAAAATCCCCATCAATCTGTGGGGAAGAGACATTTTACAACAATTAGGGTTAAAAATGAGTATTTCGGTTTTTTAGGCAGGGCTGCTGTTGAAGGCCTGCCAACACTTTCACCTGTTCCTATCCAATGGAAAACTGATGCATCAGTGTGGATAGAATAGTGGCCCTTAGGTAGCGATAAAATTCAGGCATTATTAGATATAGTACAGGAGAAACTTGACCAAGGACACTTACAACTTTCTCAAAGTCCTTAGAATTCCCCAGTATTTGTTGTAAGAAAGAAATCTGGAAAATGGATCATGCTGATTGATTTAAGAAAGGTGAATGAACAGATGGAAACTATGGGAACTCTTCAACCTGGACTTCCATCTCCTACTCAATTGCCTAGAGAATGGCCTCTTTGGGTTATAGACATAAAGGATTGTTTCTATTTCATACCTCTAGACAAGGAGGTTATGAAAAGATTTGCCTTTTCGGTGCCTAGTGTTAACTCAACTGAGCCTTATAAAAGATAGGAATGGACAGTTTTGCTGCAGGGAATGAAAAAAACAGCCCCACTATGTGCCAAGTGTATGTTGCTCCTTCTCTTACTCCAGTAAGAAAAGCATTTCCAAAAGTAATGTTATTACATTACATGGATGATATATTGGGATGTGCACCTGAGGATCAAATGTTAGAAACATGTCTACAAAAGACCATGAAAACACTAAGAAACTATAAATTGCACATAGCTCCAGAAAAAAATTCAAAGACACGCTCTTTTTCAATATTTAGGATATGAAGTCTACCCTAAGATGCATATAGTACAAAAACTTTCCTTAAGAACAGAGAAGCTAAACACCTTAAATGATTTTCAGAAATTGATAAGAGATATCTAATGGATATGTCCAGTGTTAGGCTTTACTACCTATCAATTAAAACCATTATATGACATTTTAAGGGGAGAAAGTGCTTTAAACTCTCCACACCAGCTTACAAAAGAAGCTCAAGAGGCTTTAAGAGAAGTTGAACTGGCTTTATCTAATGTGGTTAAAAGAGTCACTCAAAAAACTTTGGAAATATCAGTTTTTGCTATATAAGAGGCAGCTACAGCAGTCCTTCATCAAAGAGAAGTGTGATGGAGTGGTTGACCCTCCCAGCACAATCAGAACAAAGCCTTATTCCTTACTCAGTGCTTGTGGCTAGAATTTTATTAAAGGCCATTAAGTGAATAGTATAACTATCTGGGATAAGACCTGACAAGATATACACCTTTTATACTAATGCACAAATTAATGTGTGCTGTGAAACCATCCCAGAGTGGCAAATTTTATTAGCTATGGCTCCAAATTCTACACATGGGTCTCCATTAAAGATAACCAGACATAATTGGTGATGGATTCTTGAAGAAAAGGTTTCTAAAGTTCCTCTTCAAGGACATACTATCTTTACAGATGCATCCAAACATAATGTTTGTGCTGTATACTCTTGTAATTTAACTATGAAGAGAGCAGTCAGAACTCCTTTTCAGTCCTCTCAGCAGAATGAATTGTATGCAATCATTCTATCTCTTACTTATTATCCAGGAGATATAAATATAACATCTGATTCAGTCTATTCAGTAGGTGTGGTAAAAAGAATTGCCACAGTTCAAATAAAACTTGTAGCTTCTAATATATATCGGCTCTTTAAGGAACTTCAAGAGCAAGTGAGAAAGCATCCAGATAAGATTTATATCTTGTATGTACACTCTCATAATGGAGTTCCAGATCCTATTTTTTGATGGTAATTCAAAGGCAGATAGCCTTCTAACCATGTTGGCCAATACTCCTGTGTTTCAAGAAGCCCAAGAATCTCATTTAAATATCATCAGGCTGCTCGAGTGTTACGTTTACAATTTGGAATAAGAAGAGAGAAGCTAGGAGCATAGTAAAAACCTGTACAGCTTGCATTCCTTTCCATACTCCTACACTCCTTCCAGGGAAGAACCCTCCTCGTTTGAGACACAATGAAATTTGGCAAATGGATGTGATCCATTATAAATCTTTTGGTCATCTGTCTTTTATCCATGTTGTGGTAGACACCTTTTCAGGATTCACTTTTGCAATACCAGCAGCAAAAGAGAAAGCCCCAATAGTCACTGAATTCCTTATACAAGCATTTGCAATTATGAGTGTGCCATAAGCAATAAAACAGGCAACGGACCTGCATATACTTCTAAACATTTTGCACACTTTTGTGCACAGTATAAGATTTTACACACTACTGGCATACCCTTTAATGCTCAAGGACAGGCAGTAGTAGAGAGGAGAAACAGAGACATTAAGACACTTCCAAAAACAAAAGAAAGGGGGAGCCACAGGTAACCCTAGAGAACTTCTAAATTTAGCTCTTTATACTATTAACTTTTTGATTTTTTGACAAAGATGCACTGGCTCCGGCAGACAAGGTTTTATAACCCACTGGAAGGGCAGTATCCAGTCCAAGCAGCTCCACTATCTTTAGATAATCTCCAGGTGATGTGGAGAGATTCAAAAAGTGGTTTATGGAAGGGACCAGATAGGTTAACTGCTTGGGGGAAAAGGTTTGCTTGTATATCTACAAATGGAGAAGGTATCAGATAGGTGCCAATGAGCCATATTTGCCTTGTCCATTGGAGAGAGATGGAGCAGACCCTTTAAGGAGAAGACCCAAGAAACATCAAGTGGTTCTCTTGCTGACTGTGCCTACCACTGAAAAAGCCTGGCAGTTATGGCATTTGACTCATGGACATCAAAAATTGTTTGACTTCAAAACCCTCAGGAATCACTGGAGTCCCTGAGACATGAAATATTGTTGTAGGACTTGAAAATCTGCAGGAATCATTGGATTCTCTGAGACATGATAAGATTGTTGTTGGACTTCAAAATCCTCAGGAATTATTGGATTCTCTGAGACATGATAAGACTGTTATAGCACTTAAAAAACCTCAAGAATCATTGGATTTTTTGAGAAATGATAAGACTGTTGCAGGACTTCAAAATCTGCTGGTATCAGTGGATTCCCTAACACATAAAAAGACTGTTACAGGACTTCAAAAACTTCCAGGGATCATTGGATTCCCTGACATGTGAAGCAATGGACAGTAGATTGGTTTTGGACTATCTCTTGGCTGCTGAAGAAGGTGTATGTGTGACTGTTGTTTACATACCCTCCTTCTAGGACTTCTGGAAATCTTTTACAACACCATGTTGATTTATATTGTTTGTTATATCACTACTAGCATGTGCAATTCATGTTTGTTACACCACATTGAGCCTGCACTGGTTGTGGGGAGAGTCATCACTAATAGTCTGTGCATTATTGCTATATGTTTGTGTAAAAACTCCCATGCTGATGGGTTTGTGCATACCTATCTGTAATAAGACCCTTCAGTCCAGAAACCTGCTGGCAATCCCCACTTCCCTTTGGTTCTTTTCATCTCCCTTCCTGAAATGTCAGGGAGGACGTGATCATCTCCTTTTTTGTGCTTTCACCTCCCTTCCTGATAAGTCTGGGGGGGCATGATCATCTCCTTTTTGGGGTTCTCACACCTCCCTGAGAAGTCAGGGATGGCGTGCCCATCTGTGTTCTAAAACAAAAGGAAGCAGGAGATGTAAAAGGGCTGAAACTCTTGAGTCAATACACTGGGGTAAGACATTGGAGTACTGAGACTAATCACTGATTGGACAATATTCTATAAGAATATGCTTGGAAAATGGCCCTTCCCACTATCCTGTGCTGGCCCAATCATTTGGTGTATACGGAGAATTATGAGAGGGACTAGCAGTGAAACTAGCCAGGGTCACTTCTGTGAGAGATATCAATTGCTTATTAAACATATTTATATTAAATCTATTAAATTGTGTAGCTTTTAAATTTAGCACTTATTAAGTACAAAGTATTATGAGAGGTGACATGAAGGATCTGAGAAAGTAAGATGTGGGGTGGTATAATAGAAAGTGGATGCCACTTTCATTTAGTAAGAGAGTAAGGTGAGGAACTAAAAGTGTATGAGGAGACAGATTTTTTAGATATAATCATTGTATTTGTTTAACTACACTAATTGGTAAAAGGGAGAATTTTTATTGGAGAGGAGGTTAATTAGTGGGAAGTAACCAATAATGTGAAAAAATAAGAGGAAAAGTATCAATAAAACATTAAAACTTTTAGAAATACACAAGAAAATTAAAAGTTCATAAAGGAACTAAGATTAATTTTATGTATAACCTTGTTAAATTTAATATATACTTAAAAAAACTATGTAAAAGAAACACAAAGTTTCATATTTTTTGTTCTTTGTATAATGGAATTTTTGCACATGTTGGGAATAGCAAAACTCCCCAGCAACCATAGACATCATCCTAGGAAGCAATCCCAGTGGGAATGTAACATGGCAATTGTTCCTGCAGGCAGTATGCTCCATCTATTGAAAACATAGAGAAGAAAGTTCTTACCACCAAAATCCTTGGCACTGTCAAATTGTTTAACATCAGAAACTGATATGATTTTATCTGGAGGAATAACATTGCTGTTCCTTCTGAGGTTGTACCCTAAAGATCATGGAATTTTTCCATTTGATTTTCATATATGTTTTCACCTTCTATTAGAATATAAAGTCCTCAAGAGCAGGAACTGTTTTATTTTTTTATTTAATAATAATGATAATAGCTAACATTTACATTGCCCCTACTATGTGCCAGATATTGTGCTAAGCAGAATACAATTATCATCTCATTTGAGCCTCATAACAATCATGGGAGATAGTTGCTGTTATTGTCCCTGTTTTATAGATGGGAAAACTGAGAAATAGATAAAGTGGCTTGCCCAAGTCACACAGCTAGTAAATGTCTAAGATTCGATTTAAAGTTAGGTCTTCCTGACTCCAGGCCTTTCACCTGATCTACTGCCCTTGTTATTAAGTCACTTTCAGTGTCCAACACTTTGTGGCCCTTTTCTGGTATTTTCTTGGCAAAGATTTTAGAGGATTTGCTATTTTCTTCTCCAGCTCATGTGATACATGAGTAAACAGAGATAAATAGAGTTAACTGACTTCCTGAGGTTATATGGCTAAATGTCTGAGGCCAG
This sequence comes from Sminthopsis crassicaudata, assembly GCF_048593235.1. Taxonomy (NCBI): domain Eukaryota; kingdom Metazoa; phylum Chordata; class Mammalia; order Dasyuromorphia; family Dasyuridae; genus Sminthopsis; species Sminthopsis crassicaudata. The sequence continues at coordinate 449,094,949 of NC_133619.1, forward strand.
ATTTGAACTCAGAAGATGAATATTCCTGAATATATATATGAATATTCCTGACTTCAGGTGCACTATGGCTCCATCTAGCTGCCCAGTATCTGACATTTGTATTCCCAACGTTTAGTACAGTGCTTTGAACATAACGAGCACTTAATAACTACTTCTTTTGTTTGTTTGTTCATTCTTTATGTGGCTACTAAGAACTGTATTCTCCTAAACCCATCATTTCAGCAAAGAGAATCATTTATCCTCTCAAGATGACTCATCATGTCATGTGTATATTAAGTTTTGAAGGATGAACATGTATCATGTAGAGTTGAATTATTATTTAGTATATAATGAAGCCATAATTATCAAATGTCCTAGGAATGAAGTTCCTTTTCATATGACCCTGTTAGATTATCTGAGAACTGAAAGACTACATCAGAACTAAACCATATTCTTTGGACACCTAATAACTAATCTATAATTGATTGATTTAACAAGTACATCCCTCTATGCTTATCTGCCATTGTACTTCTGTTATCTGTTAAATTTGAGGATGATATCACTTGTGATACTGATTATTCATGTGTACTAAAAGAGTCCATGTGTAAAGAACAGCTCTTTTCATAAGGTGTGTTTGAGGATGCTCTATGATCTGTGCCTTTTGAAAATCTGTTGGCAACAGCAAGCCCTAGCAGACTCAACGCTTGAATTTAAAGACAATGGTCCCCATTCTTGATGACTGCATGCCAGGATAATTGGGAATGTCCATTTCCCAGCCATAGATAATAATTATGACATATTGTTTGAAGACATTGTTGAAAAAAGAAAAAAGAAAGAAAAAGAAGAAAGGAAGAAAAGGAAGAAGGGAGGAAGGAAGAAAAAAGGAAAGAAGGAAGGAAGACAGGAAGAACCAAAGAAAGAAAAGTGAAAAAATGCTTCTAGAAATGATCCTGAATTTACCTTCAGTAGAGTTCAGTTTAGTGGAAAGGACTGATTTAAGAAATTTGAATTTTAGTCACAGTATGGATGTGTGCAACTAAGGCCTGAGTTTCCTCCTCTTTAAAATGTAGTTTAGACCAGATAAACTCTCAGATCTTACTCAGCTTACTCAGAGTACCCTTGAAGTGTTTCTTTTTTTTCTCTGTTTTTAGCTTGCTGAAATTCATCATAAAAAAGTTATTACTGTATCCCTACACATGTTCAATCTAGCAGAGTTGTGGGACATTGATTATTACTTTGATGATGTAGGTAGTTTATAGTACATCATTCTTACTCACCTCATCTTGGTTCAGATGCTCAGTTCTATAACCCTTTGGGCATAGCTCCAAATTGCTCTCCAGAATGGATGAATCATTTCACAGCTCCACCAAGAATGCAATAGTGTCCTAGTTTTCCCACATCCCCTCCAGCATTTATCATTATCTTTTCCTGTCAGCTTAACCATTCTAATAGGTAAGAGGTGGTAGTTCAGAGCTGTCTTAAATTAATAGTGAGTTCTTGTCCCAGAGTCTTTGGCCTTATCAAACAGTAGATTATAATAGTCATTGACTTTTGTGTCTTCTGTATCTAACCTATTCCACTGATTCATATTTTGATTACAAAACCATTTCTAGTTTTGATGACTACCTTAAATACCCTTTGACTTAGCAGGGAGATCATAAAAAAGGGTAAAGGATCCACTGTGCAAAAATGTTTGTAATGGCTCTTTTTGTAATGTTAAGGAATTGATAATTGAAAGGATGCCCATGAATTGGGGAATAGCTGAATAAATTGTGGTATATGAATGTAATAGAATACTATTGTTTCATAAGAAATGATGAGCAGTCTGATTTCAGAAAAGGCTGGAAAGACTTACATGAACTGATGCTGAGTGATGTGAGCAGAAGCAGGAGAATATTGTATATAACAAGACCATGATTATGTGATGATCAGATATGATAGACTTAATTCTTCTCAACAATTCAGTGATAGAAAACAATTCCAATAGACTTGGGATGGAAAATGCCATCCATATCCAGAGAGAGAATTGTGGAGACTGAATGTGAATCAAGTATTCTGTTTTCACCTTTTTAAAAGATTTGCTTTTTAAAAAATAATTTTCTTTTTTTCCTTGCACTTTTTTTTCTGCAACTTTTAAACATAAAATTCTTTTATGTTTAAAAGAATTATATGTGAAGAAAGTAAGGAAGGAAGGAAAAAAGAAAAAAGAAAGAAAAAGAAGAAAGGAAGAAAAGGAAGAAGGGAGGAAGGAAGAAAAAAGGAAAGAAGGAAGGAAGACAGGAAGAACCAAAGAAAGAAAAGTGAAAAAATGCTTCTAGAAATGATCCTGAATTTACCTTCAGTAGAGTTCAGTTTAGTGGAAAGGACTGATTTAAGAAATTTGAATTTTAGTCACAGTATGGATGTGTGCAACTAAGGCCTGAGTTTCCTCCTCTTTAAAATGTAGTTTAGACCAGATAAACTCTCAGATCTTACTCAGCTCCAAAGTTCTATTACTTTATGACTCTGAAAAACCTGGCATGGAAACTATAGATCAAGGCAAAAGAATAAAAAATTCAAAATGAGAATCAAAGACACATATAGCCTACTAATGTTTTATATATGTATGTGTGTATCTCCTTGTTAGCAGTGTTCTTCTTTTTAACCTATCCTTAAAACTACCATAATAAATGATAAATATGAAGAGTACAGAAAACTTAAATGAATTGATACAAAGTTGAAAATAATATATGTAATGACAACTTAGAAAGAAAATACCAAAACAATTAAAATAGAATTTTGTGAAACTATAATGAGCAAATGTGTCCCCTGCCAAAAAAAAAAAGAAAAAAAAAAAGAAGACGAGAGCGAGAGAGAAAGAGAAATGAGTATGTACACTGCTGCCTAATTAGCAGAAGCAGGGGGACTATAAGTGTAGAATACTACTTACAATACCAGACTAGTTTGAGGTGTTTAGTTTTGCCAATGTACTTTTTTCCCTCCTTTTTTGTTATCCTTTAGCGATATTTTGATGGTTCTTTGAGATGAGATGGGGGAGGGATATATTGAATATAAGTGATATTAAAATAAAAGATAATGCAATTTTTAAAAGCAAAAGGTAAATGCATATGTTTAATGCTATAAATAATACAAAAATATTATCACCAGGATTAAAAAAAAAAACAAAAAACAAAAAAACAAATTTAGCATGACATTTCAGGCCCTCCAAAATCTGTCTCTAATCTATCTTTCAGATCTAATATTAATGCCCCCTTTACGAATTCCACCAAAAATTGGACAAAAACATTCTATCAAGTGGACTACTAATTGTGGTCCAAATTTAACTTGCTATTTCTCTCTTATTTCATTGGAATAGACAATCTCTCAAACCATTTCTTCAAAAGCCTTTTCATTCAAGACTCAACTCAGAGTTGTGTTGGAGCCACCTCAAACAAGTTCCTAAAAGTGAGCATTTTAATCTCAGACATTGGCAAACTAGTTTAAAATTTTTGGTAATAGTTGCTATTTAGCCTACCCAACAACAACAACAACATTAAAATAAATGAACAAACAATAAAATCCCTCAACATAGCAGAAAGTGTTTGGCTAGTTTTTAAAGAACTTTATGTTTATATTAAAGTAATTTCTTTTTCAGTCATTTTAGTTCTGTCTGATTCTTCATGGCCCTCATATGGGGTTTTCTTGGCAGAGACATTGAAGTCGTTTGCAGTTTCCTTCTCTAGCTCACTTTACAAATGAGAAAATTGAGGAAAACAGAGTTGAATAACTTGTCCGGGGTCAAAGAGCTAATAAGTGCTTGAGGTCAGGATTGAGCTCAGGAATGTGAGTCTTCTGGACTCCAGGCCTAGTACACTACCTACAATACTACCAAACTGATTTTCTCTTAAACAATAGCATCTAATAGAATTTAGTTTAGATGAGTGAGCTTTTGTTATTTTTCTTAATCATAGGAGAGAGAAAGCTGCTCAGTTTCTGCAGGGTGATTAGTTAACTTTTAAATCTCAAAAGTGTTTTGTAACACAATTGTGTTAAAATGAACTCTAGGGGCCTCTAAGGACCTATTCCTTTCTTTCCAAAGGGAGAATGTTACTATACATTTAGTACAGCCCTATACAGTTATCATCTATTCACTGAATTCATTTTCAAAAGTATTTTAAGGAAGCATTTCAGACTAGAAGATTTGTTAATATTTTTGTACTGTGAATTTCAATGGTTCTAAAACTGTGCCCTCATGTCTAGAGTAGTAAATGTTGTATGCAAGCAGTTACATGTTTCCCCAAGCCTCACCTACACTCTGGAATGCAGGAAGGTTTTTTTTTTTTTAAGTCTTTGAATAGGATGATACTTTGATTTTGTGCAAATATAATATAAGTAGGATATTTCTAAAAGTGTTAGAAAATATTTCGTTAATGCATTACTTTTAGATAGAAAAAAATACATTAGTGTGTATAGCAAAGGAATTACAAATTCAACAGTGACAAATAACACAAGACCTTTTGACCACAAATTTAATTTGGAATAAGGACATGTGATAGTATCTTTTCTGGAACATTCCACTCAAAGAATGTACCTGGTGAAATAATATTCCAGAAAATGTATAATGTAATGAATGAAAAAGCATATTGAAACAGTATAGCTCAACATATCCTATCTAGGTCCTTTTATGCTTTAGGGTACATTGTTTTATATGACCCAAGAGTAATAAAGAATTTCCACAAATCAAGAAAAGTAAACCAATGAAGCTATTTAGAAGAAAAAATAGAATAAACTTCTTCCTTCAAATAGGATTATGCTTATTCTCCCTAAACTTTCATAAAAATCTCACATTAAGCTTTGTATAAGAAAGGAAAATATTGTTAAGATTTGGGTTACTACAGCAAAAGAACTCAGGGAAATGAGTGTGAACCACTACAGAGAATTCCCAATCCCTCTATTTTTGTCCCACATTTTTTATTTCCTTCACAGGTTAATGGTACACTATTTCAAAGTCCAATTCTTCTTATGCAGCAAAACAACTGTATGGACATGCATACATATATTGTGTTTAACATATACTTTAACATATTTAACATGTATTAGTCTATCTGCCATCTGGGGAAGGGGGGAAGGAGGGGAAAAATTGGAACAAGAGGTTTTGCAACTGTCAATGCTGAAAAATTACCCATGCATATATCTTGTAAATAAAAAGCTATAACTAAAAAAAAAATTTGAGTTACTAAGCATTAATCCACCCTTCTATTCAGCAGTATAGAAGTAAGTGATTTGTTTATTTTTTTTAAAATGGACAAAAGCCAGATTTTTTTTCCCTTGAGCATCTCCTGTGCTGTAATGGATTCTAGGGAAAACTAGAAGTTTAAATAGGACAGATAAAATAGGACCTCTATCCTCATGGAGTCTATAATCTAGCAGGAGGCTAAAACAAACAGATAATTATAATACATAATATTATATGATAGCCACATAAGAGAGTTACTAAACAAAATAGCAGATAATGGAGAAAGTCAATGTTGATCAGAGGGATCAGGGAAGACTTTGTAGAATAGTATTTGAGTAGGATTTTAAGTGACTGGTAGCAATTCAACAAACAAATTTGGAAAAAGGAGAATGTTCTAGGCCTAAAGAATATTTTTAGTAAATTCACTGAGAATATGATATGTGTGGGATGGGGTTGAGCAAAGCATAGAGTCATAGTCACAGGATTTATTATAACTAGAAAGGACTTAAGGATCATCATCTGGGTCAGCATTTTCCAACCAATCAATCAATAAAAAAATATTGCTTACTATGTACCAACCACTGTGCTAAAAAGCAGAAGATTGTCCCTGTCCTCAAGGAGCTTACTCTTTTTTTTCTTTTTAAAAAATTTTTCAATAGTATTTTATTTTCCAAAAGCATGTAAAGATAGTTTTCAATGTTCATTTTTGTAAGACTTTGTGTTCCAAATTTTTCTTCCTCCCTCTTTTACCTCCCACTTCCCCAAGACAGCATGTAATGTAATGTAGGTTAAATATGTACAATTCTTTTAAACATATTTCCATATTTGTCATACCGTATAAGAAAAATCAGAACAAAAGGGAAATAATCTTCGAGAAATTAAACAAACAAACAAACAAAAATGAAAATACTATGCCTCAATCCATAATTAGTCTCCATAGCTTTCTCTCTGGATATAAATAGTATTTTTCATCCTTAGTCTAATGATATTGCCTTGAATCATTGCATTGTTGAGAAGAGCCATGTCCAATCCAATTGATCGTCACATAATCTTATTGATACTGTGTACAATGTTCTCTTAGTTCTGTTTTCATCATTCAGCATCAGTTCATGTAAGTCTTTCCAGTCTTTTCTGAAATCAGCTTGCTCATCATTTCTTATAGAACAATAATATTCCATTACATTTATATACTATAATTTATTCATCTATTCCCCAATTGATGAGCATCATTTAATTTCTAGTTCTATGCCAGTGCCAAAAGAGCCACAAATATTTTTGCACATGTAGGTTTGAGGAGCTTATTCTAATGGAGAAGACAACATATAAACAAATATATACATATACATACATACATATATATGTGTATAAATACATATATGTAGCAATACATATAGGATTAATAGGAAATAATTAAAAGAGAAAAAGCACTGAATTAAGAAGGAATACTTCTTGTAGAAGGTGGAATTTTTAGTTACTTCTTAAAGGAAATCTGGGGTGTCAAACCAGGTATAGGGGACAGTTAGAGAAAATTCCTGAAATGGAGAAAGAGGGTGTTTTGTTTATGAAACAGCCAAGAACTCTGTGTCACTGGATCCAAGAGCATAGGTAGGGAATTAAGATGTAAGAAGACTGAAAAGGTAAGAACTAGAATATCATGGGCTTTGAATGCCAAGCAGAACATTTTTATATTTACTTCTGAAGACAACAGGAAACCCATATTTCCTATGGGGGAGGAGGGAATGACATGATTGGACCTGTGTTTTAAGAAAATCACTTTAGTGACTTGAATAGAGAATGGCTTGAAGTGGGGAAAGATTGGAATTAGGTAGACCTACCATCAAGCTATCAATAATCAAATCATGAGGTGAGAAGAGCCAGTTTTTTCATGGGTTATAATCTCCTGCTTTATAATCCAAAAGGCTGAGATTGGGGGATCTCGAGTTCAGGAGTGCTGCCCTCGATGGGCTAAATCCATCAGGTATCTGTACTACTATGCCCTAAATTTGATGAGACATTTCCCCAATATATGGGGTCCTAGGTTGTCTAAAGAGAAGGTCAGGTAGGAAATAGCGGGCAAAGCTCCAATGCTAATCAGATTAGGAACTCTTGTCTTTATAGCCTGGGTTAAATAGGACGATATTGTTTTTAAAATAAGTGATAACCATTTTTTAAATGTCAAAAGATATGTGTGATGAGGCATTTTGGTGGTACAGTACTTAGAGCTCTGGCTCTGGAATCAGGAAGACTTGAGTTCAAATTCAGTCTCAGACAACTTGACATACTTTTGTATGTGTGAGTTTAGACAAGTCACTTAACTCTGATTACTTTTCCAAAAAAAATAAAAACGGATGTGCATGATAGTAATTGCATTTATATTGTGAAAATGCTGCAATTCAGGACTTTTTTATTTTTTATTTTTACTTATTTTTATCTATTTATTTTATCTTATTTATTTTTTATTTTTTAATTTTTATTTATTTATTATTTTGTTAATTGTTTAAACTTAAGACAGTTATGGAGAAAATGTCAATAATGCAGATTTAAAGTTTCCCACTTCCTACCCCCTTCCTCTCCACTCCAGAGCTGGCTGTTAAATATTTATTAGCATATCACTAGTTTAAAAAGAACCAATAAAAGGTTGGAAAGGCAAGGTGGCAGAAGACTATAAAGGGCCTCGAATGATATAAAAGGAACTGGAGTTTAGACAAGAGGCTAGTCACTTATGATTTCTGAGTAGATATGTGAAATGACCAGACCATGATAGCATATTACACCTGTAAGAAACTTAGAGATCATCTAATCTAATCCTTTTACTTTATAGATGAAGAAGTTCAAATAAGTCTATACTCGTGTACAATATGTATAATGAACACTGATGAAGAATCAATGCATCTGCTCATATGATAGCTTAGCTATAAATATACTAGCATTTTCACATGGGTAACTAATTAATGACATTATTCCTAGTATATTACTAACTGTAGGAAAAATAAGGATCTTCAAATTAATCCAAAAGAAAATAGGAGCTTCCCTTTATTCCCTCTATAAAATCTTCTATTTTAGAGAGAGAATGATTTGTTAATTATAACTGATTCTGGAATAAACTCCTGCCTTGACTCTTGGTTTCCTGCTGTGATCATTGGATTAAGCCTTTTAATTTACCAAAAAATGTAAACAGAAAGCAAATTTTGTCTGAAGTTAAATTGCTTCAAAGAAAAATAAATCCAAAGTCCAAAACAAGGCTTTTATTGAAAATTGGGTGCTTCCCTGAGATTTTCTATTTTGCTATTTAAAAAACAAAACAAAGCAACTGTTTACTAAAAAAAGAAAAAAAAATTTAGTTGGTACTCATTGTTAACTTTTTAGATTACCAGGATATGTGTTTTTTTTTTAACCTTACCTTTGTCTTAAAACATTTTTGAGAGACTATTTTCTTCTGCTCTTTAAGCCAAATATTTTAACAGATTTAGACTGAAAGGGACTTCAGCTTCAGAAAGGGCAATACATTTTTTAGTTACCCAATGTAATAACAATGTTAGGAATATTTTGGGGGAATTAAAGGGGTAAAAAACCAAATATATAAATAAGTGTGTGTGTGTACACACATAAATTCATAATAATTATATTGAGTAAACAAAGAAATATATTCAAATTGGCCTCATCTCTCTCCACATCTAGCACACATACTATTCATATATATTTTTTTTACCAAACCAGAAATGGAATAAGGATTTTGACATTTAAGTAAGTTTCATTTTACTTTGTTTCATTAATTTTTATTTAAGTGCATACTATCATATTGTTTGTTAAGTGCATATTGTAATAATTGGGATTATAAAGATAAAAATTTCCATGTATAGACTATTATGATTGAGCAGCATTGTAAAGTCTAAGGATTCTGGTACTACCTTTGAGGAATAACATGTTCCTCAATGTGTGACCCTAGGAAAATGGCTGAATATCTCAGCTCCCAAGCAATTTTCTAAAATTGTAAATTGCAAAATGATTGCAGATCTGAATTAGTTGGAAGTTTCTCTTTGGAAGGTCTTTATATCAGGTCAGGACCAAAAGAACAAGGACAAAAGTTTCAGTAAGATATTAGATGGCCTTGAGGTAGCTAGGTGGCAGTGGATAGAACACTAGCCCTGAAGTCAGGAGGACCTGAGTTCAGATATGACCTCAGACACTTAACCCTTCCTAGCTGTGTGACCCATGATCTAGGACAGGTCACTTAACCCCAATTGCCTCAGAAAAAAAAAAAAAAAAAAAAGATATTAGATGGACTAAATCTTACCCAATATTCTGAAACTGAAATCCTGTCAATTATAGTAGTGATATAATTTCTACCTTATTTTTGGATATAAATAAATCTGGAGAATGAGACACACACCCCTAGAGGGGTGGGGCTGAAAACTTCTCTTAGTAAGTAGGGTCCTTCTTCCCTAAAGGCTGCCAAGCATTAAGTTTTTCCTATATTTGGAGGACCTTCAGTTTTTTTCTTTAGAATTTATTTGTTTCCATCAATTCTGAAAGCCTTTGGGCAATTCCCATATTAGTCTACTCATGAAACTTTTACTGGGACTCCTGGATGGGTATTCTTATTTAGCATCTTTAGAAAGCAACTTATAACAATGTCCTCCTTGTACCCTCTTATGTCATCTTTGTCAATTTGTTGTTGTTGTTGTTTTAAGAGAAAGAATTTGGAACAAAGCTCTCTAATTTGTTTTAGGGAATCAAGCCTGTGTAGCATAACACAATGTTTACCACATCTTGCTATGCCCTCAACTCTCTTCAGTCCCTGAAGTATAAGGGTCAACTATCTTTTCCTTTGTCATTATACTCTATAAAGCTGTATTGCATAAGGCACTCTTGATAGAGTTAAGTTCAGATATCTCAGAAGAAATTTCTTCTACTTAGAACAGCCTCATACTTTCCTAAGATGCAGATTACTTTTTCCCTTATATTTAGAAACATTCCAGCAAAATGTAAGCTGTTTGAGAGCAAGGTTGGTTTGAGAACAAGAATAGCAACATGTCTTGCAAATTATAGCTGCCTAATACATGGTTTGCCATATTAAATTGAATAATAAAACTTCTAATTTTGCAGGATCCATCAGTTAGATATTTTAAAAATAATTTAGACATGGATTCTGTTGATATTTATGTTTAGGCTATAGAGAGAACAATTTCAGAAAGTTTTTTTAAGTATATGAGAACAAATTATCAAGTACTTTAAAATTTTTACTATTAACAATTGAGGGGGTAGGTATAAATTATTCTTATCAGTTCATTTGGACAGTCCCAAGGCCTTCTATTTTAAAAATCTAGACCTTTTTATTTTGTTGGCTAATGGAACTCCCAAAGAGGAATCTCAGGGGGAATTTAGGGATGATAGAAAAAACTTAATTTCTAGGCCTAAGTGCTTTTGACTTACTATGAGATCTCTTCTGAGTACTTTGTAATTTATAGTTTTGCTGGGTCATTTATTTGTCAGACAGGGGACTTCTGGGCTCTGTGATCCGATCCTATCCACTACTTTTATGCTGCCAAAAAATACTTAGCCCTATATAATTGAAAGCAATAAAAGTGAATACTTAATATTTCTAGAGATGTAATTTCCCAGGTGTGGGCATTCCCTCCATGAAAGAGATTGAAACCGTTTTTTATGACTTAGGCAGGTGGTTTTTGAGATATACTATGGTCACAAAAGTTCACTCACTACAGTTATTGGAGTGTTAAACCACATAGTCTATCACTGGTTAAGACACAAAGCCTTTCCAGTTTGGATTGATTTGTGGAATCTGTGTTCCATTGGCATAGGCTCTGAGAATCTTAGTTAATTTCTACCACAAAAAGTGGTATCTGAACAGGCCTTTGGTAGAGGAAAAAAACAAGAACCCTACAATTCTTTGAAAAAACAACAACAACAACAACAAAAAACTACAGCTCCTGCCTCTCAACAATTAAAATAAACCTTTTTCTGAATTAATATAAATTAAGGAGGTTTTTTTAAATGATTTTTTTCATCTTTAGGCAAAGAGAATAAAATACAAATATACTGATTGCTACTGTCCAATTTTACAAGCTAAAAATAATGGGCATAGTTTTATACAGAAAATGACTATATTTTCCTGGTGACTCAAAGTTCTTACTTGAGTTATGAAAGTTCCATATGAAACACAAGTCTGTCTTACCACTTGTGGCCATTAAGGCCTATAATAATACTAGCATGCCATAAATTAAAGGTAGAAACTAATTAAATGTTTAATCTTGATCTTGTGATTGAAACAGTTAGGAACTTTAAGTAGTTTCACTGTTACTCAATATTTATTCCAATGTCTATGCAGGTAATTTTACAAACTAGTGATTTGGAGGAATGACTGATTCATGCTATTGCTTTTTATACCTAACTAAAGGATTTAGACTTGAAAACCCATGCATTTAAACAAAACCAAATTGATTGGCACTGAAAAAATAACAGTGATTTTAAAAATCCCCCTTTGAGAATATGGTGTTTCCCAAACACCATGGTTTAAACTAGCCACTCCTATGAGATCTTCAGATTGGGAGTGCATAGATGGTAATCAAAAAAATACATACTCTTGCCACTGTGGGTGGAAGGCTTTTGCAGTGCTGCCTCATTATATCAATATTATTAGGTTTTGCTATTTAAACAGTATTTTCATTTTAAAATGTCACTATAATAAGTGTAAAACTTGGCATCTATCAGAGTTAAGTTGATAAAGGGTGCTTTCGTTATGGGTCAATTCCAGTTCTTTTCTATATTATCTTTTATTTTTTCCAACTTCATTGGGAACTGTTTTTTTTTTTTTTTTTAAACTGAGGGATGTTGTCAAATTAATTTTGAAGATGAGAGAATTAACTTTCATTAAAACATTATATGGTATAGATTTCTATTTAAAACAAAAAGATATCCAGATATATCTTTCTCTGTCAGCTATTAAGATTTATTGGTAAAGGAAGCAGTGAGGATATAGAAGCAAACGAAAAAAACTCACGAATATAATTAAAAAACCTAAGTGCAAAATTCCTGAGTTTTTTTTTTTTTTTTTTTTCAATATGGTTGAAACTTTCAAGGCAGGTAATTCTTTTGTATCTGGAAGACCTTTCTCTGCATTGTTCCATCGCTCTCGGCTGTAGAGGTGGGTCCTTGACATTCTACCTAATTGCAGAAACAGATCTGATCTCAAGGGGAGAAACTGGGGAAAGGAGAACCTGTAACAGTACTGGAAAGGTCACAGTGACACTCGGGTACACCGGTTTCAGGCAGTTGCGGGAAAAGGCTTTGGCAGAAAGCTGGGGTAGAGGGAAGGAAGGTCAAGACTGCTCGCTACTACAGGACTAGCAGCAGGAGGTCCTCGTGCCTCGCCCTACTTCCGCAGGGCCAGTCTCCACCTCTCGCGCCCTTTCAGGAGAGGTACTCTCCCTTCCCACCTGTTGGGCTCCGGGGCTGGCAGAACTGCCTCAGTGACTCCCCTGGCGGTGGGAAAGGGAACGCTTCGCCTGGCAGTCGCTCTGGTTTAAAGATTTCCCCCCTCAGACCCCGAAAGGCAAGAAGCCCTAGGGGGAAGGAAATTCCTCCTCGGTACGCACCCACCCGTGCCTTGGCTCGCCCTGCTCCTCTCCCTCTCGCTCCCTCCCTCCTACATTCCCTCGGCCGTCCGGGAGGCACCCGGAGCTAGAAGAGTTGGCGGCGACTTTCTGTGCTCCCGGCTAGGGGCATGGGACAGGGTGGGTGAATGCGGGAGAGGGACGGCGCGCGCCGCGCCCATCAGTCTCTGGGGGAGCTCGTGGTGGAGGGGCGGGAAGCGGATCGCCCCGGAGAAAAAAGCTGAGGTTTTCCCTTTCTTTTCAAGCCTGGGCTCGAGAGCCCAAACTGCAGCCGCGGGGGGCGGGAGGAGGGAAGGGAAGCTGGGAGAGCGAGCCTGGGGAAAGAACAGGCAACTTCTGTCTGCTTTAGAAAGGGCGGCGGGAGCCTGGGAGAAAGGGACTGGGCACATTGCTAACTCGCCCTCCCTTCCCTCCCTCCCTCTTTTCGGAAAGAGAAAAGTTGTATATATTTATTTTGCAAGGTGGTGGTGGACTTAAATCATTTCAGCTAAGCTCGCTGGAGCAAGGGCTGTGCATTCACTGCTAAGGCAGCAGCTGCAGCTCCGGGTGCAGCTCGCGTCCAGACCCCTCCTCCCAGCCCGGGCAGCTCGGGGCAGCTAGTCTCCCTGGGCGCCGCCAAATGGCTACAGTGTAAACCCCTCGGGGTGGGAGGCGCAGCGCCGCCTTCCGTCGCTGCTCGCTCCCGCCTGGGGGAAAACCCGCCTCTAGTTGCCACTATCGCTCCACGCTGCCCGGACTGTGGGAGCTGGCTGTCCCCGCAGGTGGAAAGATAGAAAAAGAAAGGGAAGCGGTGGGTGCATGGCTCTCCGGCTGCCCGAGCCCGTTTGCGCGTAAACACCGGGGCCAGCCTCCGGGCTGCTTTGACCCAGCTTGGATTTCCCACTCGTCTCAGCAGCTTGCAGAGTTGGAAGTGGAGCGAGCGCCGCCAGCAGAGGGACGATGGACGGCCGAGCCCCGAGAGCCGAGGAAGCCCCGGCGGCAGCACCCCAGCCTCCTCCCGCCTCCTCCGGGTAAGCCCCAGCCGACCCACCCGGCTCAGGGAAGAAGCGCAGCTGCAGAAGGGCGAGTTCAGCGAGGCCTAACTAAACCCGTTTACCTGCCTAGGCTAACGATTGCCCTGCCAGCTGTGCCAGGGTGAGTCACCGCCGGCCAGAGGAGCGACCCAGAGAAGACTTTCTTTCTTTCTTAATTTTTTTTTTTTTTTCTTCTCTCGGTCTCTCTGGATTCTGGCTGGTGGTGGTAGTTTTGTAGCTTTTCTTTGTTTTAAACTGGAGCTGCGCCGGTAACTTGAAGCTCGGTTGAATGCCAGGGATTGGGACTGAGGAGTCCGGCGGGTGTAAAAATCAACAAAGAGCCCTTGTCGGGGCTCTGGAGGAACATCGGGCAATACCTGTAAGCGAACTCCCGGGAAAAAAGTTTCCTTGGCAGAGCGAGGGCTGAGGGAGGAGATCTGTGTCAGGGTGGCTCGGGGTGGGAGAAGGGACTGGCAGGCGGCATTGGAGGGCTGGGAACGCGAGCTGTCAGATCACTTGACAGCTGAGGATCGTTGGGTGTGGGGGGGCAGCGTGCTGCTTGTCTTGGGAAAGGTGCAGTGATTTGGGGTTGGGGTGTGGGTGAGTGTGGTGTGCCAGTCGCCCTTCTGTGCCAACTTGCTCTCGACGAAGGCGACTCTCTGAGGCCAGAAGAGTGCAAAATCAAACGGAAAATACCTATGGTTTTCTTTGTATCCACGTGTGCTTGAAGAAGAGATGGAAAGGGGACAGTCATCACAGGATGAGTTAATATTAAGGGAAGACTTTTTCCTACCAGATATGCAAATAGTGACTGTTCTTAACATTGTGTAAACACATCAGAGAACAGGTAGTTCTTCTAGAGATGGCGAGAACTTTAAAGTAACTTAAGGTGTTAGTAACTACTAAGACGGAGAACACTAGTTGAGTTCCTGAAATCAAACACTACCTGTACCTAGTGAAGTGCTTCTTAAAAGGGTTTTTCCCCTTTCCCCACACCTCCCGTCACCTCAGTATTTTTCCCCTCTTTTGTAACTGCCTGTTGCAGAGAATGCCTAAAGGAGAGTGGGAAGATGTGAAAATAAGAAAGTTAAGGAAAATTTATAGTATGAGTCTGGTGAATGAGAGTTGTAGTTTTTCCTTCCTAATTTAATGGATGCACAAGTCATTTTTTCCCTGGAACATGACAGGAGTTTCCCTAGAAGCAAGTCACAGCATGTTTATTCATCACACTGGCCATGTGAACATTGGCAGTTGAATAGGGGAAACATGGAAAATTTTCAAAACAATATGACTAATCTGAAAGATATTTCATATGTTGCTTACATTGAGGAAATATGTAGTATGCGAATTAATTCTTTCATTTTGTTCCAGATAACTGCCAGATTTTCCAACAGTTGCACTTTTCAATTTATTCCTTTTCTCCTCCCATTTTTCTGTTCACTTCAACATATGTCTGCTAAGATGGAAGACCTAGACAGGAGCTTATGAAGATGAACCAGAATAAGTTCCTTATTCTAGGGAGTTTACAATCCAGTTGGGAAGTAAAATGTAAACCAATAATTATAATACAAGGAAGAGAATGAGTTCCATAGAAGTAATAACAGCCAGCATTTAGTGCAAAACAAAACACAAACTTTAGTAACAGTAAAACATTGTAGCACTCATTTCTCATCTTTACATCCTGTCCTGCCTTGTCTCTATACATTTACAAAAACTATTCCTCATACCTGTAATAGTCTTTTACCACATCTGTTTATGGATTCTTCTCAGAATGATTGTTGAACCTTTGCAGAATTTGTTACTAGCATTGCCCCTCTTTTGCTTCCCACACAGTAATATTAACTTGAATCTCAAAAATTCTGTTCTCATTTGATAATTTAAGATTGTCTTCTCTCAATTCCTCCAGTTGTAAACTCTTTGAAATCAAGGAACATTTTAAAGATCTTTTTATCTCTTAACATCTAGTTAATTACCTTCAGTCAACTGGGCACTTTAAAAAGGTGTGCTGTTAGGGTCAGCTAGGTGGTGCAATGCTCCTGAACCACTCCTGAAGTAAGAAAGACCTGAGTTCATATGTGACCTGGACACTTAACGCTCTAGCTGTGTGACCCTGGGCATGTCACTTAACCCCAATTGCCTGTGTGTGTGTGTGTGAGAATAAAATTGTGTGCTGTTGAGTTATACTAGTAGAACATAGTTATATATCAGTTTACAAAACAGTTTTCATACCATAACAGTTACTGTAGATAATACATATATTCCCATTCATTTTTACAGAGAAGAGATCTGAGGTTTGGAAACTTAAAATAATTTGTCCAGAATCATCCAGCTAACAGGAATGAAAAAAAATTTATTAAGCACATTTCATGTGCCAAGCACTATGCTAAGCAGATTATTTAATACTTGGGGAAACTGAAGCAGTGGTTAAATGACTAGGGTTTCACAGCTAGTAAATGTCTGAGGCCAGAGTTGAGTTCTTCCTGACTACAGGTTCAGTAACATCCATTGGCCATTTAGCTACCTAGTAAGTAGTAGAGACAAATCTAATGGTCTTAGCTATATACTAGAGTGACTAATATATACAAACTGGTGGGGGAGAGGGGGAAGCACAGGGAGGAGAACTTACTTTAATTGTTTAAGGTTTAGCATTCCAGCAGATCCTATAATGACAGAATTTTGGCAGAAATGGGCCATTTCATGTGCTGATAATAAAAAGTACAGAGGACAGAATGCACAAGTAGTTCAGTTTGGTTGGAGAATAGGATCTCTGATATAAAGACTTTAAAAAGTATATTAAGAGCCTTTCCAGACTGAATATAAACATAGAAAAATGATTTGATGTATTATATATGTATTAAGAGTAGAGGAAACAAGGTAAATATTATGTAATTATGCTAGGCTAATGAAGAAAGTATTAGTTTATGGCTGTAATTATGCATAAGTCTTGCTTATTAGCAGCTAGAGTAAAGTTAACTGTTTAAATTCTCCAAAACTTCAATCCTTTTATTATCTGAAACCTAACTGGAAACTTAGCACAGTATGTTGACATACTTTGGTATGTCAGTCAACATATTTGGTAACCTAGAAGTGAATTATCATAAATCCTTCTGTACATTTGTTCCAATTTTTTCTTTGCATAGAGCAAATCCTTTTTTTTTTTGAAGATTAGAAGAAAGGTGCTAGATAATAATACCCTAAATTATATTTTTTTCAGAATGGGGAAATTGTGCTTCATTTTGCTAAAATAGTCTGATGTTGCTCAAGCTCCCAATTTACTTCTTAATTATTATGGTGCCATTGATTTCTTAAAAGAAAAGCTTATTCCTGAAATCAGCTTCCATACCCCTCTTACCTCTAATAATGATTTTGGTTTTGCTTTACACATAATCACTTGTGCTTTTTTTGGGGAGGGGGGGTGCTTTCTTTGTAAAAAAAAAAAAAAAAGATTAAAAATTTCTTACCTTGGAAGAAATATATTTCCTGTAGAATTAAGGTCTCTAAATTTCTAAATTAATTTTCATTTTATTTATTTATTTTAAATTTATTTATTTATTTTTCTTGAGGCTGGGGTTAAGTGACTTGTCCAGGGTCACACAGCTAGGAAGTGTTAAGTGTCTGAGACCAAATTTGAACTCAGTCCTCCTGAATTCAAGGCTGGTGCTCTATCCACTGTGCCACCTAGCTGCCCCTCTAAATTAGTTTTTTTCAAAAAAAAAAAAACCCTGTAATTATATTGAAGTTATGAAATTGAAAAACTTGGAAAATTTTTACTTCTTGTCTTACTTTGAATTAGGCAGCAGGACTCCTATCTGCCCAATCAGTGCTTTACTAGTAGTCCTGAGGGTACTAAGTTCTGATTTATTAGATGTCACTAATTGAGACAGTGATGAAGCTTTAAAAAGAAGGCTGGACAATAAGCTAGTCACTCTTTTCATTGGAGAACTATAGCATAGCCTCTAATTGCTATCTTATTTTATTTCTTGAGAGTACAGTAAATGTGTAAAGAATATTTTTTATTTCTGCAAGAATAGCGGCTTAAAATGTTTTTGTAGGTAGCCATGGATTTCAATCAAATAGCAAGCACTTATTTAGCTCTTAATATATGCAAGACACAGTGCTAGGGATTGAAATCAAGGGACAAAAATGAAACTGGATCTAAAATAACTTAGTTTTTAATGTACAGTATTTCTTAGTTATTGTCTTTGGGGATTTAAATTGATTTAGTGGGTTTTTAAAAGAAGCTTGGATCATCAGCTAAAGTTTTCTTTAAAGTAAAACTGGACTCCATGTTATGATATTAAGATCTTATTTGTAATATGTTTTGTTTTGTTTTTTAAGTAGGAATTTGGGTTACCAGAAAGGATTGAATTAAATTGTTAATGTAATTCTCACAGACTTCCCACTTGTAAAATGAGGTCGTAGGAAAAATTGTGCAATCCATAAAGCATAACATTTGAATTAGTTATTTCCTCTGAATGAGTTATGGAATAATTGAATAACAGTGTTATGGCTTTTCTTATGTTTGTAGCACCAGGTGTGGTTGATAATGCTATTTCCTATGCTGATCTGGAAAACAGCCCCATTCAAATAAATGTTTTATTTAGAAAGTCATCAGAATCTGTTGACCCTTATTATAGGTTGAATAGTCTCTACTGGGTCCTTTGGATACCTGTATGTTCTTTGCTCTCAGAAAGAAAATGAACTATGTCAGAAAAGGGTAAATAAATAACATTATTCAAGAAAAGAAAGTGGCTTAGAAGAATGCTTAATATATACATATTCTTAAAGTGCACTCGTGCCCTGGTTAATTAAGATATGGCCAAATTTATAAGCCATATTGTGTAGTGATAAATGAATGAATGAAAAGCAATTTTTTTAGTATTCAATATGTGCTAAATTCTAGGGAGACAGAGTAAAGACAACTCCTGCTCTCAAAGGAACTCAAATTCTAATTGTAAAAGAGAACATATATGGGAGGTTTCACCTGCAGGACAAATGGAAAAGCCCTGTGATTCCTAGCAAGGAAGTTCAGACTATATCTTCTTTAATGTCATTTTTCCATTTATTAAAAACATTTCTGATGTTGAACCATTGGGTGGTAAAAACTTTTTTATCGAGGTCTTCAACTATGGTTGCTAAGAAGGGAGAGATTGCAGAACCTGCAAAGATAGTTTGCCAGGTGGGCTCTACAGGAGTTGCTTTACAAAAGTGTTCATTTTATGAAATGATTTGTCTGGTTCTTTTAAATGTTGAGTTATTTGGATTTTAAAATGCATTAAAAATAATATTTGATTAAAAGAAAGAGCTATATACATATATGTTCAGCTATATAAAAATCTTTAGGGAGGGATAACGTTATCTCTAATCTAGCAAACTTGGATAGGTAAGAATCACTTCTACCTAATGGCAAGGGATGGACTAGCTGACCTTTCAAGATATACTGAATCTATTCATTGAAAATTTTAAATAATTTTGTGTTATTTTTGTGAGTTCTAGAAAGTAGGCAAAGATGTATTTTTGTTGTTGCTATTGGAATTTGATGTGACTTTTTTTTGTGTAATATTTTCCCCATCTGTTATACTAAAAAAAACCTTTCAGGATGGGAGAGAAAAGTTTCCCATGATTAATTCCCAAGGGTCAAATGTCTACAGTCTTATATAAGGACTTCAACTTATCTAAGGGAAATTAATCCCTTGATAGATTACCAAAAATGAATATGGTTCTTTTGGTAACATTAGAAAAATGCAGGTTGAATTTGATTGCTTTCCATTTCAGTCAGAGTAAATACATGGTGCTAGGTTTGTAAATTTTAAAACTGGATGAACAAATCCTTATTGTTTTCTAGACAAGAATGTACTATGTAGCTGAGTTTTTTGACACCAAATAGCAAGTATTAATTTTTTTTATTGTAAGACAAATAGAAAATTAATTTAAAAGTACTGTTAGAGCTAAAGAAAGTTTTTAAAAAATCAGAATTTTTAACAGTTAGAAAAGGATTAGTTCATCAACAAGTGTCTATTAAACACTTGTTATATGCCAGACACTCTACTAGGGGCTGAAGATATAAACACAAAAGACAAAAGATATTTTTATAATGCCAGACAGCATTACTTAACTTTATAGGTGTAGATCATCATATTTGAGTGTCTGCTGTGACCAGTAAATGTACTAAGTGATGTAAGCTTTAGGTTTGCCAATTCTCACTTGACCAATTAATTCTGTGACCCTAGTTAAAGGTTTAGAGAGGTGTGGGCCAAACACTTAGTATCTTATTTAGTTTGGAGTGAGTGATAGTTTCTTAATTTTCTGTTCCTCAATAATAACATAGGGTCTATTAATAGAAGTATGAATCCAAGGAGTACCCTCTTTGCCCACTTTATTAATTTCTAGTTCCTTGAAATTTAATTTAACAATTCTGAATATAATTTAAAAGTTCAACTCATAATTATTAAACACTAACCATTTATGTTCTGGATAAATTGGAACATTGATTCTTTGTGTCATGAATAATAGCTACTATTTACATAGAGCTTTAAGGTTTGTGGAACACTTTACACATCATATTTGATCTATATAAAATTCTAAGATAGGTGCTCTTATTATTCATTTTGCATATAAGGAAACTGAGGCTCACAAATGTGAATGATCTTCCCCAAGATCACATAGAGAATATCTGTATCAGAATTTGAACTTGGATCTTTCTAACCCTGAATCTAGCCCTCTATCCACTGTACAGCTGTATAGAGTGGATCTATATTTATAGTCTAGCCATTAAAATATTTATTTTTCATGAGACCATTGTATGAATAAGGAAAGCAGTGTTGGTGTTGATAAGTGTGGATATTGTAGTGTACTTTTTGTATTTTACCTCATATATATCACAAATTGGTTATATAACATTTATAATTTGATCTCTTCCCTTTTCCCATTCCTTTTATCCTCTTCCTACTACTTAGTTCTGAAGTAAAGAGAAATTAAATAAACACAAGGCAAGTAATAGTGACAGCAGCAGTTTAAACCATTTTCTCCCACCCCACCCCCCAAACTATTTGTTTGAAATGAATTAATTTCTTAGCTGGTATAAAAGATGTGATTATTGCCCCTGACTTCCTATTCTTTATTTAAGTATTCTTCAGCAGCTGATAGCAAAGTCATGACTTACGCCTTATTCTGGCTCAAAACTGAATATCTAAGATTCTCTGGATTTTACTCTTCTCATATGTAGCTTAGATAGATGATGAGGAATGATGTGCAACATCATTCTTCCATGTCATAGAAGTGCTCACCTACTTTTCCTCCTTGAGCTCTCTCCTTCCATTCCCCACTCCAGCTTCATTTTCTTCCCAGAAAGATACTTGTAGAATCTTTGAAAGGATCTTGGGCTATTTCTTTCCTTCATGTCTATTTGGCCAGCTTACCTCATAGATCCTAGGACTCCTCCCTGCTTAGCATTTCTACTACCTCTTTATGTTTCCTGGGCCAAGACACTGGAGGAAGTTAGGTGCTACCCAGTTACCATTCTTCCCTTGTTTTTTGGATTGGGGTTATTTATTATACATCTTTCCTGGCATTGTCATTTAACCTTTACCTTATTGAGGGTATGTTGCGTGGGCCATTACATGCTAAATACCCCTTTTGGCTGAAAAAACAACTTCCTAAGCAAAGCTCTGATTATTCTACTTCTTTCCTTCCTTGGTGACACTTAAAAAACCCTATGCCTGTATTTATTGGCATATTTATATCCCTTTTGATACGTATGTAGAATTTTCTTTTTTCTTTTTTAAGCATCCCTTCCTAAGAATAAGTTGAATACTTTCAGTTAGGAAAAAAATAAATTTGCTTCCTTCCATTAAAGGCAGCCTTAGAAAGACAGAAAAATTTCTACAGACAGCTATTATTTCAGATGGAAAGAAACTGGCTTCACATGAATCACTTTCCCCTTCTGGGTCTATTTTTCCTTCTACTATTTTAATCAGGGAGAAAGTAAACTTGTTTCCTATCCTTTTTATCAGAGATTAAAACCTTCAATCAGAGATTATAACCTATAGTGAAAAGATACTAAATTTGAAACCAGAGGGCCCAAGTTTAAATTATCACTAGAATGTATTTCCCAATCCATAAAATTATTGGGATGGAACTACATAAAATCATTTCCAGGTCTAAATTGAGGATGGTAATTGTTATTTTATATTAGTCCCTTCTTTATATTGTCAGTATTTTAGCTGGGATCTGTGGTAAAATAGATAAGAACACAGTTCTGTAATAAAAAAGACTAGACTTTCAACAATTGGTCAAGACACTTGTTTGAGATGTGATTCTGAGCATGTCCCTTCACCTCTCTAGACATAACTTGCCTCATCTTAAAAGTGGGTAAAGTTTGGAGTCAGATAATCTGGGTTAAAATTCCACATGTGGTACTTAACTATATATGTAGCCTTGAACAAGTCATCTCTGAAGTTATTTGTAGAAGTAGGATTGGATTAAGGGACCACTTAAGGTTTTAATTAGTGAACCTTTGGTTGATAGTTATTGTGAGGAAAGTGAGCATTCAGCTGTAAATCTTGTTTATGTTCTTAAAGAGAACCTTGACTTCAGGAAAATGATAGCATTAGAGAAATGTTTGTTGACTTTTTAAAATAAATTCTATAGTATAAATTCAGTTGCCATGTATTTATGATTATAAATGACTATATATATATATATATGTCCACATATTATTTTTACATGTCTTTCCATAATGAAAGCCCTGTCTCTGTGTGTGTGTCTCTCTGTGTGTGTGTGTGTGTGTGTGTGTTTCTGGTGAGAATAGTATTTAACATATTTGAACAGAATTGAGAACATTTACCAGATTAGTGGTTTTCTGGAAAATTTTCCACTCTGATAAAATTTGTATAAAGTGCCAATCTGATCTGTAATCTATATCAAGTTACTACAAAGCTTCATCAAAGTGTGATTTGATCCAAACAAAGTGGAACAGATGTTTAGCAGTTCCGTCATGGTTAGAATTATATTGTAATTAGACAAAACTTTATTTGGCATATAAAATAATCCAGCTTCTGTATTCCTGTTTCTTATTAAATCTGTTTATACTGAAATTTAGAAATCTCAAATTTATGTCAAGTCAAGTAAACAAGAATTTATTAAGTACCTACTCTGTGCTGATACTATACTAAGGAATGGGGATACAAAAAAAGAAAAGAAAATCTAAAATTCGCGCTGTGAAATAGGGATAATAAGATCACCTACCTCATAGGATTGTTGTAAGAGTCAAATGAGACCAAATATAGCCATTTGCAAACTTTAATGTGCTATAATGCTGTTGTTCAGTCATTTCAATTGTGTCCAACAATCATTTGAGGTTTTCTTGGCAAAGGTATTGGAATGGTTTGCCATTTCTTTTTCTAAGTGATTTTTTTCACTGAGGGAAACAGGGTTAAGTGACTTGCCCAAGTCATAACTATTAAGTATCTGAGACTAGATTTAAATTCAGATCTTCCTGACCCTAGTCTTGGCATTCTATTCACTGAACCACCTAACTTCCCTCAAAGCTAGTAAATGTTAGCAATTATTATCATCATCATCTTTACAAAGTAATAACTAGTACAGTTATCTGAAAGCACCTAGTGAAACTACTGTGATTATGGATTATTACGCTAAATCATGCTGTTGTTTTTCCCTACTTTTTAAATGGATAAAATTGTATTTTTTCATGATAGGGAGAAAATTTTTGCTATCTAAAGACTAAATATTTCAGATTTCTGAAATGGCTTTGAACCTAAGGCATCAAATAAAAAAAAAGATATGGGAAATAGGATAAATAAGAGAGACAAATGTATTTTAATTAAAATATTATAATATTTTGGGAAAGAAAGAAAGAGAGAATAGGGCAATGATAATTCCAAAATACTTTTTTTAAATGTGGCAATAGGAGCAAGGGATTAAAAGCTGTGAAATTGAACAGTTGATACTTGAACAATGGAGTAAAGAGATAGAAGATAGATTGCATGAATGTTTGTGCACTCTGTAAAGATAAATAGTAACTTCCATCTAAATCCAGTTTGATAGTTGCATAGGAGCAATGTAATACTAATTGGCTGGGTATATAGAGGTGAGATAAATTAGATGCTTAAGAACATTTTCCACTTTTTTTTTTCAATGAATATCAACAAATGGCTCATAAGGGTACTGTGTACAAAAGAGGCTGTATAGAGACATGTGTAGAGGCTGTATCTAGAGACAGCCTTGGTTTCAGTCTGATTTTACCTTCTGATAGGGGCTGAAGTGGCCCAGACAATTCTGAATAGACTCTTGAAATTACAGATGAGTATGAGTTGTTGGTCTGAAGAGAGAATTTCCATTCTGGAAGTTCCCTACGATATACTAGTGAAATCAAAAGTCTGAACGAAAAGCAACACAAAACAATCAAAACCTCAGTGTGCAAGGAGGCATAGTGTGTTGGTGGAGTGGGTTCTTATAGTTTGCCGTAAGTGACCAAAAATTCTAATTATAAATCTGTATTTTGACATTGTTTTGTGGAGAATGTTGATACAGCATTTGTCTAAATATATAAAAATTATTTTAATAAGAAAAACTATGAAGGGGTAAGGATAATTATAATTACCAAAAACAAAAACAAAACAAACAAACAAACAAAAAAAGCCCAAGCCCTTCAGTTTTAAATTTAAATTTAATTTAATTTCAGTTGTATCTTTTCCCTTATTTCCCCATTCCCTTTCCATTGATAGTTTCATTTTTAGGTTAATGTTTAAGCAGGGTTAGTCCTTAGATAATGGCCTGCTAATGCAATCCCAGTTTATTGCTCCAGCACTATCAATATTCATTTGGAATGATTGGATTTTTTTTAGTATAGGTAACAATTTGTCATGATCAATGCTACTCTTGAGTTTGAAAAGTAAGGGAGAGAGACAGATACAAAAAGAGATAGGGACAGAGAGAAAGAGAAAGAGAAAAAGAAAAAGAAATTAAAGGGAGCTGAGGAAGGAAAGAATGCCAAGCTTCTCTGATTATCTTAGTCAATTTACTCTGTAATTTAACCCTTTTTCTGACAGGGAAAGAAGTACATTCCGTTGATGCTTTTAAAATTCTAGTGACCTTTGGCAATTGTGCATCCACTCCCCTCCCGCCCCCCAAACAAGTAGATAAAATCTATGGGAAAATTTTCTTGATTTTTTTTTTAAATTTTCAAAAGAGAAAGGGAAACATGGGATTATGTTGAAACTTCCAATTTTTTCCATTTCTGATGTAAACATATTACTATTTTATATTCTGTGTGTCACCCACAGATACATAAATGTAATTTTTTTTTCTTTTCTGAGAGCTTCTTCTTTGATGTAGATATTACTTCAAACAAAAGGATGAAAATGTGTCAGAATTTCCATAGTGTTTTGAAGAGGACCAACATTGTAATAGCTTTCCTTTCTGCATTAATATATATTTTGATATTATAGCAATAATGATGTAAAATAATGATTATATTTAGGATTGAAGTGACAAAAGGATCAGGAGGAATGAACACAATCAACAGGAAAAATCATGGTATGAGATTAATTCAAGGCTATTTCCCAAACATATGACCTGGCCATCTTTAAAGCTTTCATGCCTTCAATTTGAGATGCATTCTCTTTGCCACCAAGTTTTGGTGCCCCTATATTTAGTAAACATAAACTTGTTAAAATAATGTTTTTTTATATCTTTTATTTACTTTATATTTATACAAAGAAGTTGTAAACAAAAAAAAATTTGAATTCAGGTTTTTCTTGTGCAGAGTAGACATTTAGTAAAGTTGAATTGAGTAAGCAATGTTGTTGTTGATTAAAAGTGATCTTATCTAGTCAGAAATAGCAAGTTTATCAGTAGTTGAGTTTTAATTCATTATTATTCAGCTCAGTGAATGTACTGTGAATTTAATTCCTTGCATCATTCCACACTGAACCAAGGTTTTTGTTCTTTGGAGGTAACTGGCAGCCAGTTGGCAGATAGGCAGATTCATTTGGAATGTTGTCTTTTTTTATATATGTGAATATGTGTGTGTGTGTCTGTATGTGTGTATATATACGTGTGTATGTATGCGCCTGAGAATCTTTACAGATAAATCTGATCCTTAATAAACTTCAACATCTAAAACTTCTGGATTGAATTAATTATAAAAGATGTTTCATTAATTTAATGTGGAAGTATCATATGCAACCCTCCTCCCCCTTTAAAAAATACCTATACATATTTTTATTTAGGATGCTATTTACTAGGGCATTGTTGTTGTGAAACTGGCATATGACACTTATTTTAAAATTTAGAGTTTATCTGAGTTAATCTGAGTTAATCTGAGAATGCTCAATTATGAAATTCTTCCCTTAGTGTAAGATCATTTTGCAAGCAATGTTCTTTGCAGTGTATTAATGAAATGAAATGAAAAAATGTGAAATTCATTAGTGTTGTGAGTGAAAATTCTAGGAATACATGCTTTTATTTGCACAGAAAACAGCAACTTTTAGTAACATGTAAATTGTTTCATTAATAGCCTCTAAATATTACATATAGTCAGAACATGAGTACCTCGACATTTTTTACAACATATCATTTGGATTAATGAACTGCTTTGGAAGCAGAAAAAAGGGAATTAGGCACTGATCTAAGATGGACTATGTTTGAACAGGAACTACATAAGAATTCTTTACATTTCTGACAATACCTTGAAATCTAGACTGTAAACATGCTTTCTAGAATTCAGGTCTCTAGTAAGGAGAGGATTTACTTTTTGATATAAACATTGTGCACTGGTGAGTGGTCTAA
This sequence comes from Sminthopsis crassicaudata, assembly GCF_048593235.1. NCBI lineage: Eukaryota > Metazoa > Chordata > Mammalia > Dasyuromorphia > Dasyuridae > Sminthopsis > Sminthopsis crassicaudata. Next base: position 449,121,597 of record NC_133619.1, read on the forward strand.
AACTGCAGAAGTTAGTTTCATATACTGATAAAAGGAGAGAATTAGTTTTTAAAAATGCTTTAAATGAAACACTGTAGTATCAAAGAGATGCTTTAAAGAGAATAGGACAATATACATACTAGCTTCTTTATGTTTAGGGAATGAGATATGGTCCTATAGTAAATTTCAAATGGAAAAGAAAGTTATTGAAGATATGTTTTTCTCAAATTGTAGTTTCTGTTTGCATAAAAATAAGATGAAATTCTAATCTAGAATATATTAAGAATAATTTCAGTGTAATGATAACTTGCTGCATAAATAGTGGAACTGATTTAGAACATAATAATTCCAAGATGTATTTTAGTGCTTTTTATTAACATCTGAAGGATGTCTTAATAGTCCTACTGAGTGAACCAGTATACTTAACTCATTTGCATTCATATATATATTGTTTTTTGGTCTTCAGTACCATTTATTGGGCTATAGATCAACAACTATGGAATGTTAAAAATATTTAGAAATGATGATATAGCTCATCCTCTTTGAAAAGCACATTTAAGGTTAGGGAAACTTCTTGATTGGAAAGTATTTATAATTTGGTCAAAGAAAAATGAGAGGATTATATGTAAATAATGAACAAATCAGTTTTAGATGAAGTAGTATTTCCTTAAGATAAGGAGGTCACAATATAAGAGGTCAGCATTTAAAATATTACTTTCAAAGGAAAGAGAAGTGTTAAATTCAGGCTTTTCTAAAGGGATTTTTCAAAAAGGTATAAAAATGATCAAAAGTACAAGTTTATTTTGAATTAAGTTTTTAATAACATTTTATCATAATCCTAGATTATATTGTATTAAGTTAAATTCAAATAATAGGGGAGGACTAGGTCTCTTCACTCTAGTGTTTCATGTGAAAATAGGTGGGAACAGAAGTTTTTATATCTACTCAGGAAGCCACAATGTATGTGCAAATTGAAGCTATTTTTGATTGCAAAATACTAATTAACCTTAATGAAAATTACATGGTCTTTTAAAGGATAAAAGTGGATCCTAAGCCTCCAGAATAGGAGACAGGATATGTTGTAATTCCATTAAAAAAAATAACCATCTCTCTTTGTAAGGCTATATAAAATGCCTCACCTTTTGTCTACCCTAATTTTCTCATCTGTAAAATGGGTATAATACTACATTTTCATTTTTTTGCTTATGAAGACAAATATATAATACATAGAAAGCAGTTCACAAATTGAATATTTAAAATTCAGAATTTTGTGTATAATGCCCTCCTCTCATGTACTGAATATAGAACTATTCATTTATTTGATATTTAAATTCAGAAAAAATAATAAAAATATTTTTGAAGAATAGTAAATTGAATATATTCACCAGCAGCAATTTAAAATGAGACCAATGACAGTGTTTGAGATTTATTTCAACTAAAGTTAATTGAGAAGAAATGTTAAAGAAGTTGTAGGTATTGATGATTTTAAAAATCCCCCAAATATTTTATTATATTCATTGACCGATTTCCTCTTTATACTAGAAATGAACATGTATATTCTCCATTCCAGAAATGAAAATTTAGTTTATTGCTCTTAGACAGTATTCCTTATTGTTATGTGTGCTACTGTGCCGTAAACTAGTATAGAATGTGGTAGGAATCTTAAGGGTTGAAATTAAGGCATAAGTAAATGAAGAAGAACCTAAGTAATTACTCCTGAATCCTTTCTTTCTCTGCATATATGGCTAGCAATAAAGTCTTCAATGAAAACATTGCTGGAAACTTCTATCCTCTGGAGATTTTAATCCCTATATGTAATCTCTGAGTTGAGTTCTTTGCTGAAGTATACATTGACTTTAACCCTGTGCCTTTAGTTGGCTAGGGCCATTAAGTAATGTATATAAATAGACTGAATTGTTCATTGCTACTATTTGGAATTAATCTCACAAACAGTGATGTTCATTTCTCTTTATTTTGCTTTTTTTGTGACAGTGCAAAAAATGAAATTAGTATTGATAATAATAATAAATACATAATTCTTTTGCTGTTACTATAATATGTTATTAAATAGAAAGTGACATTTTACAAACTCATAAATTATAGTATACCCTTCATTCAGCAAACATTCAACAACAGCAACAGCATTAAGTGTCTCATGTGCAAAGTGTCCTGGACAAGATGAGGCTAACAGTCAAGCAAAGTATAGTATTTAGAGAACTATGTAAATGAAAACTTTTGAACATTAACATTTTAGTACAGATATTTATATTTGAATAAATATAACTCTAATAAGCCCCTCTGAAATTCTGAAGAAAGTCAGATGTTTTATGTGGATGAGTTACAACCCATGGCATGGGTTTGTCCATGCATGGAAATATCCTTATGGGGGTGGGGTGGGGATGGGTGGGAATGCCCAGAGAAAGGGTATTGTATACTAGAAAGAAAAGTGAGGGTGTTTCATCAGTAGAGACAGCCTGTCATGAGAATGGTCAGATAGATACTCCCCAGTCCCAAACCAGAGATTTTTCAGCCTACCACTTACCTCAGTGCTCTGTCAGCATAGATTGGTGGATGTTCATCACTATTGGGTAACAGAAATAATGAGTTGAGCAAATACTTTAAATATTTGCAAATATAACTAATTCCCATTTGTTAGAATGCAACAGTTGATTGTGGCAGAGAACATTTTTAAAACACTAGAGGTTCCAAGGTTATATCATGTAGCCACAAGCTGGTACTACAATGTTATATTTAGCTGGTATTTTGACTAGGAAACCTAGTCTTTGGTATAGGTGAATTATGATTCTCTACCTTGTTTTGCAACTGACTATGAACCTAGGTGGAGTGAGATAGGTTTGGAGAGTAGAAGGAGTAATTTGCAGATTGGCTATGGAGCTAATAAACTGTGGCCCAGCCATTGGGTTTTATCTAAATTCTGTGTGATGCTCAGAATGAGCATTTGAGAAGATGCAGAACTATACCTTTGTTCAGGAAAGAGCATTTTGATTTAAAGTTGGAACAACAATATTACTAAAATTCTCTTCTCTTTAGAGTTTTGTCCTTGAATCATGTAATTATAAGCTATTTCATATATGAGTGGTAAAGATATTCAGGGATTCCAAGTCATTAATCACTGTATTTTGAATCTGTATTTTGTAAAAGGGATTTTTTGAGAATGAAATTAGTTGTCAAGATCTTTGCTGTATTTTTTATTTCTTTTTCACTTAATAAATAGCAGTTTATTTTTCCCAGTTTACTTGTAAACTATAGTTTTCAGCATTCATTTGGTAAGATTTTTGAGTTTCAATTTTCCCCTTCCCTTCCTCTTCTCTTCCCAAGATAGCAAGCATTCTCTTCTGATATTATTGAGCACTCTCTTCTAGATAAAAATATCTAGGGTTTCATGGCTTTGCTCACTACCTATATGAAGCTTCTTCTCAATCTTTTTTTTTTTGGCTAGATCTCCATCCAGGTCACAGATCCATAACTTTGGGTGTCCCATAAGACTCTATCCTTGGTCTTCTTTTCTTTCTCTTTCTCTCTCTCTCTCTCTCTCTCTCTCTCTCTCTCTCTCTCTCTCTCTCTCTCTCTCTCTCTCTCTTTTTTTTTTTTTTTTTTTTTTTTTTTTGCTAAGGCAATTGAGGTTAAGTGACTTGCCAAGGGTCACATAGCTAGGAAGTGTTAAGTGTCTGAAGTGAAATTTGAACTCAGGTCCCTCCTGACTTCAGGGCTGGTGTCCTATCCACTGCACCACCTAGCTGCCCCCTTTTCCTTTTATACCATTTTACTTGGTGATCTTCCTCAGTTCCCATGAATTCAGTCATCTCTACACTGATCTTTCTCAAATCTCTATCTTCTCTGCTAAAATCTATCGTATATCTCTAGTAGCTTTTCAGAAATATTGTGCTTATATCCAATGATCACCATGCTTAAACTGATCTTATTAGCTTTCTTCCTAACATGACTTCTCCCTAAATTTAGTATTTTTGATCCAGTTGTATTTTTTTCTTCATGGAATTACAGAATTTGAGCATGGAAGTGACCTCAATTGGGCCACCAAGTACCTATTTCTTTCTTTCTTTTTTTTTTCTTCTACTGTATCTGATTTTTTTTTTAATCAACAAACAGATTCAGACAGCATCTTACATTTTCTGGCCCTCTTAGTTGATTATATAACTGCAACAATGTGGTCTATTATAGTAAATCATCTACTAAAGGCTCCTCATGTTTTCATCAAAGTTATGCTCAATGGTTAATGCATCATAAAGATTTTATAGAGATGAAAAATCAGACATATGGCTTGGTGCTTACTTGTATCTTCTCAAGCACCTTTTTTTTTTAATTTAGAATTTTTTTCCACAGTATATATGCATGAGTAATTTTTTATAATATTATCCCTTGTATTCATTTTTCCAGATTTTCCCCTCCCTCCCTCTACTCCCTCCCCTAGATGACAGGCAATCCCATACATTTTACATGTGTTACAGTATAACCTAGATACAATATATGTGTGTAAATACCATTTTCTTGTTGCACATTAAGTATTAGATTCCGAAGGTATAAGTAACCTGGGTAGATAAGACAGTAGTGCTACCAATTTACATTCACTTCCCAGTGTTCCTTCTCTGGATGTAGTTATTTCTGTCCATCATTGTTCAACTGGAAGTGAGTTGGATCTTCTTTATATTGAAGATATCCACTTCCATCAGAATACCTCTTCATACAGCATTGAAGTGTACAGCGATCTTCTGGTTCTATTCATTTCACTCAGCATCAGTTGATGTAAGTCTCTCCAAGCTTCTCTGTATTCCTCCTGCTGGTCATTTCCTATAGAGCAATAATATTCCATAACCTTCATATACCATAATTTACCCAACCATTCTCCAATTGATGGACATCCATTCATCTTCCAGACCAAGTACCTATTTCTAAAAGGAATCTTAACTGTATATATCCAGCAAGAAAATTACCTTATGCCTTAAGACCTCCAAGGTCCAAGACAGCCCATTCCATTTTGGGACAGCTCTACTTATTAATAAATTCTTTGGGGATATCTAACCTTAATTTTCATTAGAATAAATCTAATCCTTTTTTGCATTTTTGGTTTCCCAGGCTAAATACACCCAGTTACAGCAATTGATTCTCACATAGCATTGTCTCAAGACACTTCCTTATCTTGGTTACTCTACATGAACACTCCAGTATATCAGTGTCCTTTTGCAATTGAGGTACCTATATTTAAATACAATACACCAAGAGATAGAGAAGAAAAAAGTATAGTGAGGCTATTATCTTTTTATTTTTGAAAGATCTTCGTTCTCTTAATGAGCCCCAAGATCATATTAGATGGGATTTATTTTGCTTCCACATTATCCTACTGACTCATTTTGAGCTTGCAACTTAATTAAACCCCTGTTTTTTTCCCCCAGAACAGCTGTTGTCTAACCATACTTCCCCAATGTTCTATTGACAGAACTGTTTTTTTATATTCATGTTAGATATTATTATTTATACCTACTTAATTATGTCTTTTGATCAAGAATCTTTTAAATACTGAGAACCATCTTATATATTAGCTACCCTTTTCAGCCTGTGTCAGATAAGATATGCAGATATGATGAAGATACCATCTATTTCTTTATCTGGGTCATTGATAAAAATTATGAACTGCATATGGCTATTCACAGATCCCTGGACTATTCTACTGCTAATTTCCATTGATACTGAGCCATTAAGGAGGAAAGGGAATAATCATTTATATAATATCTACTATGTGTGAAGCATCGTGCTAGATACTTTACAAATATTAGCTCATTTGATCCTACAACAATCCTATGAAATCTTGTTATTTCTGTTTTATATTTGAAAAAACAGAAGGAATAAGAAGTTAAATTATCTGCATAGGATCCCTTTAGGTAATAAATGTCTGAAGTTACTTTTGAACTCTATGCCCAGTGCTCTCTTCATTACCATTTGTTTATTTGGCTATCCAGCCATTTCTGAATCCACCTAATTGTATCATTGTTTATCTGCTTCTCTCTAACATTTTCTCCATGTAGGGAGAAAAGAGATACTTAATAAAGAATTTTGCTAACATTTAACTAAACTATAGGTATCAGTGTAATTTTAAGCTTTATTAGTTTGAAAACTATACTAAGACTTTTGAAATACCCTCTTTATCCACAGCATTCCCCTTACCTGCTAACATAGTAATTGTGTCAAAAAAGGAAATGAAGTTAAATCTGACATGACCTATTCTTGATCAAGCCACTCGGTTCTTTGTCATTACCCCTCTCATTTCTAGATATTTAGTCTTGTCTAACATTTTCCCATCAATAGAAGCAAACTTATTTCCCTATAGCTTTGCATTTGTGGGGGTTCTGATTTTCAAAAAAGTAATTTAGTTTATTTTTCTCTAATTTTAAATTACCGTTTATTTTCTGTGATTTTTCAGATATCATTGACAGTGGATCCATAACCATGCCTTCCACGTCTCTTGGGACTGGAGGATATAGTGCATGAAGGCCAAGTGACTTGAATCCATCACTGGCCACTGCATGTTCCTTTAAAATTTCCTTGCTTATGGTTAACCTTACCTTGTTAATCATTTCTGTCATTTTCCAGTGCATTGTCCTTATCAGAGAAAATAGAAGCAAAATAAGAAATGACTGACTCTGCCTGTTCTCTGTTGATTATTGTTAGTCCACCCACAATAATTTAGCTCTCAATGTAGCTTAACAAATAAAATTCACACTTTTTCTTTTTGCCCCTAGCTTCCGCTTGGCAGTCTCAACTCAGATTTTCTTAGGGATAGAATAGAGAAGTAACTTTCTCAAGGACCAATTTGGCCTTAGATAGAGATAAATTGACTAAAAATAGTGTGGATTTATTTAGTGATTTAAGACTGGCAAAATGCTTTATGTGTATTATCTTATTTGATGTTCACCTCAACATGATAAAGTCAGTTTTGTATCCTCATTTTTCAATTGAAAAACAGACTTTTAAATATATATGATTTGACCAGGGTCGCACAGCTAATAAGTACTTATGGAAGATTCAAACTCAAATCTTCCTGATTCCAAGACCAGTATTTTATTTACTGTGCGACTCAGCTGTTCATGATACTAAAAATGAGAGACCTACCTTTTGATTCATTTAGTGGGGAATTTAGGAGTGGGAGTAGACTTTAGGAGCATTGGGTAGGAGAGATAAAGAAGGAGCTGGGATTGGGGAGGATATAAGATCAGAATAAAAATGTGTCATAAACACTGGAGAGAGGGATATCTCAGGGTAACCATCATGGCAATCTAGGCCTTGGTTGAAATAACAATCAGACCACAATAGGAGGAAAAAGGTGAAAAATGATCATATGAGAAGCCTTTCTGGATCCAGCACTCGGGTTGTTCCAGATTACCTTCATTCTTTCCATTTCCACACAAGCATACCTGGGTTATACACCTGACATAACTGTTGTACTTAGGGATGCTGAAGCAGGCCAAGTATTTCATGACAGGAGAGAGATTTCCATCAGTATGCCTGGATTCTTATCTCTGGTGTTATAAGCAGAGATAACAATTATTGAGTTTGCATCAGGCATGGAAGTTTCCATATATAGGAGAAGTGATTCAGAATGACCAGCAGGATGGGTATTAGGACAAGAGATTAAGGACTATCTAGAGTAGAGAATGCCTGTCCCAAGAATGGCTAGGCAGATAATATCCCACTTTCTTTGAATTCAAACCAAGAATTTTTAGACTTACCACTCTACCCCTTGCTCTGACTTGAACATTTCATTTATAAAGAGTTATAGAAGAAATGTTAGTGAGGCTCAGTAAAGATTTTGAGAGGAATTAGAGAGTCATGTGATTATGGATTTTGTGGTGTTTCTTTCTGGCTTTCTGGCACATATATACAAAGTTAGATACATTAGTGGAGACAATTCTTTATCCTTTATTCTTACTTCTAGTTTTTTTTCTTAAATCATAAAAATGTTTGTAAGCAGTCTACTTATCCCTAGGTGATATGAGACTTGAATTCAGTAACCTTAGTTGTAGATAGCAGTATCATCATATGAAAGGCAAAACAGTATCATTTTTATAGTTAGAAACAAAGAAAATATCTTTATTCTACTTCTTACTAGCAATTATAAGACTTTTTAAAAAATCAACTTTAATGAATTTTTAAAGACCTGTTTACTTTGACAAAAGGAAATGTATCATCATTAAAAATTATTCTATTACTGTTTACTATTTTGGTTTATAGTGTAACTGTCCTTTAAACAGTTAAATAGTTAAGCTACAGTTTTGTTATTTTAAGGAAAGAAAATTAACTAAATACATTCTGCAATAAACTGTAATTCCTGTTAGCTTACTTACTAATACAGAATATGATTTTTGGTATCAGGTTTTCTTGCCATTAACAGTAATTAGAAAAGGTTCTATTGGGTAAGATTGGAGGCGTTGAAAGCACAATGTGTGTATTGTAAACCTTTATTTCTGCTTCCTCAATAAAAGCAAAGTAATCAGTTAACCAAATATGTTCTTTTATTGGAGTTTAATTGTTAAGAGCCTAATGGAAAGAGCTTATCTCTGAGTTTTCAGGAGAGTCTCCTCTTTCATAAAATAGTCTAGATTTTGTTTTGTGCCACCTATATCTATAGCTTTGTTTCTCTTCTTTGACCAGTGTTGCAATAGTTAGAATGAAAAAAAGAGATTTTGGAAATCACGTGATGACCTTGGATTAACACTTTATTTCCACACTTGCCTCTTTCATATATAACTTAAAATAAAAAGTACCAAATTAACTGCAACTTTTTTTTTTTTTCTGAGCCAACTGGGGTTTGTTTCTCTTCTTTGACCAGTGTTGCAATAGTTAGAATGAAAAAAAGAGATTTTGGAAATCACGTGATGACCTTGGATTAACACTTTATTTCCACACTTGCCTCTTTCATATATAACTTAAAATAAAAAGTACCAAATTAACTGCAACTTTTTTTTTTTTTCTGAGCCAACTGGGGTTAAGTGACTTGCCCAGGGTCACACAGGCAGGAAGTGATGTATCTAAGGCAGGATTTAAACTCAGGTCCTCCCAATCTCAGGGCTAATGCTCTACCCACTGCACCCACTGGATGCCCTCATTAACTGCTACTTATTACTCATAAAATTAGTAATCTGGAAAAGATGTGCTGCCAGGTTCATGTAGATTATTAATTTTCTTTATGTTGAGATTATTATGAGATGTTTTTATACATAGAGGAGAGGTCTGCATTAGTGGAAAGAGTACTACTGGATTTGGAATAAAGAAACCTGGATTCAAATTCTGCCTTTGACATCTAGCCTTTGTGTGACTTTGGACAAATCATTTAATCTCTATGACCCTCAGTTTTCTTAGTTAGAAAGTGAATAGTTTGAACCAGATAACCTTTAGTATGTATCTGTGATCTTGCATTCCTTTAATCTAGGATCGTGTGGTCTGAGGTCAGAGTGATAATAGTAGCTACATTTTTGTTACAGCAACAGATACTTTTATGTAACGTATTCACACTCTTTAACCAACAAACTAATGAGCCCTGCAGTTGGAACTTTTCTGGTTCTGGAGCAGGGCACATGATTAAAAGGACAATTTAGAAAACTTCATTCTCTTTCTAAATAACTGAGATATTTGCTGTTTACCCCTGCTGGCCATAACCTGTCAGAAATGGATATAGAACAGGGAGGACATTTAAAAGGTCATTCAGAAGACAATGGACAAGCCAATCAGCATATTTAGATCTTAGAACTGCAGGGATCACTGGGATTGGATGATTATGTTATTTGGCACGTGTCATATAAATGTTGGCATTTTTATTATGGCATAAAATAATCTATTCAAGGTAATGGTAGTTTTTTTTGTTTTGTTTTGTTTTTTGTTTTTAAGCTTAGCAGTTTAGAGGAGAAAAAAAATCCCAACCAAGTGGCAAAGCTGGCAGTAGCCTTTTCCCCCCCTCCAAACCAAACAAAAACCTTTTCAAATCTGCCAGCCTTTCAAGACAAGGACACATTTTAAATGAAAGTCAATGGAAACCTGGCTTCAGTTTTATAAGCAATAGAGACATATCTGGTTTCTCACCAATTGTTTCCTTCTTCACTTCATTATTCACTTTGTGTCTGATATTTGGGCAGATTTTCTGGCACTGACAATATTCCTAAGTCTTCGTAGCTCTCTTTTCATGTTTAAATTTGACTTCACAGGGAAAGACTCTCTCCCCATATTTTGTATATTACCGAGTTAGCTATTTGTCACTGTGTTAAGGTGACCCTTTACAGAAACACAAGTGGTTCTTGAAAGAAGTTATAGTAAAATCTCACTTATTTGAAGCTCAGACTTTTAGCCACTTCATCCTTTTAGCACACCATCCTAAGTTTAAAAGATACTCTAGTACCCAAAATAATTGTCACAAAGCCCCTGTACTCTATTGGTATCTGTTTTAATTCTTGAGCAAGGTTCCACAAAATAGAGTTGTAGATAGTATTGTAATGTTTGGGCTAGCTTTCTGGAGGATCTTGGGACCAGCCTGAGTCCTTGGTCTTAGTAGAGGAGGCAGGAGAACCACCAGGATAATCAAAAATAGAATGTGTCATTTCCAGTCCTTCTTAGACCTTATATACCTTATTGTGATTTCATCATTACAGCATACTGAATATGTGTGAACTAGAGAACCATTACATTATCATGCTAAGTACTAAGTATATGTAAATTAAGGTACCATCATCTCATCAGTTCCACTAAGTTAACACCTTGTTGTAAGTATCCTTGTTTCAAGTATATTTCTTCAGAGTTCTGGCCCTCTACATAATATGATGGAGAACCTAAGAATATGGTTGATTAGGAGCTACTTTCTGGCATTTTTTTAGTGATGAAATTGTGAAAACCAACTGTGCTGTTTTCTTCAGTAGTAATTCTCAAGATGCACAGTTAGAATTGTAGATTTAGAACTTGAAGGGGTCTTTGGGATTAATTAATTCTCTTAATTAATTCACCCTCTCATTTTATAGACAGAGAAATTGAAGTCCAGAGAGATAAATTGACAAATAGAGAAATAATTCAAACCAATATTGATTTGAAATCATTTGCTACATTCACTTGGGGAGGTGGGGTGGGGTGGTGCAACTAATGGCAACAGCAATGTTTCTCTCCAATGGGGATTTTAACCATTTAACAAATGTATGGTAAGGCCTACTATAAGTAAAGGCAATCTCCTAAGGACTGTGAATACAAAGACTAATATATCCCTGGCCCCATTCTTTTTTTATGTTTATTTATATTTTATTTTTAGATTTTTATTTTCAAAATATATGTATAGTTTTCAACATTCACCCTTGCAAAATCTTGTGCTTCAAATTTTTTTCTCTTTCTCTTACCCCACCCCCTTCCTTAGATAGCAAGTTATCCAGTATATATTAAATATGTGCAATTCTTCTATACATAGTTCCACATTTATCATGCTGCATGAGAAAAATTAGGTCAAAAAGGAAAAAAAATGAGAAAAAGCAAAAAGCAAGCAAACAATAACAAAAAAGATGAAAATATTATGCTGTGATTCACATTCAGTCCCCCACAGTCCTCTTTCTGTATGCAAATCGCTTTCTCCATCACAAGTCTATTGAAATTGGCCTGAATTACCTCATTGTTGCATACTCTTGTTTTGCTGTATACAAAATTCTCTTTCTATTCACTTCACTTAGGATCACTTTATGTAAGTTTCCCCAAGCTTTTATGAAATCATCCTGATGATCATTTCTTATAGAATAATAATATCCCATAACATTCATATATGTAACATTTTTAGCTTTTCCCCAACTGATGGGCAAAAACTTAGTTTCCATTTCCTTGCCACTACAAAAAGGGCTGCTGCAAACATTTTTTTGTGCATGTGGGTCCTTTCCTCTTTTTTATGATCTCTTTTGGGATACAAGTCCAGTAGAAATACTGCTGAATCAAAGGGCATGCACAGTTTGATAGCCCTTTAGGCATAGTTCCACTTGTGCTCCAGAATGGTTAGATAAATTCACAACTCCACCAACAATATATCAGTGTCCCAGTTTTCTCACATGCCTTCCAACATTATCTTTTCCTGTCATCTGAGCCAATCTGAGAGGTGTGTAGTAGTACCTCAGTTGTTTAAATTTGTATTTCTCTGATCAGTAATGATTTAGAGCATTTTTTCATGTGACTAGAAATTGTTTTAATTTCATCATTAGAAAAGGGTCTGTTCATATCCTCTGACCATTTATCATTTGGAAACTGGCTTGTATTATAAATTTGAGTCAATTCTCTGTGTATTTTAGAAATGAGGCTCTTATCAGAACCCTTGGATGTAAAAAAATTTTCTCAGTTTTCTGCTTCCCTTTCTAATATTATTTGCATTGTTTTTGTTTGTACAAAACCTTTTTAACTTAATATAAATCAAAATTACCCATTTTGCCTTTCATAGCGTACTTTACTTCTTTAGCACAAATTTCTTCCTTCTCTACAGATCTGAGAGGTAAACTATCCCTTGTCCTTCTGATTTGCCTATAGTATCACTGTTTATGTCTAAATCATAAATCCATTTCGATCTTTTCTTGGTATAGGGTATCAGGTGTTGGTCAATGCCTATTTTCTGCCTGGCCCTATTCTTAAGGAACTTTATTAAGGAGAAATGTCATGGATACAAATACCTAAATGAAGTGTAACAAGTTGGGGAGAGTCCAAGGAATAACCTTCTTGGTGAGGAAGTGAAGGTAGCAAATATAGAATAGCTTTCTAGATATTTGATATTGATAGAAAGTAGAGAGGGATCATTTGACAATATCCAAATCAAAGGAAAGCCACTTTAGGTCAAAGGACACCTGAACATGTTTTTGAATAAGAAAGAAGTATGGTAAAGGCAATTGACTTAGAGATCTGTTAGATAGGACTTCAAAGGCTACTATTACATCATGATTTATTGGTTGGGACTTTGTCTTTGGCTCTCTTCCTGAATCTTATTTAGCAATTTGTAACAATCCCAATGAATTATTTTTCTAATCCACAACATAATAAAAGTTGGAAATGGTGAAAAAGTGCTATTAATGGCAAAGATCAGATAGCAGATAGGTTTTTTTCTTTCTTCTTTTCCCCACAGTGAGGAATTGGAAGAGAGAGAAAAAAAAATTTTTTTTTGTTAATCAAATAAATAAAATTAAATTTATAATAGAAAAAATATGTTTCTTAGTCATCAGGCAGAATTAAATTATATTTAATGTCCCATTTTAAGACATTTTCCCATTTTGGAAAGTCACATCTTGAAAAAAGATTTTAAAAAGAAGTTTTGGCCCTTATCCTCACAATGGGTAAATTTAGAGTTAATATGCAAAAATTACATGAAATTCCTTATTTTCTGATGATAATAGATAATTGAATTGTTGCTGTAAGATGTTCAGTGTTCCAGCAATTGAAATCGTGGCCTATGATGTTGTTTTTGTAGTTATCACCTTGTAGCCTTATTCAAAGAACTTATACATACTTTCATAGAACAACTCCATTTGCTTTTAATATGAACATAAAGTATTCTTATGAATGTCAAAGAAAGGAAACAAAATATTGTTATTTCTTAATAATTGATGATAACTTAGAAATCAAAAAAAGTTCTCACGCCTTATTTCAATCAGAAATTAATCCACTTTGTGGATTATGTATGTACATTCACTATAAATAACTTCAATGAATTGAGCTCTCATTAGGAGGATGACAGATTGTCTTACATTAGTGTAGCCCACAATCTATGTATGATTGAGAGGAAATGCAATGGGATTTATGAGAAACTTTCGAATTTCACTCAAGTTTGGCTCTTCGTGGAGAAGTCATTCAGTCTCAAAGCCTTGGATTCCTCATCTGTAAAATACCTATGATTGTAATGCTTAGATTGTGAGGATCAAATGTGATAATGTACAAAAAGTACTGTAACCTCAAAATGTTATATCAGCTGTTATTGTTATTTCATTATTATTCTCCTGTATTAGTCTTGTTTCTTTTCCCATGTGTCTAAGAATTAATATTTTATGTGTATCAGGATCATACTCAATCTATAGATTTTCTTTTATTTGTCCATCTTGCCTCCTTTTCTTTCATATATTTTCTAAGTGGTATCTTTTATTTTAATTCTTTCACTGTACTTTAATATTATAAATACCATAAAAAATTTCCCCCAACAATCTTGTAATTGTTTTTAAGGGATGTTTTTTTTTCACTTAATAGCACTTTGAATAACTTTGTTTTTTACATTACATAAAAAGATAGTTTTATTTTTTTTTCTGATTTTTAATGTTTTCATTTTGATAATAGCTTTTTTATTTGCAAAATACATAAAAAGATAGTTTTCAGCATTCACCCTTGCAAAATCTTGTGTTCCAAGTTTTTCTTTCTCTGTTCCCATCAGCCTCCCTCCCCTTGACAGCAAATAATCCAATATAGGTTAAACATGTACAGTTTGAAGATTGTTTTCAATGTTCAATTTTGCAAACTTTTGAATACTAGATTTTTCTCCTCCTCTCCCTAAGAAAACATGCAATTTGATAGAGTCTCTACATGCATAATAATGTTAAACATATTTTTACATTAGTCTTGTTGTGAAAGAAGAATCAGAACAAAAGGAAAAAGCCATGAGAAAGAAAAAACAAAAAACAAATGAAAATAGTATGTTTTGATCTGCATTCAGACTCCATGGTTCTTTCTCTGGATGTGAATAGCACTTTCCATCTTTTGGAATTGTCTTAGATCATTTTTTTTATTATAGCTTTTTATTTACAAGTTATATGCATGTGTAATTTTTCAGCATTGACAACTGCAAAACCTTTTGTTTGGTTCATTGTTTTGCTGAGATGAGCTAAGTCTGCCATAGTTGATTCTCATTCAATATTGCTGTTACTGTGCATATGATCTCCTGGTTCTGCTTGCTTTACTTAGCATCAATTCATGTAAACTTTTCCAGATTTTTCTGAAAGCAGTCTGCTCATCATGTATTATATAGAACAATAGTATTCCATTACATTCATATGCTACAATTTGTTTAGCCATTCCCCAATTGATGAGCATCCCCAAAATTTCCAACCTAGTTTTTTTCTCTGCTATTTTGCAGATTGATATTCCCGTTTCTAACAAGCTACAAAGACTTCCCTCTTCAGAATGACTATCCAAATTGTCTTATATAATGCCTGAAATTCAACCACTAGAGATTTCTCCATTAAAAAAGAAACTTCCTATAGGACTATTGCATTGTTTCTATTATCATTACTATTTTTCCAGCTACTAACTTAGTTTCTCTTTGAGAAAGTAAATTTAGGAATACTGAATCTTGAGCTGAATGACATGTTATCTAAATCCTGAATTTACTATTGTATATACCAGTTATTTTGACAAATTATGTGAACTAGCTGGGTTTTGATATCCCTCATTTGTGCAATGAGAGGGTTGGGCCTAGGCAACCCAGGTTCCTTTCAACTCTAGATTCTCTACTAGGTGAGAGGAAATGGGACACCACTAGCAAATTTGCCTAAAAAGTAAAGCAAAGCTTTTTAAACTGTGGGTTGCGACCCCATGTGGGTTCACCTAAATTAATGTGGGGATCACAAAATTATGACATCAATAAATGTTTGATTTCTTAGATGAAAAGGGGTTGCTAGTAGTAAAAGTTTTAAGAAGCCCTGGAGAAGAGCATATAGGGTGTTGACCCAACTTAAATGAAATGACACAGTTGGCAGCTGTAGTGAGCCAGAGATGGAACTAGGAGTACAAGTGATAAGAGCAAGAATAACTTAAAAGGGAATGGGAGAAAGTGCTATAAACTCATCTGTTTCACATGATTGTCCAGCTGTGACATGGAGTTTGTGTGCATGCCAACAAGGCAACCTACTCTGTCATAATTGATACTCTTAAAGCCACTCTTCTAGATAGAACCAGAATTTTATTGCTCCATGGTACTTCTTAGCTCCTCTTTTTTTCAGTTTGGTTCTTGTTTGTTTTAAGATCAACAACATGTACTTCAAAGAACTATTGTGATAAACTTTAGTGAATACCATGAAGAGCAATCATTCCATTAGTTCTTAAGATATCTCAGTTGAAATAGGAACTTCTATTTGATGGCAGACAAGAAATGACTGTTGATAGTTAGCATTAAAAGAATCTGATTTCATTGATTTATCTATGAGCTCTCAGAATAATGAGTTCTAGTAAAGTTTTTATGTCAGGCTGTTTAAAATGACTGTTAACTTTGGGGGAATGTGAGGGGATTATATAATAAGGTTATCTGTTTGACAATCACCTGGTTATACAGGACAATTTTTTCCAGACATATCTGTCACTTCTTTGCAAATATAATTGTGACCTTTTTGACTGTGTCATATATATGTGTGAATAGGTTTTTATGCTGGGAAAATTCTTATGAGAGCTTCTGTGCTAGACTAGTATTCCATAAGTTTCTTAGAAATATTCTGAAATTAAAAAAAAATTGGTAGAGATTTGCCATGTTTCTGACATGAAGTTATTGAAAAGTTATAATGTCATATGGTCTAATAAAATCAGTAAAAAAGAACAGATGGTCAGTTGGACAAATAAAAAAATGTAAATTTTACCAATTATATTAATGAAACTACTATCAAGTGATCCTATTATATTTCTCTGATGAAAGAGGAAGGCAATAAAACCTTCTGTTTTTATCCATCAAAATTGCATCAAAGTTCTATATTATCTGATTCTAAACTCAATTATAGAAGAAAATTATTTTCTCACCAAACTTCACTATATAACATAATTTATTAAGCATTTATAGTAATCAAAATGTTTTCAGTAACAGAGAGGAAAAAATTCAATTAGTCAATCAACAAGCATTTAAGTATCTATCACATGCTAGACCAACTAAATGCTAGTAATATAATGAAAGATAAATAACAAGTCTTGTTCTTAAAGCATTCACAGTCTAATGGGGAGACAACATGTAAACAATTATATATAAACCAGATTTATAAAGGATAAATTGGAAATAATCAATAGAGGAATTAAGGAAGATTGTGAAAGGCTTTGTGTATAGAGAGAGATTTCAACTGAGGATTAAAGGAAGCCAGTAGTTGACAATGAGGAGGGAAAGAATTCCAAGGATGGGGGACCAGCTACGCAAATGCCTGTAGCTAGGAGATAGAGAGCATATGAAGTTTTAGTGAAGGAAAAAGAAAAGCCAAGCTAAGAGGGCCCATCGAACAATATTACATGGGGTCAGTTAGTTTTTCCTCTTCCAGGAATTTTTTTAAAAAGCTATCCATGGATTATTTTCATAAGACATGGGTGCAGGACTCTGATACTCAGGATTTCTGGAGGATTTTTTTTTTAACATGGCCAACTTTTTAATAAAAGAGCTTTGTTTCCACAAGATTTGTTAATCAAGGTATTACTGTACTGAAAGGTAAGGAGGAAAAAAACCCTTGGTATCTTATTGCCGAACTGCGTGTAAAGTAGCACAAGGTTAAAGTGAACCTCTGATCTGATAACCCAGTATTACGTGAAAATCTTATCACACTCAAATAGAAAAATCAATTTATGTGTAAGAGAGCCCCTCATTCATTAACCTTAGGACACAAAAGCAGACTTCTCTTTAAGTTGCCTTGTCTATTTTAGGTGTTGCTGTTTTGTTTTATTTTAGTGTATTAGTCTTAGTATTAAATTTAGAAATGATAATGATAAATAGTAAATATTAAGTGTACTGTTAAATAGTAAATGATGATATTTTAATATCAATACATGCTTTTTAATATCAATACATGATTTTTATCATGTATTATGTATCTTTTAATCATATTACATATTAATACATAATAAAGATTACATCATAGAGATTTGCTTCTGGCATTAAGAGGTCAAGTGAGGCAAAACTTGAATCTATATCTTCTGGATTACAAAGCCAACAGTACTCTATCCATTCTATCCACTCAGAAATATAATAGGAAAATGAGAATATTCAAGGAATCATGCTAATCATTAAAAAGTGCATTACCAGCATTATATAGCAATAGGAAATAAACAACAGAAAGGAATATTACTGCATATTACAGTTTAAATCATATTACATATTTTAATCATATTATAATTTTAAAAGCCCTAAAATCATCATTTTTACCATAAAATTTAATATTTTATCCAGTAAGAAAAGAATGAAATTAACAGAATGTGATTACATAGTAATACATTGCACTAAGTTAATCAGTTACTTGTAATGTTCCTTTTTTGTAGGCCCCTTAATAAATCCAGCAATAAATTTATATGTGTTGCTGTAGAAGTCAGCAGTAAGGTCTCTGTAATTTTAGGTGTTTTTTTGTTTTGTTTTGTTTTTACCACCATTAAAAGCAACAGACAGAATGGTATATTATTTGTTAGGTTGTCTTCCTGTGAGAATCAAAATGAATGCTTTAGCTGGAAGATGTCTCAGAGATCATTTTGTTCATTCCCCTCCTTTTCATTTCAAAGATGAGGAAACCAAGTTTTCAGGGAGTGAAAATTAGCCCAAGGTTGAAAATTTGGGATTCTGCCCAAGTACTCTAATTCCAGTGTTCTTTCAATGATATTACCACACTACCTTTACCTATCAAATGACTTCCAGACGAATAACACATTTCAAGAGCATTTCTAATATTAATTGCATCAAGGATTGTTTTCTTGATGTTTGGAAAAGTCACTTACTTTTTCTCCATCAAACAGAAGTTAATATATTTACATCTGCTTTGAATATTAAGAATCAAGTTGTGTAATGCTGGAGGAACAAAGCCATCATTTTCTTGGGATGTAATGAATGTGGAGCTCTGATTGTTGACCAAGATCTGACTTAGTAATAGGTTTCCTCAGACTTTGGTTTCACTTTGTAACATTTAATCTAGTCCATAGAGCCTTTTGAAGGGGATAAATAAATGTGTGCCTGTGAGATTTTTTTTTGTTGTAGATTAAACAAAGATGTCATATATTCATGTGCATGTTTGTACATTATCTTGCTGTTTTACCTATTACTTCAGTCATCATGTAGATTTAGAGAGCTAAGTACCAGTTGAATAATCATTATTTTTCTTAGATTAAAAAAGGTGAAAAAGTAGCATATAAATGCAAAATGTTATATTTTCACTTAATTATGATTATACCTTAGCATTATTCAGTAATTCTTCTAGCTTCTAGGAAAGCTACTTATGAATCATATTTTTAGAAATCAAATCCTAAAGCTCTGCTTTAGAATTGTGCTATATAAAATTAATTTTCTTAGGCATACTTGAATTTTTATGAACAGATTTTCATAAATTTAGTTAAAACTACATTTATGGAGAGGTGGGCTATTGAGCCCCCCAAGCCTCATAGATGAAGTTATATATAAAAACAAAGATTATTTCTTAAAAAGAATCATCAATTATTGATACTTCATTGAATGAAATCTGTCATTTTTGACAAGTATAAATTTTGCTGCAGCCTTAAAAAAACTTATTTGTCATCTCTTGAAGATAATTTTTTTAATTTGCGAAAATGGAATGATTATTTAGTGTTATTGATTTCAAATTTTGGAGAAATAAAGAAAGGAGAGGAATCAGTAATAAACATCATTAGGTTCTCACATGACCAATATTAGTCTTTATTTATTTTACAAGAGGGATTGTGGAGAAAACTCAACCCTATGCCATTTCATTTCCTTATTTGATTAATTCATTTTATTGATTTATAGATTTTATTGTTTGTAAGTTTGCAAGCTACATATTTCAAGAGATGTGTGCAGCTTACCAAACACAATGAAAACTTTTAGACATATGGCATAGGGACCAGGGTGGTTGCCTAGATGAGATGGGATGTGTATGGTCTGGCTTAGTGTTCTGTTATTTTTTGACCTTGTGAATTTAAGTCTTTTCACTCACCAATCAAAACATTTTGAAGTACAAAGTAGAATGAATTAATTCTTCTGGGGATTGTTGAAGTCATTGTGTCTTTGGTTTTACTGGTTTCTCTTTATTCTGTATCAATTCATTTAAATCTTCTTCAGGTATCTCTTGATCTCTTCCTTTTTTGGGTTGCTATATGATACTGGTAATGCACTTTTTAATGATTAGCATGATTCTTTGAATATTCTCATTTTCTTATTATATTTCCTAGTGGATAGAGTACTGTTGGCTTTGTAATCCAGAAGATATAGATTCAAGTTTTGCCTCACTTAACCTCTTAATGCCAGAAGCAAATCTCTAAAACTCTTAAGTTTAAATGGAGTGAGTTTTTACACTTGCAGTTCTTTTTTCCTTCTATATCTGAGGGCCATCCCTCCTTGAAAAATCCCAAATGTATACATTTTTGAAAGATTGTTCTTCAGTACCTTATTACCTAATCAGTACCTTATTACCTAATTGCATTATAAAGCACTTTTAAGTGAAATGTAAAATATGTTACTATTGGTTCTTAAATACAAGTGACTTAGGAAGCTGATAAAAGATTAGATTGCAGCATTAACCTGCATTTTCCAGATTTTTTTCAGCTCCAGTAGAATTTTTGCTTTTTGTAAAAATGATCTAAGGCTATAGTTTTTTGTCATGTTTTCATTCATGTCAAAAAATCATTTGGGGTTTTTTTCTTATTGTCACTGGTTTTTATTGTGGTTGAAAATCAATCAAATTTATTTACCCTCAGATCTTTGTTTTTTTGTTTTTTTTTTTTTAATCAAAGTAACTTGATATCACTATCTCTAATGTAGAATAAAAAGCCATTTTATTTTTTTATTGTTATAATTATTATTAAAGTTTTTTTGAAATTCAATTATTAGATGTATGTGATTTCTAGGTTAAATTGAGTCTGACACAGGAACTATCAGCAAAGAAAAAATTCATCTTGTGTGTCTTTCTCCTCTTTGGCAATCTGGTAAAGACTGTGGACCCCTTCTCAGAATGATGTTTGGTAACTGTAGTCATAATTGAATGAAATACTAAATTTCAGTTAAAAGTTAATACAAATAAAGTAATTTTTCTCCAACCATATTCATGAATCCCATAAAATATATTATATGGATGAAGGGTCTTTGGACTTCGAGTTAGAAACTCTTACTTTATAAGTAAAGTACTTTCTTTATGTGCAGGAGGCAAAAACACCATTTTGAGTTAACAGGATAGTTTATCCTGAAGAAATTATTTTCTACTTCTGATATAGTTTAGTTTTTTTGGTATGGTATGATTTTAAAATTGTGTGTGTGTGTGTGTGTAAAAACATCTTTGTAGAGAGAGATAGGGAGAGAGAAGATTGAGTTTTACCCAGGATTTCACAGCTATGTAAATGTCAGTGCTAGGATTTGAACTTAGGTCCATTTGAGTAAGATAGGAACCAGTTTGAAATGTAATTGGGAAATATTTAACAAAGTAAATAAAAATGCAATAAAACATTTTGTGTGTGTGTGTGTGTGTGTGTGTGTGTGTGTGTGTGTGAGATAGTCACTAGCCTAGGTTCTGAGGATCCTTGTGTACATTTTCATGGCCCCCTGTTTTTGTTTGAGTTTGACACCCCTGCTGTCAGCTCTTCTTTGACCGAGGTGCTGCTTCCCATATAGCCAACAGGAGAAATAGTGTTGAATGAACAATGGGGAAGATAAACTTCACCTGAGTAGCTGGGCTTAGGGATTGATTATCAGGGTATACTTAATTTCCTTTCTTTTCTGCTTTTCTCCTTCCTGTCCCCTCTTGGTGTTTTGTTAATGCTTTGCTTTGCACTCATTGTGATTGCCACCCTAAAATAATTCAATAGGGACTCACTTGGAAATACTGTTACCATCACAACCAATCTGAAGAGGCATAAAAGAAGATACAGGCTAGGGAAAGATTAAGTGGTTCTCCACATATGCCCCTTCAAGATGGAATGAAAAGAAATAATAATTTTCTTTCTTTTCTAAAATTCAGGACCAAACAATCTGAGAATGGGCAAATCATTTAGTATAAAGGAGATTTCCAAGCTCAGAACAGATGTACAGAAAAGTAACATTCTTTCTGGTGATATTTCCCAAGTTAATGGAAAATTACAATGGCTGTACAATATAGGCTTGAAATACAATGCCCCCCAAATGTTAGTACAGTTTTAAAGTATTCAGCAGCCACATTTTCCGAGCTAATATATCAACTTGAAATACATGGTGTCCTCCATTAAACTGTACTAAAACTTTTGAGACACCTTTTGTATATGGGTGGAAACTATAAATATCTCTATAGATATTCTATAGATATCTATTATCTTCTATAGATATAGAATACATTGGGGAATAAAAGATAGATAAGGAAAATTATGGAACAAAATGAACAGAAACTTGTTTTCATAATGATAAGTTGCTGTACATAACAAATGTTTTAATACATTATATATTTACAATAACAAACAGTAGGATCTTGTATTCTTTCCAACTTTCAGAGTTGTTTTTTTTTTTTAAACCTTTTAATGTTGATTATTTTTTCTAGTCTTCATAGGTAGGTATAATATAAGTTAAGAAACACTGATTTTGTCAGTACAAGGAAAGTCCTTCCTCAAATTAGATAACCCATTTGTACTTTCTAGTTTTAGAGTTACATAAACATTTAATGAAGAAATCCCATGCTTCTACATATTTCCCTCTCAGATATTTTGAAAACGGAATCCTGAAGGCTCTCAGATTTTGTTGGCTTTAATATGACCTTCTTATCTGTATCTTTTGAAAAGGATATTAAAGATGTCACTAGAAAATGGTTATAGAGTGAGAAATAATAAATGGGTAGCAGTGGTACCCAAGGAATGTTGAAAGATAAAGAGAATGAATGACTTTCAGAGAGTTGGAAGACTTTGTGGATGATTTATAGAAGGACATAGACAAGAACGCCACAGGTTGGGAACAGGTAGATATATCATCACAGTTATTCTTTCCTCATTATGGGCTTAGGGGGTAGGGGCACAGTACCCCAACAATTTGGAAAATTCATGAAAAAAAATTTGGCCCTCCCTTTGTACTGAAGAAGTCTCAATTATTATGGTATTAACAAAAGATAAAATATGTTGATGTTATACATCGTACAAAACTTTTTATGAATTTCTGAATTTCTAAACATTTTCTGTGTCATCTGCTGGCCTTTGTATATCATCTGCAGCTTCCACAAAACTCTCCCAAATGCCCACTTAAATTTCTTTATATGTTTATATCTGAGATATATCAAAATGGTGATGGGGAACATCACAGTGTAGTAGAGATAATTGTAAAGGCAATGTCCATGTGGAGATTATAGATACATTGAAAGGTAATTTTGTCTATATCTATATGGCATTCACTTTCAGGAAACTTTAATTGACAAAAAGCCATATTGCTTCATCAGTTAGAATATGGTTTAATGGCTATCCTTTTTCCTTATTTAGAAGAGATTGTTAGTTACCAGATCTAACTGAGAAGGCTTTTTAATATTTTTATCTTTGGCCAACCTTCTATAATGCCCATGAAAGATAGCACTAAAGTAGAACTCCAGGATATTTCTTAGTGAGGGCTAAATTTGTTCTGTTTTATTTTTATGAAGAAGAATATCTGTGATCCTGGAGTAGTAATTGTTTATATAAACAGTAACCAATGGTATGATAAAGCTGTTTGTGTTTGTACTGCACCGAATGTGGTTGTTATGTCTTATGAATCTACAGAAATATAAATAACAATAGCCTGGAAAAAAACTTTGTGTGGAACTAACTAGTTGGCCCAATTAGCATTACCAATAACAATAAAAAAAATAAACAAAAGAAAGTGAATCCTGCTAAAAAAAATTGCAAATGTTATTGATCAACTATTGTTGTTTGTCCTTCTTTCTCAAAGAGGATGATGATCCTCAGGGAGGTGATGCCATGACATGCAAGTGAATCATTTATAAGTGAGGTAAAGCTATGCAAGGTCACTTGCCTCACCTTCCCCTCCAGACCCAGTGATAAGATATAGATCAAGATGACTGGAGATGGCCCTGGATAAAAAAAAATAAGTAGAAAAATATATGTTCTCCTGAACACTTTTGCAAAATTATAATTGTTAGTGTATTAGTCTTTTGGCTAATATTCATCAGATTTTGTTTAGACTCTGCTTAATTTTTTCCCCATTTGTTAATTTGCTTTATTAGAATGCTTAAATCTCATAAAATGAGTAATTCTATTATAGAACATTTTCTAGTTATCAGACTGGCTAAAAGTGAATGTTTTCATAAATTATAGATTGAGGACTAGACAGAGCCATTAGAAATAAGCTAATCAAAGCTGAGTCTTTGGACAGATAACTATCCAAGACAGAAAAGTGGTAATAGTTTTTGGAGATGCAACTAATATTTAAGGAGAAGATCTGAAAAAGAAAAAAATACTCCTTTTTAAAAAAAATTCATAAATTGAAATGGTCCTAAAATTGCCCTTGTTTTATGTCCAGGAGCTAAGGATATCATTGAGATTTCTTTTAGATAGCCTGTCAGAGAAGAAGTTTTTGGCACTCAAGTCTAAGTCTAGGGACTTGAAACATTAAAGAGAAAGGATGTTATTTTCCTTATTTTGCTATAATCTGATAAACATAATCAAATAATCTCAGAATTGGAAGTGATTGTTGAGGCTACATACTTCAATCTATATTCCAGTGAAACTCTCCTCTGCAAAATAAATTCTCAAAATAATTATCCAAGTTTTGCTTGAATAACCCAGGAGTGAAAAGGAAGCCATTCTATACTTTTTGAGCCAGCCCATTCTCTAGATAGCTCTAACAGTTAGTTAGGAAGGATATTCTTATATACAGCCTAAATTTTTATTATAACTTCTATCCATTACCCTATTTTGTCCTTTGAAATTAGTTTATTTCCTTGTCCACATAGTAGATGGATAGATATTTTAAGTTAGTTATTGCATCCTTCCTTAGGTCTTCTCTTCTCCAGGCTAAATATATTCCTTTCCTTCAGAGACTTCTTTTATGTCATATACTCAAGGTCTTTCACCTTCCTCCATTGCCTTCACCATCTGGATATCTTCAAGTTTACATTATCCTTTTTAAAATTTGGCAGTCAGAACTAAACATAATAATCCAGATAACAATTGAACAGAGCAAAGTACTGAAGCAAATCACTTTCTCATTTCTGGAAGTTTACATTCATTTTCTTGGCTATTCTTTGACTCTGTTAACTCATTGCAAATTGGGATGGCATGAAAATATCCAATTCTTTTTTCATAAAAAACTGCTCTTTAGCCATATTTCTTGACCCCCTTATCTGCATTTGTATGTGAGATTATATATTTCCTCCATTAAACTTCATATTATTAACAAGATGATTCAGGCTGATTTCGGTGGTCTTGTGATAGAGAAAGCCATCTGTACCAAGAGAGAGGACTGTGGGGACTGAGTGTGGATCACAGCATAGCATTTTCACTTTTTTTGATGTTGTGGTTTGCTTACATTTTGTTTTCTTTCTAATTTTTCCCCTTTTTGATCTGGTTTTTCTTGTGCAATATGATGGCTGTGGAGGTATTTTTGAAAATAAAAAAAATACTAAAGAAACCCCAACAACTTCATGTTAGCTTTCAAAGTCTTTTTGAATTTTGACTTTCATTCACTGTCAGGTTTGCCTTCCAGTCTTGTGTTCTGTGCTTATCTTATAAGCAAATCAGCTATGTCTTCACCAAGACTCTGATAATTTTTTAACAGTCTAGGGTCACCCACAAAGCCCCCTGGTAAATTCCATCAGAGATGGCCTTTCAAGTTCACATTGAACCCCTAATGATTGTTTGGTAAGTATAGCCATTCAGTGAGTTCCAAATCCTGTAAGGTTATTTTTCCCACTTATCACAAGAATAACATGAGAGATTTTATCATGTGCTTTGTTTACTTCCATGTAAACTATAGTTGCAACAGTTTTATGCTTATATAAAATCTTGTCAAAAAAAGAAAGGAAGAAGAAAAAAGAAAGAGAAGGAAAAAAGAAAGAAATGTAGGAAGAAAAGTATACTGGATGATGCCATGATGACTCTTTGTATTACTTATTCACTAACCATTTTTAAAATAAAATTTCATCGAATTTAAACTGATATCAAACGGACCAACACTTTGTAGATTCCTTTGTCTTCTCCATCTCTTAAACAAAAATCAGGATACTTGCCTTACTCCAATTCTGAAGCATTCTGTCTAGTGATCCTTCAAGAATAACTGAAGATGCTTCCATAGTCACATCTCAGTTTCTTCAGTACCTAAGGAAGCAATTCATCTAAGCCTGGTAACTTGAAATAATCATGAACAGCTAGGTGATTTCTCACTATGTCTCTCTTCAATTTGGGAATCGACTATTCTTATTCTCCATTCTTGTTCTATCATTTCCAGTTCCCCCAGTTCTTAGTTAATACTGAGCTTTTACATTCCTGGTTCTAGCATTCTTTCTCTCCCTCCCTCCTTCCTTCCCTTCCCCTCCTTTGGAAATAGAATGTTATCACTTTTTTATTTATCCTACTGTTGCTGCTTTTCTTGCCATCTTTAGTGTATACCTTTTTAAAAATATAAGTTAGAAAATATACAATTAGATTTCTCTTTCTCATTGGTTAAGAATTGTTACTGTTTGTGTTCTTAGAATTTTATTCTGGGGGTGGGAAGGTGGTATTCTGGCTTGCACTGTAGACATGTAGCTTAATCTTCTATTTGAATATTGAAACCTTATTTCCCTAAATTTAGGATATATGTTGCATCTTACCCTGCTTTTCTCTACTTAATTACAAATTTGAAGATAAAGTAGTCACTTTTTTTCAATGTCCTCTTCATTTCCATTCCATTAGTTAACTCCTCTGTACTATAAGAATCAAATCATAAATAGAATTTTCTATTTGTGCCTCAGTCTTTTGAAGGATGATACTTTTGTGGAAGAATGCCAAGAATTAGCAACTACCTACTTTTGGTAGAAGGAGAGCTCCTGCAGATATCTGGATTATCAAAATCCTCCCTTCTGAGCCACATTCCACTCATTGGTCTCATTCTACCAAGTCTCTTAGTTTCTATGAGATAAAATGTGTCCTTTTTCATTGCTTTAAAATTGCTAGTTCATCTTGCTTATGACACGTTTCATATTATGTTGCTATTCTCTTTGTTCTACCACCCAATTCACTCCTTAATTTTTGGAATTAAAAAATTAATCTAATTTCAGAAAGTTTAGAATTTAGAGATCAGTGAGTGTTGTTCAGTCGATTCCATCACTTCTGACTCTTGGTGACCCCATTTGGGGTTTTCTTTGTAATGTAATTTCTTTGTAATTCACTAGAATGATTTGTCATTTCCTTCTCCAATTCGTTTTGTAGATGAAGAACCTACAGCAAAGAAGGTTTATGGATTTGCTTAGAATCACACCGTTATTTAATTGTGTGAGGCCAGATTTGAACTTACTTCTTCCTGACTCCAGATCTGGCACTCTATCCACTACACCACTTGGCTGCTCTAAATCAATTAGTACACACTCCTTATTTCGTAGAGGATAGAAAGTTTTGCTTGCCCAGTGTCATCCATATAGTTTATGTCTGAATCAGTATATAGATTTCTAACTTTTCCTACCTTTCTAGTCAAGCTCTTTCTATTATGCTATGCTCTAGTATGTTTACTATTTTATCTTTAGTTAACTATGTCAGATTTAAAATAATGTCAGAAACAAATCATTACTCACTTTGACTTCAAGAACAGTGTAGATTTAGAGCTAGCAGGAAAATAAAAAAGCCATCTATTCCCAGTCTCTTCATTTTGTTCTGAGGGAACAGATTTAGAGAGATTAGGTCACTTATTCAGGGCTGCACAGGTAATTAGTGGCCAATATGAGATTTGAACTCAGGTTCACTGGCTCAAAATCGTTCTACTGTAGCATGTGGCTTCTGATTCAGTTCTTTTATCATCTGCTTGCCATTATTTTATCCTTCTACTACAAGAAGGAGAAGGCAGGATGGAAATGCCAGCAATCTGTTTGAATGCCAATATAGACTATAACCTAGTTTTCTCTCTTCACTTCCTTATCTAGTTGTTATATATCTGATATTAGTAGTGGTTTGCCCTACTCTGTAAAATATACAGTCTCATCATGATCTGGGCATCTTCGAAGTTATTTTTTCAAAGGATTTCTTTGACTCTAAAAAGAGTTTGCAGCACATAAACAGAAGAAAGAAACCATAGATTCATAGATTAGGTGGAGTTCATAACTTGTGCCAGACCTCTGGCATTTAAAATCTTGTTTTAGTGATCAAATGAAACTCTCAAAAATAAAGGTTTTGAGCTTTTGTCTCTAGTCTGAATCTTGAAAAGTTGAGAAATTATGCTTCAGAAAAAGCGTGTCTCCTGATAGAGATTTTCTTTGAAAAGTAGTGTATAAAAAAACCTTTTTACTTTTATGTCTATAGTTGCCATTGGGAAAATGAGTATTATAAACACTTAGTTCTCCCTCCTTCTTTTGTTTCCCCAAATCTCTTTTTTTCAAAATAAGACTATACTATTGGATACATATAAAGCTTCAAAAAGCAAATCCGCTTTAGACATACTATAAAGTATGGATGCTTTTTTAGTCAGAAATGTATATGTCAATTGTCTTAAAAGGCTGTAAGAAATTTTCAGTAAATTCTTGGATGGCTTTCCATCTTTATTTATGTTTTTTTTTTACATTTATATTAATTGTCTAAGCTAATCAAACTTATTAATATTAATAATTGTATATTTTCTTATTCTAAATTATTTTTATTTTCTGTTTTTAACAACAAACGGTAGAGGAATGATTTTTAAAATAGTGTCATTGAAAGTTGAAAAGCTTTTGTTTAAATTGTATCTCTAATAGAAAATTAAATGCTTGTGAATGTATTGCTATAACCATTAGTAATTGCTGACTTAAAATAATTTTTTGGGTTTAGGACAAATAGATAATCCTTAACAAAAGGAGTAATAAATATATTTTAATGGAGTAAAGTACTTAATAAAGCTCCTATCCTTTATTTACATAAGGAAAAATCATGTGAATTAGATATTGAGCACCAGTAGGATAATTTGGATTAGCTCTATATGTGAGCAAAGCAAAACATTCTTAATCAGATTCAAGGAAGAAGACATTTATTCATTAACTATTTAATTTTTTCAAAGACTATGTTATTTATAACATTTTGAAGCCAGTTGAGAAAGTCATTTGGGGAGCTTTTTCTCAGTAGTTAGTGTTCATTTGAGGATTCTGAGGATGAACCAAAATTTTATGTAATTGATATAATCAGAAGCAAGAAAGAGAAAACTCCCCAAATGACTTTCTCAACTGCTATCAAAAGTTGTTTTCCTATTTCTTCACTGTTAGTTTGATAAATCGATAAGTATTTGTTAAGTTCTTACTATATACAGTCAATTGTACAATTGATATAATATTACAGTTCAACTTTGTGGACTGTGGATGCCCTCCTCCCCTGAGGAGGGGTAAAGAGAAAAAAGGGAGGGGGTGACAGAAGAGAGAAAGAGAGATACAGAAAGAAAGAATGAGAACATGAGAGAACACTCATTTTTAAACAGTGACCGTTCCTATTTAGGAAAGGTATTATTGTTTTCTTTCAATGATTGTCTCCCTAGAGTGAGTTGGGAGATGTGAATCTGCTGTTCCTCATTTGGTCTCAGTTACTTATGCCTCTTATGGTATCAACATCTCCCAGCTGAATGTGATTCTAGACTCTCCTTTTTGTCATAACCACAAATGCTCTATTCATTCTGCTTAGGCTGGGATAGATACAACCTTAGTTGGCCTTCTTAGCATTCCTGAGCAGCTCAAGGCCCCTGCTGTGTTTCCTTTGACTTACTTGTGTCCTCTCTTGTTCCATTGTGGTGCAGGAAGAAGTCATACTTATGTGGAATTGTAATCACCCTTAGATATAATCATATTGATGTGTGAAGCCCTTTCAAGAATACTGTTTTCACTAATCATCAGTTTTCTTGCCTAAGTTTTTACCTGTTATCTGTTTTTCTCTATTTGAGCCTAAGAGCTGGCTCTTGGCTGGCATCTGATTAGCAGCATTTCTTGCAATAGTTGTTTAATTTATTGCAACTGAAAAGTTGGTATACAGCAGGCATTTAATAAATGCTTATTGATTAATTGGATAAAGATAGAATGCACATCCAGTTGATTCCCTGTCAACCTTCTCAAATCCATTATATTGTACCATGCAGACTGCTTTTTCTTTTTAAGGGACCAAATATGGATAATTTGAAGGATTTTCAAGGTTAATTTTTAAATATATATATATAAAATTAATTTGTGTATTGATCTTAAAACTTAAACCTCTCCATATGATTCACTTTATTACTTCAAGTTTTGAGTGTTGTGCATTTAAAAAAGATAGTAGCTAGGTGGCACATGAATAGAGTATCAGCCCTGACTTCAGAAGGACCGGAATTCAAATCTGGTCCCATACACTTAAACACTTCCTAGCTGTGTGACCCTGGGCAAGTCACTTACCTCCAAATGCCTCAGGGGAAAAAAATGTTATTTGTATTATTCTCATTAAACTCTTACAATTTCCTATTGCCTCTAGAATCAAATACAATTTTCTCTTTTTACCTTTTAGAACCCTTCACAGTCTGGCCCCCACCTATCTTTTCAGGCTGGGTATATATTATTCTCCCATCCTTCACTGTTTGATCCAACCAAACTGGCTTTCTCTCTCTGTTCTTATATACAACACTATCTTCCACCTCTTTTTCTTTGCACTAGCTGGGACACTATGCCTGGAATTCACTACTCTTTTCTTTTGTCTCATAGAATCTGTCCTTTTCTTTCAAAACACTGTGTCCAGCTTTTTTTTTTTTTTTTTTTTTGACTTGAAATCTTTCCTGATCTCAATTGCTAGCATTCCTTACTTTTTGCTCTAGCTTTTTGTCTCTGTCCGTCTGTCTGTCTCTCTCTCCTCTTTGTCCTTCTCCTTCTCCCTCTCCTACCCCTTTATTTAACTGCCCTTCTTTTTGGGTACATTTTCTATGTATTTATTCTGCTTTATATGTCAAGGTCTCTCTCTCTCTCTCTCTCTCTCTTTCTCTCTCTCTCTCTCTCTCTCTCTCTCTTTCTCTCTCTCTCTCTCTCTCTCTCTCTCTCTCTCTTTCTCTCTCTCTCTCTCTCTCTCTCTCTCTTTTTGGTATATCAGCTTTATATATAAAGGAATTGATTTTTTTTTGTATTTGTATTCTTAGAATCTATTACAGTGTCTAATAAATAATAGATGTTTAAAAAATACTTATTGCTTGATTGAACTAAGAGGGGAAGAAAATACATTAGCTATTCCAAATGAAATCAGAGGATTTTTGTGTCATATTTAATAGAAAAGGCTGATAATTTTAGTTAATGAAGTTAGGAATTTATCATTCTGTTTTTGCTGAGTTGTTTAGTTGTGTTCAATTCTTTGGGGTTTTCTTGGCAAAGATACTGTATTAGTTTGCTATTTCCTTCTCCAGTGGATTAAAGCAGAAAGAGATCAAGTGACTTCCATAAGATCACACTTCCAATGAGTGTCTGAGGCAGGATTTGAATTATTTCTGACCCCAGGCCCAATGTGGAATCTCCTGAGCTACTTAGCTGCCTCTTTTATCAGTTAAGTATATGTAAAAGAGAAAACAGAATACCTAGCTATTAGGATTCTTACTAGGTGCTAAGTTACTGGAATGGATAAGAGATTATAATTATCTAATTTTGCATGGTTTATTATGATTGATCTGATACTACATGGAAATGTTATGGTCCAGAACTTGAGACAAGGTAATGTACTTGGTTCATATCTTTAAAGGAGTTTATACCTTTAAAGGAGTTCCGCTCATTGGTTCACACATTAGACTTCACACCTTTAGAGAGCATATAAAAGGACAAGCCCACTGGAAAGAGATTTAGAGCCTGGATTCAGTGGGGAGATTCTTAAGTCCAGGAGATTCACAAGTCTAAAGGAAAAGCCTGCTCATGAACTTCAGGAGATTCAGAACTAGGATTGACTTCTGGGAGATTCACAAAGCAGAAACCCATAAGCCCACGCTCTGGGAGGAAGATTCAAGATTCATTCTAACTTCCACCATTGTGCTGGCTGGAGACATTGGGAGGATGAGAGGCTGAAGTTGGCTGGAGAAATTCGGAAAGAGCTCTTGGGGAACCAAGGAAAGAGATAGGCCTCTAAGAAAGCTAACCAGGCCCAAGGAAGGAGACAAGACTTGGAAAGAGAAAATAAAGGATCTGGACTTTAACTCCTGGTCGCATTTGGGGTGATTATACTGAACTGAAGCTAAGGCTGCCTCCAGAAGCTCCCCAAGAAATCTGCTCCCAAAGAACAATTACAATCTAGAGAAGAGAACACCACATAGGTGTCTATTTCACTAGAGAAAAAACAAAAAATTATATTAAGTATAAAGAAGTGACATCTCCCTTTAAATACATATAGGAAACAAGTTCCATATCCTAAAGGATCTATTTAAATCTGTTAGAAATACCTAAATTAAAGAATTCTTCAGTTTGTTGTACTGCTGTCATATTCTATAGAAAAGATATTGACTGAGACTTGTGAAACATATTTCTTAATAACAAAAATGAATCACTTTATAGTTATATATTAGCTACTAAACTCAATGATGTCTCAGAATTATTATTTTCAGTTTTCATTGGTTTATTCTTTCCAAATGATTAATTATATTATAATGATCAATTAATTGCATGTTTCAGCCTTTTTAATCCTTATAATTTAGAATTGTAGAATTTTAAATTTGGAAGATAACTTAGATACCATTTAGTTTTATGTTTTATTATTACAAATGAAGAAATTAAAAGTGATATTCTTCTTTTTTTAGTCTTTTTTATTAATTTTTATTATTATAACATTTTTGACAGTACATATGCATAGGTAATTTTTTTTTTTTACAACATTATCCCTTGTACTCCCTTCTGTTCCGAATTTTTCCCCTCCTTCCCTCCACCCCCTCCCATAGATGGCAGGCATTCCCATACATATTAAATATCTTATAGTAAATATTTTTCTTCTACAGGCAATATGGTGTTGTAGATACAGAGTTACCCTCAGAGTCAGAAAGACACAGTTTAATTCCTGCTTCTTGATACTTATTGCTTTGTTACTAGGCTAGTCACTGAGACAGAGGTCCTGAAATCATTCTGCTAATCATTTCATATAGAACAATAATATTCCATAACATTCATATACCATAATTTATTTAGCCATTCTCAACTGAGGAGCATCCATTCAATTTCCAGTTTTTTGCCACCACAGAGAGAGCTGCCACAAACATTTTTTGCACATGTGGGTCCCTTTCCCTCTTCTAAGATCTCTTTGGGATATAATCCCAGTAGAGACACTGCTGCGTCACAAGGTATGCACAGTTTGATAACTCTTTGGGCATAGTTCCAAATTGCTCTCCAGAGTGATTGGGTCACTTCACAATTCCACCAACAATGTATCAGTGTCCCAGTTTTCCCACATCTCCTCCAACAATCGCCATTATCTTTTCCTGTCATTTTAGCCAACTTGAAAGGTGTGTAGTGGTATCTCAGAGATGAGACTATGGATTCTTGAAGGCCATGTTAGCAGTGTAGAAGTCATAAAAGTTTTTCAAACTTTATCATCTGGAAAGGCTTTGGGAATGGATTGTAATGGGTTATATGTGTGTCATCTGCAGACAAGATTTGGAGACTTCAAAGAATCTAATCAAGGATTTGGCTTTGCTATGATGAGCTTTTCAGCTCATGAAGATGGCAAAGGGATTGTGATCTGTGTTGGTAAGGGGGATATTCACACTAATGAAATCATGGATCATTGAGTCAATTAGTCACCAAACTATGATAGGCATTTTAAATATTGAGGACACCAAGAAAAAGTAAACAAAACAAAACAAAAATAAAAGAAACAAACTCTGCCCTTAAGGAGGTTGCATTCTGTTGGAGGAGACAGTGAGTTTGTGTAAAACATACACATATACATCAGCATCTTCATTTAAGTGTTGGGTATATACACATACATGCATACATGCAAAATATCAATAAATCTAAAGTAAACTTAGGGAATGAGGTATTAGTGCTGGGGCATTGAAGTATATGTGTGAATACATATAGGGATGCTTATACTTTTTATTTTTTAAAATTTTATTAAAGCTTTTTATTTACAAAACATGCATGGGTAACTTTTCAACATTGACCCTTATGAAACTTTCTATTCCAAATTTTTCCCTCTTTCCTCCCACTCCTTCCCCTTGGGAGGGTAGTCCAATACATGTTAAATATGTTAAAATATATGTTAAATTCTTTCTTTCTTTATCTCTCTCTCTCTCTCTCTCTCTCTCTCTCTTTCTCTCTCTCTCTCTCTCCATATATATATATATGTATATATATACACATATGTATATGTGTGTATGTGTATATATACACACATATTTATACAGTTATCTTTATCTTGCTGCACAAGAAAGATCAGATCAAGAAGGAAAAAAAAAACTTGAGAAAGAAAACAAAATGCAATGCTTATACTTTAAAAAAATTTATAACTATGCTTATATAATTTATATCATTTCTTTCACAGTTAACATGCATGTCTATAAATGCACAATACATTTAAATATTATATTACATATGAAAAATTTCCTAAAATAATTTTCCAAAGTTAAACTGATCAATTTTGTAAAATAGCTATTTCTCTATAACTGGAGATGTTTAAACAGTCTGGATTATTGTATAAAATACCTTGTTATTTAATATGATTTTCCTAAAATGCAGATCTGGCCTTGTCACCCTTTGGTAAATTCCAGAGGTTCTCCTGTTATTTCTTAGGTCGATTATAAACTCCTCTGTCTAATATTTAAAGCTTTTTACTATCTGGCCTCATCCTACCTTTCAGCCTTACCTTACCTTTCCATCCTTATTTATACATTACCCCCCTACATTTACTCTGCAATTTCTCCCTTAAGATATTCCTGTGCCCATCCCTGTGCCTTCACCCTAGCTGTTATCTCCCTTATTTCCTCCTTATCTCTACCTCTTCCAATCTCTGCTTGCTTCTCTCTGCCTGGATTTCTTAGTCTAAGAATTTAGTTTTCTGTGAGGATTTCATAGCTCCACTGTCACTAAGCCTCCTATGATTTGTGCATAGTGGAGAATGCCTACATGAGATGAATGGTTAACTGGATTACTTGAAAGATGCCCTCCAAATTTTAAGATTGTGGTTCTAATAATAAAATTAATTATCTTCCTTAAAATTATGAATATTATATTATTTTAAATAGTTATCCAATTCAGTTAGTATTTACTACATGAGTGTTATTTATATGGCACAGTGCTATGGCACAGTAATTGTTGAATTAAAAAAACAAAAATCAAATCCTGCTTTAAAGAAGTTTACATTTCTCTCACAGAAGAAAGTGTATGGATAAATAAATGCAAAGTACATACAATTTGTAGGTATGTAGATGTGTGTATATTTGTGTGTATGTTATATGTATGAAAGAGTATTAATAAATGAGGTGATCATTAAAGGCTTCTGTAGAAGATAGCCAGTTTAGGAGGAAAGGCACATTCTGAGAATGAACAAAGTGCAGAGGCATTTTAGGATTAGGCATCTGGCTGATATGTAGAGGAGTTGGGAAAGATTGCCTAAAGACAAATTTTGAAGGACTTTTAAAATGCCGAACAGAGCACTTCACATTTTATCTTAGAGGGAATAGGAACCCCTGAAGAACCAAGAGTAATATAGACATTCTTGTGAAAGATGTATCAATTACTATCAACTTGTGTATAAGATGGATGGTCAGATGAGATTGGAAACAAAACACTTAATTAAAAGGAAATTGCACTAATCCATATGAGAGGTGATAAGGGATTGAGCCATGGTGGTGATTGTATGAGTGGAGTAAGAAAGGTTATGAAGGCAGAATCAGCAAAATTTGGCCACTGGTTAGTTTGGGGTGATGATTGGATCATAGATTTTAAGCTAAAAAGGTGTTCTAAACCGAACTTGACTCAGCTTATATGTTTGATATTGGTGTGAAATGAGACACTTTGAGAACATTCCAAAGTTAGCAAAAAGAGATTTAATTAGCTCTAGAAGTTAAAGGATATTCAATAAAGATGTGCACTGAGAAAACTCTGAGCTGATTCAGCTGAGCAAAGTTCCTCCACCCCTAAGCTGATCATTGTGACCTGCCAGCCAAGCATTCCAGCACAGCTGGAATGCCTCAGACCGGTTTGTACTCTGGTGACCTGGAAGTGTTGTCAGTAACTTGACCCTTTAGTCCTCTGATCCAATCAAATCTCAAGGATAGTTTGAATATCTTTTAAGGAAAAAGTAGGCTAACTTGCTTGGGACATAGAGTGCTCTCTTCTGAAAGAATCATAAGTTATTAATAAAGAGAATCTAAAATATTATATAATTCAGCTCTTTTATTTCACAGATAAGGAAACCGAAGTCTTTAGAGTCTGTCTTCTTCAAAAACATAAAGGTATTATATGGTTATTATAGGACTTTTTATCCCAGAATGGGGATGGGTGGTGGTGGAGAATGTTAAAGTTGAGACTAATACCAAGCTTGTAAGTGTGAGAAGTTAGGGCAGTGTTAGAGAGAAAGATGAGTTTTAATTTAGACATTCTGAATTTGAAATGTCATTTAGGAGGCAGTTGTTTAATCCATAACTGAAGCGAAGGAGATAGGTGAGAATTGACTATATTTTGAATTTTGCTGTATAAATGAACTTATGGTCTCATAAGAAAGAAAACCAAAAACCTTTGGTTGCGGCCATGATTAAGGGATGGTGGTATAGAATCATAGAGAAAGGGAAAGTTATCTTATATGGTAAGAATGAGGAAAGAGGGAAATAAGCATTTATTAAGCAGCAGATATGTGCTAGTTATGCTAATCACTTTACAAATATTTTCTCCTTTGAGCCTTACAATAATCCTAGAATGTAGTTGCTATTATTATACTCAATTTTCAGTTGAGGAAGCTGAGGTAGTAGTTAAGTGACTCATGTAGGGTCACATAATTAGCTAGATTTGAACTCAGGTCTTTTTGACTCTAGACCCAACTCTTGGGTCTTTCAGGAAGTGATAATGGGTAGATTTGGAAGAGATGAGATTTTGAATTCCAAATCTATAATATACCCAATTATGTAACACAAATCTGTAATATACCTGTCCTGCAACTTCCTCCAGCCATGGTCAGTAGTATAGAGATAGAAGTAGAGAAGGGCGATAGTGAGATTAATTTAAAATTGAAGTTTAGAAATAGACAAGGGACAAAGGATTTGAAAAAAAGGGATAATAAAATGTTGAACTAATTAACCAATTGTGAAGGGCAGAAAATCAAATGAGATTAGAAGAGATCAGTACTGGGAAAATCATAGGAGTAAAGTGACTAGAAACCAGATGACAACAAGGAACAATTTTAAAAGGAATGCAGTGTCCTTGGGGAAGTGTTGGGAATTGTAACAATATGTATTGAGAAGAATTTCAGAATTCTAGATAGTGGAGATTGAACAGTGTGGGTGATGATATGATCAAGTTTATGATCGTTCTTGTAGGTGACTGAGGTAAATGAAGGAACAGATCACTAGAATTGAGGTCAGTGAAGCTAGATGTCAGAATGTTTGGTGGGTTACCAGAATGTGTATGGAATGTCCAAATAGAACAGGATTTGGGGTAGAAAGGATGACTGAACCAGATAGTAAACTTCTTGAGTAAAGAGGGAAGAATATCTGTGATTTGCATGTGGCCCACAACACTCTCTAGAGCAGTCCAGACCAGATTAAAATAGAATTCTTACTTGATTTTCCTATATTTGTGTAGTAATAATAATTCAAAAGAACATCTATATAAACCTGTGTTTTTTCTAAGTCAGTATACAATCCTTAGGGATCCTTATGTATGCTTTTAGTAGCCTCCATTTCTATTTGAGTTTGAGACTACTTATGTGGATAGCAGGGGAAGCAAGTAGGGGAAATATTTTAATTTTTATGTATACTGTTATACATTGAGGGAAGGAAAAGGTAGGATTAGGAAGGAAGGAAAGGTGGGGGAGTGTCTCTGTGTTTTAATCTGTTCTTATATTAATGCCTTAGTCTTCTGGCATGCTTTGGCCTTGAGTTGTTGAAATAGCCCATTAGAGCCTTAGTCTCAATGCTATTTTGTAATGTATGCCCTGGGAATGTTTAGTGAGTGATAATGAAAGTGATACATTGTTCAAATATAAAAAGAAACATTGTTCATATCATTTAAGAATATTTGAGTGGGTAAACAAAACCAATGGATTTAAATTTTAACAATAATTTCTTTTTGAGAAAAGTATTTAAGTTGTTTATCACTGATCTTGATCTACCTTTGGGGGTTACTAGTGAATACCAGAAGTTTTACCTGGTGGTTTTCTTTGCAGAGTACTGAAAGTATAGTGGCAAATCTCTATTGAAAATGTTTATTTGAAATAATAATAATAAAAAAAACTACAATCATTTTCTTTGAAGTTATAGAATATGGCTTCCGTTGCTTTCTTTTTCCTTACCTCAGTGGTAGGTACTTTTTTGAACAATTTTAGATAGATATATTTTAATTTCACTTATTTAGAACTAATATAAGAATCAGAAGAGGGAATCAATTAATAAATATTTATTAAATACCTATGTTCTAAGTACTTTTTTCATGTATCAAAATAGAAGGCATGAAGACTATGTACTTTATTTGTAGGAAGCCTGCCTAGGCTTTTAGGTATTTTACTCTTATTTTCACTAAATTTGGTTGTCTAGTTTCTTTCTTTTTCTTTGTTTTTGCTAAGGCAATTGGGGTCAACTGACTTGCCCAGGGTCACACAGCTAGGAAGTATTAAGTGTCTAAAATCACATTTGAACTCAGGTTCAAACCTATGATTAGGGCTAGTGCTCTATCCACTGTGCCACCTAGCTGCCCCTGGTTGTCTAGTTTCTAAGCCTGCACTTGTGGTTATGTAGAAGGAAGAGGGAGGTGTTTTTAGGCAGCTGTATTTAATACACTGAGCACTTAGCAGTGCTGAAGCAAAGGCTGGGGGGGTACAGACAAATATTAAAATATTAAAAATATTGAAAACCACACACAAGAACATAAGAATGTTTTTGTATTGATCCATTCAGTTTTGGACCAGACGACCCTATCTTTTGAAATAGCACAGTAGCACTGAGTGCATCATTAAGTGTGGGGCCTAAAAAAGCTATCAAATTAAATTTTATTAATTGTTAATAATTATAATAATATTTATATAGGACTTTAAACTTGTAAGATGCTTTACATATGTTAACTTCTGATCTTTATAATAACACTGAGAGGTGGGTACCATTATTATTTCTATTTTGCATATGAAGAAAAGAGAGACAGAGAAGTTATTAAGTGACTTGCACTGGATCATACAATTAGGTAAGGCAGATAATTTTTTGACTCCAGTTTCCATACTCTGCCACTAGCTACCTTGTTATTAACAGCTCATCTTTATATAGTGCTTTCTCAGGTTTTTAAAGTGCTTTAAAATTATCTCATTTTATTCTTATAGCAGCCAAAGTATATGGATGTTATTATTATTTCCATTTGTCATTTGAGGAAACTGGGGAAGACAGATTAAATGACTTGATCAAAGTCATATAGCTAATATGTTTCTCAGGCCAGATTCAAATTCTAGTCTTCCTGACTTCTGGTGTAACTAACATTGTCTTTTGTGGATATGATGATTCTGAATGACCAATAATGCATTAATTTATATTTAGTCTATTATATTTCAGATGGCAAGTTAATAATGCATCTTAGAAAATTTTCTATCTAAATATGGTTTGATTATAAAGTGTTAAGAATTAAGAGAGAAATCTTTGGCTATCCTTGTAACTTGGGTATACTAAATTATTTAGTTCCCTAGGGCTCCAAAGACTCAAAGTTTTAGCTATAATTGTTAAAGGAGGAATATTAATGTTGTATACCATGAATACAAATTGTATCTTAAGCATAATATTTGCAAATGTGTACAAAAAAGATCAATTTTCATATATACTAATCTCATAAAATTATTTTTATGTACACTTACAAATAAAATATCCATTAGTGCATTATAAGCACTGAAAAAAGAGGTTATTCAGCCCTGACACAATATTTTTTTTGTATTCTTCCCTCCAGTTTTTGTCAGGAAAGGCAATTTCATGAAAAAGTCTTTGTTGCTTAAGTCATCTGCTCTTTTCTCTCCTTCCTCATTTGATACCATTATTCTTTTTGTGACATGGTGGTAATATGCTCAGCAATTTGTTACAATATCAGGGACAAATATAATATCAAAGGAAGATAAAATGATCCAGATGGGTTTTCTTAAAGTCACTTCCTGTTTTCATGTAAAACATCATTGCTAAAACCACTGGGACAAGTATGCAACTCAGGCATCTATCAGTCATGATCAAGAATCCATTTGGGGTGAGATTTCACATAGGCTGCATTTTGAGCTGTCTTTTGGTCCCTGTACCAGTAAAGGATGCCCCACAGCATAGTCCAGGGCCAAAAAGACCACCTGAGTTGAGGTTTAGATACACATAGTTCAAAACACCAGAATTCCAAATTCTATCTCACTCTGTGAGGCACATTAATTTTGGTAGTATTCCATTCTTCAGATTCTGGTGACAGAGAATTTGGCATAAACAGTGCCTAGGAGGTACCCAGCAAAAATATTGTGATTTGCCAGAGTCTCATTTCGTGGTTAGCATTTTTAATAATAAAGTATTTTTAAATTAAGGAATGTACATTTTTGTAGACATGTTACTGTTACACAATAGACTAAATTACGTTATAAGCATTGCTATGGACTGGGAAACCAAAAAATTGTGGGACTTGTTTTTCATTGCAAACCCACAAAATCTCTTAGAGATGACACCTCCTGAGTCCTTGTCCTTATTCTAAAGAGCAGTCATATTTTTCTTTAGGATTATTTTGGTTTGACTCTATCTTACTCCAATCTTCAGCATTCTCTAGAATGCCTACTTTATTCTCAGCAAATTTTCATATAGTCTTGATCTTTTCAACCAAAAACTTTTCTTTTCTTTGTATAATAGAAATGAGAATTTTCCCTACAATTACCCTATTTATCACTACAGACTACTCCTTCCACTTTTTCAAACTCAACACCAAGGGAGGGATAGCATGGGGATGAGGTTTATAAGATCATAATTCTATAGGAGGAACAGTTCTTAGAGGTTATTTAGTCCAGTTCCTTCAGTTTATAGTTGAGAAAGAGTGGAAAGGGACCTGTATGTGCCAAAATGTTTGTGGCAGCTCTTTTTGTTGTAGCTAGAAACTGGAAGTTGAATGGATGTCCATCAATTGGAGAATGGTTGGGTATATGAAGGTTATGGAGTATTATTGCTCTGTAAGAAATGACCAGCAGGAGGAATACAGAGAGGCTTGGAGAGACTTCAATCAACTGTTGCTGAGTGAAATGAGCAGAACCAGAAGATCACTATACACTTCAACAAAAATACTGTATGAGGATGTATTCTGATGAAAGTGGAAATCTTCAACATAAAGAAGATCCAACTCACTTCCAGTTGATCAATGATGGACAGAAATAACTATACCCAGAGAAGGAACACTGGGAAGTGAATGTAAATTGTTAGCACTACTGTCTATCTACCCAGGTTACTTATACCTTCGGAAGCTAATAATTAATGTGCAACAAGAAAATGGTATTTATACACATATATTGTATCTAGGTTATATTGTAACACATGTAAAATGTATGGGATTACTTGCCATTGGGGGGAGGGAGTGAAAGGAGGGAGGGGATAATTTGGAAAAAATGAATTAAAAAAAAAAAGTTTATAGTTGAGGACACTGAGACCTGAGACATTAAGTGACTTATACAAAATTATAGGTAACAAGTCACAAGAGTAGGATTTAAACTCAGGTCGTCTGACTCCAAAGCCAACTTTTTTTTCTGCTGAATTGGATAGGGAGGTTTTGGCACTTTCTATTTCCCATTGCTACTTACATATCATTCCTCTATCACTATCCTTTGCATTTTACTTAAGGTATTTGCATTTAAACCACTATATTGCATCTCTTTTCATTCATTTAGACTCCCAGGTCACTCTGGCAATTTTTAAAATAACTTTAGAAATGAATCAATCTTCTTTTTTTCTCTGACCCAAGCTCCATCTTTATCCGTATTGTTAATCCTGTCAACATTTGAATTACATAATTTGCCAACCTCTTCAATTCCAGTCATTGCCTCCATTCCTTTTTGATGATATACCCTTAATTTAATTCACTATAACCCTACCATTTCCTAATTTTTGAATGTTAAAATTGTGTTCTGACTGCCTCTTCCTGTCTCTCATATGAAATCTAATTCTTTTTCCTTATTGTTATTTCCATTTGGATGTTTACTAGTTGTTCTACT
Source organism: Sminthopsis crassicaudata (assembly GCF_048593235.1). Lineage (NCBI taxonomy): Eukaryota > Metazoa > Chordata > Mammalia > Dasyuromorphia > Dasyuridae > Sminthopsis > Sminthopsis crassicaudata. The sequence goes on from NC_133619.1 coordinate 449,164,014, forward strand.
GGATAGTTCCACTGGATGTTCCATTTCAAATTCATGGAGTTCTAAATCAAGATTATCTTTTCACTGAAACTATCTTCTCCTTCTGATTTGATATTTCTTTCAGTCACATTACCATTTCCTCAGTTTTCCTTGTTTGAAACTGTTATTACCTTTAATCCTTCTAATTCTCCTTTCATCCTAGCTTTCACCAGTTCTTGTTCATTGTTGTTATAGCATTTTTCAAAATCCATTCTTTAATGGTACATTTTTAAGACTAATAAATATTACTGGCAACCACTTAACAAACTATGTTCAAGCAGATTTTCCACTTTAACTCTCTCATCTTTCCTAGCCATCCTTCATAATGCTTCTAGCTGAATAATCTTCTGTATAATGTTTTCACTTCTCTGCCCGAAGATATTGTTGTTTAGTTATTTTCAGTTGTTTCTGGCTCTTCATCAGACTTTTTTGGGATCTTCTTGACAAAGTACTAAAATGATTTGTCATTTCCTTCTTCAGGTCATTTTACAGATAAGGAAAGTGAGACACACAGAGTTAAGTAACTTGCCCAAGATCACACAACTAAATGTCCAAGTCTGGATTTGAACTTGGGTCTTCCTGCTCTATTCATTATTCCACCTAGTTGCACCCACATATTTAGTGACCCTTTTGTCTACTAAGGAAAATTCAGACTTTTCCCTTGGTATTCAGGGCCCTCCAGAGTTATCTGTCAGCATTTCGGAGTTTGTGAAGTTCATGTCCAAGCATGATGCTTCCACTGTCCTTGATGCAAAGAAGTTTGTCATATTAATATAGTTTGAGATCTAGTGGAAAAAATCAGATCGATGGTTTTGAGTTGGAAGAGACTTTAGGGGCCATCAAACCTAGAGCCCTGCTTTTGTGGATGAGGAAACTTAAGGTCCATAGAAGTGAAGATAATTTCCAGAAAAGATAACTAGTAAGTGTCTGAGGCAGAATTCAAGTCCAGGCCTGGTTCTCTAGCCATTATACTCCTCTGCATCTCTGGGTAAGCATGGCTGAAAGAGGTTCCCTTTCTCCCTCATCCCTCAATGTAAAAAAAAATCATACGATTTTAATCTTTCATTACTGTAGCTTTTGAAATATACTTTGTCATTATAAATGAATTAATGCAGTTCAACAGCAAATGCTTATTAAACATCTATTTTGTCTTAACTACTATGCAAAGTACTGGGAGACAGAAAGAGGAAAAGCAGCACAATCTCTGTGACAAACTAATAGAAGATATGCATAAGTAAAAAAAAAAGAAGGAAAGCAAAGGAAGGAGGGAAGGGATATTGATTAGTCTTCCTATTGGGCAGAAATTGGGTTTCAGGGAGGCTTCAGAGGAATAAGAGATAAAACAAGTTCAGCCTTGAAGGAAGTGATGAATTTGAAATGATGCAGTGCAGAGGGAATGTATCCCAGACTTGGGAGATACAGTCCTTGTCAATACATAAACCAGAATACAATTGGGGGAAAAAGCTAGTCTAATCTGAAGAGAACATACAATGCATGAAGATAAAAAAAAGAGGAAAAACAAGCCTTACAAGTTAGGTAGGAGCCAAACTGAAGAGTCCTTGGATTTCAAGCTTAGTTAGTTTTTTTTTCTGATAGTTAAATGGATCCCCTGAAGGTTTTTGAGTAGCATAATGACATGACTAGATTTGTCTTAGTTTATTTGGTAGTTATGTAAAAGATAGATTGGACAGAGGATACAGTAGGACTTTATGGAGGAGGAGATTTCACCTAAGTTTGAATAAGTGTAACTAGAGCCTAATGAACTCTGTAGAGAATCTCAGGTCTGAGGAACAAAGATCACATTCTTTTCCCATAGAAGTAGATAATTTGAGATGTTCCAGATTTTTTTTTTTTTTAGTGGAGTAATTGAAATGAACCATTTAGTTGAGTGCCTCAGTACAGTTGCTTATTAACATGTTCTTGGCTTCAGGAGAAGGCACTTCCTGTATGAGTGTATTTTTCCATATGGGAAATCCTCAGTCCTGGTTAAAATTTTTTCATGATTCTGTTGACTGTTAGTTTGAAGTCCAACAAGACTAGCCATGACTATTATGACCAGAAGCACCTGTAGAGGTCCTTGACCTTTTGTGGCTTTTCATATGACACAGATCCTTTATCAGTTGCACCTGAGAGTATCAGAAGCTAGATACTATGACCCCAAAACTCTTAGAATTGTAGGTTGGAAGGGATCTTACAGGTCATCTAGACCTGGGGGACTAAACACCATCTACATCCTGCATGCAACCCCCAGGGTGACTTGAACCAGATTAAAATGTGATTGAGAAATATTTCACAAAATAAATAAAAATACAATAACATGTACATCATAACAGGAATCCTTATCTATGTTTAGTGGTCCCTACTTCTATTTGAGTTTGACATCCCTGATCTTTACTAATTATCTTATTTTACAAAAAAGGTTGAGTGACTTGCTTATATTCTTACAGGTAAAAAGCGGCAAAGCCAAATTCCTATCCTGGTCTTCTTCAAATCAAACTGGCTTTTTTTTTTTAATCCCATGCTGTCTCTTCTCTCCAGTTTGTCTCCAAAATGATAAAGAAGCAATGGGAATCACTAAAAAGAGTTGATCACGTAAAGATGCCTATTATCTTATTCCTGGTTCATATTGTACTTCTTAATTTTATTTGTGATAATAAATTTCCCAATTTACGAATGTTTTCTTCAAAGTTCACATACTTTATGTTTCTGAATAACTGAATATATCAATATTTGAAATAGGAATTTGAATATAACAAATGTATAGAAGAATTAAGGGAAAGAATCACTTGTATTTGGGTGGGTGTTAGGGAAATTTTAACCTCATCTTTACCCACAATCTGTATTCTTCTCCAGAAATCTAATAATTTGGGGAGGAAGAGGATGGAAAATGGTTCTTGCATATGGAGTCAAGTCAATTCAACAAGCATTTATAAAACACCTTTTTGATGGTCACTTTGCTAAGCACTGGGAAGTATATGAGGAATAGCCAAAAGTAGGCTTCCCCTCAAGAAATTCATAGTCTAATGGGAAAAGAGACACAGACTTAAGTTTTAGTCCTTTTGGTGTTTTTATTAGTGTTCATTCTTTGCAGTCACGTCTTACTCTTTATGGCCCCATTTGGAGTTTCCTTGGCAAAGATACTGGAATAGTTTGCCATTGTCTTCTCCAGCTCCTTTATAGATAAGGAAACTGAGGCAAACAGGGTTAAGTGACCTACCCAGCGTCACATAGCTAATAAGTGTATTTATTTTTGGGTTCAACTAGCCTCTCTGAAACTCAGCTTCCCCAATTGTAAAATAGAAAGGTAAAAACATTAGATTATATTTGAGAGACCAAAGAGAAATGTAAACCAGTTATTCCTAGGTTTATGATGTAATGTGGAAAGAAAAGCAAGTACTCTCCTGAATTTCAGTGGATCTATATGGGTCAGTATGGAAGGTTGTTTTAGACAGTGTAGATGACAATTCATATATGCCTGGTTATTTTGTGCCACTTCCATCCCTCCTTTCCCATATGTTGACAATCTCTTGACAGTCATAAGGTACTCATGAATCATGTGGACAATCCATTGATTATACTTCATTTTCTCTATATGATACCCAAGTATTTTGGCTTGCTAATTTTTTATATCCTTTATATGACTGCTTTTGCATATTTCCTTCTTTATGATAATAGCAGAAAATAATTTGCCAAGTACTGTATCTAAGTATGTATATATGCATACATACTCATATGTATGTGTAACACACATCTCAACATCTCATTTGAACCTCACAACATCATAAAGAGATAGGTATAATATATTATTATCTTAATTTTATAGATAAAGAAATTTAAGCTTAGAGAGTTTAAGTGGTTTTTCCATGGTCATACATTTAGTATGGATGAGATAGGATAGCGTCTCATAATTCATACATCACTGGAACAACATTGGTGTTCAATAGATAGCCCTTTGACAAGGCATATCATAAAGAGATATATTCATAAAAAATAGTGAATAGCATCATATAAGAAGTCCAAATTGAAGAAAGAGTCCCTAGAGATGTTGATGTTCTCCAGCTAAATCTATTGGTTGTTCAAGATCAAGGATACTGCTGAGCTTTCTGCAGGAGATCTATGTTGACCTAACATCCACACATAGAAAAAAAAGTAACGAGAAATAAAAGAAGTAAATGAAAAATGTCTGTTGATACTTTCTGACTACGTATAATAATCTATAGAGTTGAGTGATCAGTATTATTTGTAACAAAATTTTGAAATTACCATCTCATATATAGCCTCTGTTGGTATTGGCACATGTCTCTCATCTTGTTCCTTGACTCAATCATTGTTGATTATTTTATTAATTCTCTACCTGAGTTAAAGGTGCTCCATATCAGAATATAACTGATAATTCCTCATTAGTGAATTATCTATGTCTTCCAACTTCAATTTATTAAATAAATTAGGAATTCTTGTAGTAGCAATAAAAAAAAAAAAAAGAAACTTAAAGAACAAGCCTAGGCCAAGAAGAAACAAAATTATAACTTTTTTCAAGTTATATGATGGTCTATTTAAAAATGCTTTTAAAAGTTTGTTAAAATTCATTGACGTTACAAATTTATCAAAGTTGCAGAATATAAAATGAACCCATATAAACCACCAATTATCGTGTATATTATCAACAGAACCTAGAGACAGAAGAAAAAAATCTATTCAAAAAGCCGTACGATGAATAAATTTTGGGTGTCTTCCTACTATGATACAAAGAGAAGTTATATAAATACCAGCCCCAAACCCTCTACAGGTATACAGATCTAAATAAATATGAAGTGATGTTATATGTCAAGAAGTCAGGAAGAACTGAATTCAAATTCTGCTTGAAACACCAGCTTTGAGCAAGTCACTTGATCTCCATGTTTCAATTTACTTATCTATAAAATGAAGATAAATGATAGTACCTATCTCCCAGAACTGCTCTTAGGACAAAATAATATCCATTAGATTGGAAAAAGATGACAAAGAGAAATAACAATTTTTCATATAACTACAGCAAAAATGGGACACAAAACCTTTTCTACTTGCATGACTATTGGCTTCTTGTGCCTCTGTCTCCTCCATTAGTCTTATGACTTCCTCATCAGTTTCAGTCCCCTGCTCCCTTGAGGTCCTACTCCATTATCATGTTGGAGTTGCCCCATTCTTTGGGGATAAGATCTGTTCTACCTCCTGCTTCATAAGTTCTTCTTGACTATACATCCATCTGTTCCAAGACAGTTCTCCTGGAGCCTCACAAGATAGAGAGTCACCCTATGTACCAGGTTGAATCTCAAAGGAGAATCTGCAGAACCTAATTTTGTACTTCCCTCAACAGACTTCTTTCTAACCAAACTCTGCTTGGGCTCATTCTTCAATGATATCTTCTTCCCCTTAACTCCATTCTAGTGATTCTGAAACTCTATCATGGTAGAAATCTTGTTTCCTATTCCCAACTTACCTGTCCTGAATTCTGACCCATTTCCAGGATCCTACAGTATATTTGACTTTTGAGTTTTCCTTCTCTTCCCCTCCCCTTCTATGCATCTTCATTGTTTTGAGAAAAAAAACAAAAAACAAAACAAGTAGTACCTACCAGCATGTTTAATTAAATCCCATGTGACAAATTTATAGCATAACATGGACTATACTGGGACAAGATGGAGCAGGGAGATACAAATTATGATCTGCATCATTAGAGGGAATATACTTTTTGATTAAGTCAAATATTCATTTGTAAATAGAAAACAATATATTTTGGAGACATTTATTTTGTAAAGAAGAAATGTAAGAAATATGCATGTGGGTATACATATGTCTATATAGCTTTTTTTTTTCCTTTTCAATCTTTTTTTTCATGTTCCAGTTAAGTACTGTGAGTTATTGTTAGGCAATGTACTCTAGATAATATTCCTTTCAAGGAGCTGGATGAAATCAGAGACATAGATATAACTTGGAAGAAATCAGTAGACTTATTTATTCAATTGCAGTGGTAGTTTATAGTCTTAATACAAAATTGAAGTTTTCACATCATGCACGTTTCTGTTTCAACTCCCATTTCTTGGCAATGAAAATTTTGCCTGTTGTTTTTTCTCATCTTGCTCATATTGGCAGTACTTTTTAAAGGAAGCCATTTATGACCTAAAAACAATAAACAGAGAACAGATGCATAACTCTACACCCAAATGACCCAGAGAACATTATTTCCCATGCTCATTTATTTTCTTTTTGTGTGTGACAGATCATAAGTTGTGCTTTTATCCGTTATTTCAGAGGAACTATGGTTGGATATTTAATACTGAACCTGAAGCCATTCAGTGAATGCTACCCCCTGTTAACAGAGAGAGATGTGTCCTACAGTTTTTCTACTCCATTAAATAAAATAAACCTGATTTTGTTTTATTTTACAACTTTCTGAGAATAGTTCTCATGTGTAAAGGAGTTCTCTGTAGTGGAAAGTTAATGGCTCAATGGTAGTTTGCTGTTAGAAATGCTTTTGGGTTGTAGACAGAGAAATTCAGAATTTTTTTAGGAATATTTATATATTATTAATTGATTTTTTTTATCTGAAAGAATGTTCAGAAGGCAGAATTATTGATTCCCATTTGAATTATGATGATATAATACTAACCAATGTACTAGATGTGCCAGCTAAAAGTCTTTATATTCTGGTGCATTTAAGGATAGAGAGTTGGATTCCTGCTATCAGTAACTTTTTCACTGATCTTGAATTGTGCCATTTATTTTTATGGATTTTAGTTTTTCCCTCAGAAAAAGGAGATGAGGAATGAAAATGATATTACAATGTATTTGATAAATTAACTCTCATTTCTTTATTGCATAAGCTTAGGATTATATAGAAGCGAAATTATAGCTATACACTTTGCTGGAGTTCAGCAAAACATGTCATTATATAACTGATAAGAGAATTGGGTTTTTTAGGTACTATATAAAACTCATAAAATTATGCATTCCTAACTTGCCAAGTAAATTGGACTTCTTTATAAGTGGAAATTTTGAAAGATGTGAAAGATGCTTATTTATTTATTTGGTTCATTTTCAGATATGTTTATTTAACCTTCTATATTTCTTTGCTTTGTATAAGCAATAGAATTTATTCAGCCCCAAATAAATGTATCTTTAGTGTTGCATTTGAGACCTACTATATCATTTTGTGTGACTGTCTTAGAAGTGAGATTATTTTTCTTATATTTGGGAACAAACATTCATTCAACAAATACTTAAAAGTGCCTTGTATATCTTCAGTACTGGTCTAAGTATCTTTGGTGATGTATAGAAGATAATGTTCCTATTTGAAGAGGTTTATAATATATTGGTGAAGATTGTATACCTATGTAAACAATTACAGTATGAGATGATGGGTAGTGATTGTTCAGAGGAGAGAGGAGATTTCTTTTGGCTAGTGATTTCAGGGAGGTAACATTTCATATGGACCTTGAAACAAGAGGAATGTCAATATATGAAAATGAAATAGATGACATTGTAGTCATAAGCAAGTAGCATATGGAAAAGCATGAAGATGGGAGATATGTAGTCAGGGAATAATAAGTTGTGAATTATGGATAACATTTTTTGCAGAATAAAGTTCCAAAACTTGTTGATAATTGTATAGTTGTTTTGATTTGTGCGTAAATTAGATTTAAGTGTGGCAGAGTTGCACAAAGTCTCTACAAAATTGCTGTCCAATAGCAGGACAGAGTCAAGACTACTGGTGATGACTTGAAATTCAGTGGATGTCCTTGGTGTCTTTTGTGTCTAAACAAGCTCTAAGCGCTCTATAATAACTTGTTTCACCTGCTTTCATGGCCATTGGAACAAATTATTCTCTTCTGTCCATTCCACCAGAGGAATTCTTTACATGCTTTGGATAGACACATCCTAACTCACCAGAGGGTTTAAGATCTCTTGGTTTACCCTCAACCTAGTTTAGTCTGTCTGCTGAAATAGTTTAGGGGGGGAGGGCCAGAGAAGAGGGCCTCTGTGCATACTACAGCTTCTTGGAGCTACAGGTGAGCTACAGGTTAGGAGGATCAAGTGGATGCCAAAGGTGCAAAGCAGCCTTGCAAATGGCTCAGAAGTACTAGTCTTCTCTGAACATACCCCACTCCCCATAGTTTGTTATTGTACTAGGAATAGACTTATTTTTCTTAGATGGACTCTCCAGGCAGATTCCTATTTATCTTTTTAGAAAAGTGTATGAGAAAACTACATGAAATGGTGCATCCATATATTTGATACTTTAACAACATAGAAGTATTCATAGATTTAGAGGTCATCTGCTCCAGTCTTTCTTTCTTTTATTTTTTTTAAACAGGTGAATTAACTAATAGCCAGAGAAGGAAAATCTAATGCTCTTTCTACTGTATGATACTGTCTTCTGAATGTTTATTGTATATATGTGTCTGTGTACATACATATATATGTATGTGTATGCATATATACACACACAATGTATTTATAAATACATGTATGCAACCCCCACCCACATAGCCAGAGACACATATATGCTTCCATATAATGAGATAAATTGTAAAAAAAAATATTTGCCAAACAACTGAGGCATGATTTAGTTGCATAAATAAATAATAATATTATTTTGAAATCAAATACAATATCACTTTTCCCAAGTTTATTTATATATATTTCATTTCAGAGCTTTTTAACTGACTTGCTTTAGGAAAGTGAAATTAACTCCCAGCCTCAGTATTGATTTCTTTAAAAGAGTAAAGAATATAAAGAGTTATATCATATTTAGTTTACAAAGATATAATTGTATTAGATTAAGCACACAAAAATACCTTTTTATTTTCCTTTTATAAAAAAAAGAACTTTAATTGTGTCATTGTATATTTCTAAGTTGTTGGTGAAAAGTAAGCCTATAAACATGTCTTCCTTGCATTAACTAACAGGCCTCCCTTGTTTGAAAGTGGCAATACCAAAAATTTGGAAAATGGGCAATTGTTAAAGAGTTTATTTTTTTTAACTTCTTGAATAGTCAATGACACAAATATCATTGTCTTCCTACTGTAGGAAATTTCTAGAACCTTGTTTCACTTTAACTGATGCAGTTTTTCTTTCTGTTAGAATCGTACATTGTGCTTTGATAATAAATGCTGTATTTACTTGTATAATTTCTCAACTGTTTGTGTCATTGTCACTTCAGAAAAGGGAATTGAGATATTTGATGGATGATCTTTGTTGTGGTTTCGTTATTTTAATTTCTTATCTTTTTCTTTTTTCTATCCTTGTTTTTAAACATTAGCTTCAGTCAATCAAGTATTTAACTCACTCCTGTCCTTCTGAAGCAGTGTGGCTAAATGGATCTGAGCCTGGAAGATCTGGGACCAGATTTGATTTACAATCCATATTGGGCTTTATGATTTTTAAGAAATCAAGTGGGTTTTACTATTCAGGGCAGATATTTAAGAGTATAAGTCACAAAGTACTGATCTGCATTGATAGAAAGAATTTCCTTACCAGGAAATTCCTTATACCAATGAAACACAGGTTCATTCCAGTTTTTATACTCTCTTCTCTATTACTATATAGGGTATCCCAAAAGTTTTACTGATGATTTAAACTTTAATAACTTCAGAATTATAAATTCTCTAAAAAATCCAAAAAACAACATTAGAGTAGGATGGTTGCAATGCTAAGTGGGAAGAGTGGTAACAGATAGAAGAGATAACTCAGTTTATAAACTTGGTTGACCAAGTAAGATTTTACCATGTTGCTCTTCTGCTAAAAAAGCTTCAGAGCTCAACTTTTGCCTTTAGGATAACTTTTAATTTCTCAATTTGGCATTCCAGATTCTGACTCAGACCTATTTTTTCAGACTCTATATATTACTTCTGTCCACTCTTGCACTTTATTTCATTTTGCCTGGAATACTTTTCCCCAACCCAGCCTCTTGGAAACCCCTTTTCCTTTCAAGGCATCTTCTTTAAGAGACTACTCCAGATTCCTCCAGTTGTTGGTCTGTTCCTCTTATCTCATCCTCAGTTTCTTTGTATTTATTTTGTATGTGACTTGTATTTACTTAATTTATGAATGCATTTTACTCCCTTTGTAGAACTAAGCTTCTCGTGGGAAGGATTATTTTGTTTTTGTCTTTGTAGCCCCATGAACTATTGCATGTTTGTTGATTAATAATGATGTCATCAACAAAAATAAATTAAAGGGAAGGGACAAGTTTGGGGTTTTTTTTTAAGTGAAATATTGTGATTTTAAGATTTTTGAATTGCTGGAAGGCTGCTATGTAGAAATACGCATTTGGCAATTGGAAAAATGGGACTGAACTCTGGGGAAAGGATTTTAGGGATGGTGAAATAGAAGCAGTCTTGTGAGTTTTCCCTCCAGTGCATATAAGCTAGAGGTTAGTCTATCAGATGTGGAGTCAGGGGTTTGTTGTGGTGGTGGTTGTTGTTCAGTCACTTCAGTCATATCTGACTCTTCATGACCCTATATGGGGTTTTCTTGGTAAGGATCCTGGAGTGGTTTACCATTTCCTTCTCCAGTTGTATAGATTTTTTAGATTAGGAAACTGAGATAAGCAGCATTATATTTGTCTAGGATTACAGAGTTAATTAGTATCTGTGATTACATTTGAACTGAGGTCTTCCAGATTCCAGGGCCAACTCTCTGCATTATCTCTGGGAAGGATAGTTCCCAAAGTCCCTCCACAATTACCATTTATTTTATATAGGGGCTTCTCCCCAGGCTTCCTTCACGCTCTCCACCCTCCCTGCCCGCAGTAATTTGTAAGCATTTCCAGGTTAGTAGGGGAGACCTACCTGAGTTGCTAAGGTAGCCTTCTAGAAGTGGGAGTTGCTTCTATGCTGTAATGAATATGAATATGAATTAATTTGTAGATAAAATATTTTGAAGAAATTAGCATCTAGGATGTTTTTAGGAGGAAGAAAGTCTCTTGCGTATATGAATTAGGCTATTTGTTACATTCATATTCCTTTATTCTTTTTTCTTAGATGCATATGAATATAAAGTGTATATAGATTTCTAGTCTCTTGTTTCAGTTCATTTTAGTGTAAGTCATAGACAGAACTGTAACCCAGCAGTTCTTAGGACTGCTTCTTAAGACAAATTCAGCTTAGCAGGAGCCAGATCTCAGAGGGTGCCAGTGGTACAGGAAGAGAGGACTGCTCATCATCACCTAGAAAGACCTCTGTGATCTTCACAACAGTGCAGACATCCTTTCCCCACCAACCCCTGGGGAAGATGTGAGGGCAGCCAGCTCTCAGATAATGGTGGTATTTATGCAGCATAGCTGTATAAGTGAGTAGGACAGGAGAGTGACTGGTAGAGAGCTGTTACAAGGAGTAAGTATAAGCCTCTTCTTCTCATGTTGAGGTTCTATGACAAAGTTATGGTCCTCTTCTTGATCTGTTTATATGAATAGAAAATAAACAAAGAAGTATTATCAGGAAAGGAAAGGGGGAATTTTGGAGCTGAGTCAATTATTTTTAATATATATGTATATCATTTTTCTTCAAAGTATTTAGATAACAGGTAAGTCATTAAAATTCCCTTTTGAAGAGTTGTGGGGAAAAGTGTTAATAAGGCAGTTGGTTTAAGTGCAGCTGAAAGAAACTAAAAGTTAAAGTTTCTTTAACAATTAATTTTCTGTGATTCTGTAATGTTAGCGTGAAAGACCCAGAAATATTTTGTTAGTGTGGTAAACTAACCCCCGTCCTCTTGAAGTGTTGTATAGCATTTAATATGGGTTTAAATGACTAATAAAATGAGGTTGAAATTAGATCTTCAGCAAAATTGTGAAAGCTCCCTTTAAGAAGTATACCCTGTTATGACTATCCAGTGTGTAGCAATGGTTTAAGGCACTATACTCATACTTTTCTCCTTTCCTATCCCTGTCACTTCTCTCTTTTCTACTCAGGGTTTCCTTAAGAAAAACCCACTACCATTCACTACTGAACTTTGATAATATTTCAGATTGAAACATCTTGAACTTTTCCACTTTCTGTTGAATCTTAGGTGACATGAACAAAATTCCTCAGTTTTGGCACCTTCTCCTACTGCACTCTCCCCCCCCCCCCCCCCAGCAGCAGCATTAACAACTAATTTGATTTAGTCACCATAAAAGACAAAAAAGATATGCTTTCATTTTTCTTTTCCAGAAAGAAAATTTCTTTAATGCAAGTACCTTTTCCCCTTTCTCAGAAAGCTGTCAATCCTACCTGGGATTATTACCATAATGAGACTTTCTAAGAGCTAGGTCAGCTGGCCAAGCTACTTCCTTCAAGTTAAATGCCAAAACTATTCTATGAGTCTGCCAAACTCCTCTTTCTTCAGAGGTTTTGTATCAGTGAGAGTTGGCAGGCTTCTCCATTTTGAATCTGAGAAATGATTGTTTTAATGAAAAATCATTTATCTTTTTAGTTAGGTTTGTGTCTCCACTGAACCTTTGAACTATGATGAAAAAACTTCATTTTCTGAGACATAATATAGCATGCATTTTGTGTTTTAAAAGTTGACCATATCACTACAGTTCACTGGAACTCTGCCAAGTGCTCAAAGTAGTTAAAAAAATGAGTCAAGATCAGGTGTTTAGTATTTAAGCTTTATAATTCTAGGCCTTTGACCTTGAGAAAATAATAAAATATCTTGAATGAGACAGTTCAAATCTAATCTTAAAGTGACCTTTAGAAATCTTATATAGGGCCAAAAATCTTTTTTTTAAAAAACTGTGATAATGATTATATTTAATGGTAAGCAAGGCAAGAAGCATTTAATAAATAAGTGCTTACTACATGCCTAGCAATATGCTAAGTGGAGGAGATACAAATAGAAATAAAAAGTCAGTGTCTGACCTTAAGAAGTTTCATAAAAACTTACTAAAAAGGGAGGTTACTTAAGGTGGTTAGGTTAGGTAAGGAGGTTAGGCAAGAATAGGGTCATAGTCAAATAATCAGAAGGAAAGCCTAGAGGAGTATAAAAGTTTTTCAGCCTAGGATAAGAAAGAGAGAAGGAAGGGAGGAAGGGAGGGAAGGAAGGAAGAAAGGGAGGGAAGGAAGGAAGAAAGGGAGGGAGGGAGGGAAAGGAGAGAGGGAGGGAGAGAGAGAAAAAAAGAGAGAGAGAAACAGGAAAGAAAGAAGGAAGGAAGGGAGGGATGGATCATAGCCCCTGGAGGAATTTGCCAATGGAAGAATGGGGCTAGCATGCAAAGGGATTTTGAAGGATGTCCCAGGAATGAATGAGGAGGCCTCAGGCTCTGAGAAAAGTTTGGGTGAGATTATAACAGGATATAAGGACTACTACCAAAAAAGAGGTGTCATGAGGGGATCTGAATGATTATTATTAGTAAAGCTATTGAAGACAAGATAATATTTACAATTTTAAGTTTTAATAACTTTTGAGAGTTCCCATAAATGAATAATATTTGTAGGTGTTCATGGTATCATGCTCGTGTGTTCTAAAAATAAAATTGTTTACCTAAGTTGTTGAGAATAATTGATGACCCATAGTGACTAACATAGTATATGTTCTTAAGAAAAGTTTGACTGTAGCTAGCTTGAAATGAGTAGTTTCAATCCTTGCTATCAGATTGTACTTTTTTGTTGAGAGGTTGGTTATAAAAATAATCTTGTAATCCAGCTTTTTGAACTTCTGTATTCTCTTTTTAGAAATTTTTATATTGTTGTATTTATATAGCAAGCATAAATAAGAAAGAAAAGCACTTGGAAGTAGTTTCCCTTTCATAATAAACAGATTTGATTACTTGATATGTGGAGCCAAAGTTTCCCTAGAGATGAGAAGATGAGAACAGTTATAAAAGGAAGTGGACTTGGAGGGGAGATAGGCCACTGTGATAAGTATTACTCACAATTCACTTTTGTTTGTATTGTCCTTAGACATTAGCATTGATTCAAAAGCTTTTAAAATTCATATTCTTTCTACTTCTTAACAATACAAAGTTCCACACTAGTATTTATAGGAAGGGGGGGAAATCTGTGAACTTATTAAAATATTACCTTATGGTAATATATGAACTTGACTACTATTCTGAGAGCTCTTTGGAAAGCAGTAAAAACATCTTTGTACAAAGGATTTGTGTTATTTTTGGCCTACAAACCTTTATGTTGATCTGCCACAAAGACTACATCATATTGTCTAGTTCTCTTTTCTCCGTGTTTTAAACCTCTTTTTTTCAGAGAAGGTATGTGTGTAGGACATATAGGAAAATGGCATAAATCAAATGAAATGTTCATGGAAAGAGGGCTAAACTTGGAGACACAGAATCTGAATTTAAATTCCAGTTCTGATGTCCTTGGGAAATTAAGTTATTCATCCTGCTTTGGCTTTCTAGGACATAAACCTCAGAGGTAAAAAAGACTTCAGAAGTCTTCTAATTCAGGGCTTCTAAACTTTTCCCACTTTCAACTACTTTTTGAGAAATTTTTAGGAGATTCCAGTAGACAAGTATATAAAATGGATATACAAATCAAACATTTACTGATAATAAATCATAACCTCACAACCCCCACATTCAGTTAAGTGAGCCCATATTGAGTCCCAACCCAGTTTAAGAAGCTTTGATCTAATCCAACCCACTAGTTTAATAGATAAGGATCTTGTGACTCAGAAACATGTGACTTGCCTATGGTCACACCGGTAAAAGTGACTAAGTCACAATTTAAATCTAAATCCTCTGTCTACTAGACTACTAGTTGCCTCTTATACTTGTTCTCAAGGGCACAGATATACAGACTGAAACAAACTGTTGTATAATAAATCACATTGGGTTTCCACATTTGCTATTAAATATTTAAAAACAAATATATATATATATATATATATATATATATATATATATATATATATATATATATATATATATATATATATATATATATTTTTTTTTTTTTTTTTTGAGGCTAAATGTAATTTTAAAATGCAGGCAGGTTTCTTGTTGATTTTCCCTGTCTCTCACCAGTCTTTCAGCCAATTAGGGAGTCTTAGGGTGTTGCTTCATATTGAAATTTTTTCTAGTACATGAGGCCGCATATTTGTAAATAGCATTTATGACCTTGTAGAAGTATGGCCCTAATCACAGTTAAGTCATTAAACTCTGTAATAACCTTGGATGCTTTAGCCATCTGGCAGCAGTGAATTTTAAAATGTGAATTTAAAAATAACCCCAGCATATAATTGAAAATTACTTTCTGAGAAGATTGCCCCAATAATTTTCATACCTAATAAAACTTTACTATGGAATATCCTACTACTTATTAGTTTTTTTTTTTTTTTATTATACAACATGACAATGTTTTTCTTAGTGCTGCATGCTACAAAATAATTTAGTGGAATAAAACAGACCTGAAACCATACTATTTAGAACAATAGTTCATACATTAAACTGTACTATCATGAGGCATTTTAGTCAGGTGAAACTATGAGAGGAGATCTCAAAGTGAAGTAGATTTTTATCTAAACATTCAGTTCACCTGTTACTACTTGTGAAAGTCAAGAGGTTCAAAAACATTGTTAAATAAATATAGGAAATGCAAGTGAAAAATTAAAGAATCCCATTTGTCCCCATATTTTAGAAAAATACTTAGAAAAAAAATGTTAGAATGAAAGATCCATTCCATATTATTAAACAAACAAACAAATCCATGTTTTGACAATAAATACTTGATTTTACATTTCATAAAGAAAATGAGTTGTACTCTACTAAAAATAAGCGGGGGGGGGGGGGGGTAGGGGGGGCAGCTAGGTGGCAGCTAGGTGGCACAGTGGATAGAGCACCAGCCCTGAATTCAGGAGGACCAGAGTTCAAATCTGGTCTCAGACACTTAACATTTCCTAGCTGTGTGACCCTGGGCAAGTCATTTAACCCCAGCCTCAGGGAAAATAAGTAGATAGATAGATAGATAGATAGATAGATAGATAGATAGATAGATAGATAGATAAAAATAAGCGGAAGATTAGAAATTATAATTTGAAATTTGATAAGATGTGATAATATGCCATTCTGTTTGGTGGGGGAATTGGGATGTGAGGAAAGGGACATGGGATCCGAAGCTATCACACAATCCCTTAGCATATATCTATGCCTGGTAATTTATCTTTCCCCATTTATTTTTCTAATTGAAACGGAAATCAAAATTGAATTCAGATTTTCCTGTTTCTCACATTTTAAACCCTAAGTCCTTGATTGAAGGGGCTTGAAAGAAGAGAATGACAAAAGTTGTTTGTTGTATATGGGTGAATTTTGGAAGAAATCATTCTAGATTTATGGGGCTCCTTTGGGATTTTGGGTCTAGAAGGGTCTAGAAGTGGCATGATACCTATAACTAAGAATATATAGTTAGTGGGACACTAATACATTGTTGGTGGAGTTGTGAAGGGATCCAATCATTCTGGAGAGCAATTTGGAACTATGCCCAAAGGATTATAAAACTGTGCATACCTTTTGACCCAGCAATGTTTCTACTGGGCCTATATTCAAAAAAGATCTTAAGGGAGGGAAAGAGACCTGTATGTACAAAAATGTTTGTGGCAGTCCTTTTTGTAGTAGCAAGAAACTGGAAACTGAGTGAATGCCCAATTGGAGAATGGTTGGGTAAATTATGGTATATGAATATTATGGAATATTATTGCTCTATAAGAAGTGACCAGCAGGATGAATACAGAGAGGCCTGGAGAGACTTACATGAACTGATGCTGTGAAATGAGCAGGACCAGGAGATCATTATATACTTTAACAACAATACTATATGATGATCAATTCTGATGGTCGTGACTCTCTTCAACAATGAGGTGATTCACACTTTTTCTAATGATCTTGTGATGAAGAGAGGCATCTGTACCCGGAGAGAGAGAGGACTGTGGGAACTGAGTGTGGATTAAACATAGCATTTACATTTTTTTTCCCCTTTTGATCTGATTTTTCTTGTGCAGCAAGATAATTGTGTATATATATACAATTATGCATATATTAGATTTAACATATATATTTTATGTGTTTAACATAGATTACTTGCTATCTAGGGGAGGAGATGGGGGTAAAAAGGGGAAAAATTGGAACACTAGCTTTTGCAAAGGTTAATGCTGAAAAATTATCCATGCATATCTTTTGAAAATTAAAAAGCTTTAATCAAAAATCAAAATAAAGCATCCCACCCCCCAAAATAATATATACTTAGGAGGCAAAGTGACCTTATTGTAATCATTTTTTCCTAGGGTTTTAGTATTCCAATAGGGATCATGTTGTGTGGGCTTATTAGCTTCTTCCTTCCAACATTATTTCTTTTATTCTTAATAGTTATGCCTCTCCCTTTTAAATTTTCATTGGTTGAATTGTAGATACTCACTCAAAAGGTCTTCAGTATTATGGATTTATTTTCAAAAATGATTTATTTAATTCTCTTTCACTTCTTTTGACTATTGCTCATTTTCTTCCAAAGTACTCTGGAAAATATCTATCTTTTTTATTTACTGACAGATAAAAGTTAGAATTTAATGACAGATTTCTAGAGGAACTTCATTATTTATATAAAAAGCTTATATTAATTGTAAAGCTTTTCAGCATTTTATTGTTTACTCTAAATTTGAGCCTGATGCTAAAGTAAACATTTTTATCTTAACCTTCATCATTCACCTTTATGTGCATTTAAGTTTTCAAAAAAATATTGACCTTACGTCAAATAAGCAGCTGGCTGTTTTGGAAATCTCAGCAGTGAGGTAATGTGTTAGACAGTTATTGAGTAAGAATATTTACTGCTGTGCACTTTAGTCAGTTGAATACTAACATTACTATGTAACATGTTTGACATGTTCCCATAATCATTTTGCTTATTTACATCAAGCATTAGAAAAAAAGTGAATTTTGGACAGAGAGATGGCTTTGAAAAAGCAGCCAGGGTCTTCTACTTAGAAACCAGGTAGAGGTTTTAAGGAGAATTGATATTTAAAATACAAATGGAGTTAATATCTCTTTTTTTAACCCTTAGGATCAAATAAAAATATTGCAACTACTAAGAAAACAAAAATTAGCTAGATATTGCTTATTATAATTATTTTCTTCAGAGTCTTTTGTTTATTCTTATCATAAGCCAACTTATAAGATGTTCTTATGCCCAATATTATAGATCATTTTACTGAATATATTTTTGGCTTCAGGCCTACTTCTTTTGATTGTTGGTAGATATGATTCCAGGACTTGTGGTCTTTCTTATTGTGGCTGATAAGTTTTGTACTATTCTAAATGTAGCTCTACCATATTTGAATTGTTTTTTTCTTGTTTCTTACAAAATTTTCTCTTTGATCTGGGGGTTTCTAAATTTGGCTATATTTCTGTGTGTTTTCCATATCTCTTTGAGATGGTGATTGCTGTTTTTTTTCCTATTTCTACTTTTCTCTTATGTTCTATCATTCCAGGACAATTTTCTTGGGTTATTATTGATGGGGGTTGGGAAATCAGAAAGGAATCTTAAAGGGAACTCAACCCCAAACTTTTTCTTAAATGAATTTAAGTCTCAACTGTTTAAGGGGGGAAATGATGGGGGTTGAGGTCCCTTTAAGATTCCTTTCTGATTTCCCAACCCCCATCATTTTTTCCTGCATTATTGTGTCAAAGTTCCCTTTTTAGTCACAATTTTCTGGCAGTCTAATTATTCTTTTGTTTTCTCTTCTTTATCTGTTCTCCAGATCTGTCTTTTATAAGATGTTTCATATTCTATTCTATCATTTATAATCTGTTTCGCTATTTCTTGGTCTCTCACAGCTTCAATGGCTTCCCTTTGCCCAATTCTAATTTTCAAAGAACTATTTTTATCTTTAAGATTCCATACCTTCTTTTCTAGTTGGATAACTTTATTTTTTCATAATCTTGCTTTTCTTGCATGGTTTTTCTTTTTCTGTTTATTTTTCTTCAGTGTCTTTCATTTGATTTTTAAATTCTTTTTGAGTTCTTCTATAAATTTTCTTGGGGCAGGGAGCCATTTCACATTACTCTTTGAGGTAGAAGCTTTTTTACTAAAGTGTCCTCCTCTGAAGATGTAACCACCCAGTCTTCCCTGTTCCCATAATATGTTTCAATGGTAGGGTTCATTCTTCTTTACTGGTTCATTTTTTTTAAAATAAGAGTTATTAGTGTAAGCACCTCTAATTGTGGAGTGGGGAGATGGTGCCTTGAGCTTCCCTTCAACTCCCACCAGGGATCCCAAACCAAGAGCTCTAATCTCCTGCAAGTGCCCACAGCCAACAATGTCCCTGACCATTGCCTCTGCATTCACTGGGTTCTGGTTCTTTCTCTCCAAGGGCCATGTCTCAGCAGTTTAGCTGGGCCTAGTGTTCCTAATCAGCAGAAGTTCTCTCAGTTCTAGAAGGGGAAGTGAAAGTTTCCCTGGTTCTTGCTGAATCTCCAGCTAGCCCGAGGGGTCCCCACTAGATATTTCTGTGGAGATAGTCTGGAAGTAGCATTTCAGACAGGTTAATCCTGGCCCCGGGTCTTTATTCTGATCTTGAGTTGTAAGTGGTCTTGGTTTCCCCCCCCCCCAGCCTATTTTCACCCTGAGGCATAATTGATATGACTTCAAATTTACTTTTATATATCTATAATAACACTCAATTATTATCTTAATATGTATGTATTATAACATAGAACAACAAACATTTATTAAGTGCTGGGTCTTGTAGGAGATAAAAAAAAGAAGGAAAGAAGCAATTGTTGTTCACATGTTCCAAAAATAAATTTCTTATTATTAATTCTTATAACCAGTATTGGTGTTTTCCAGGGTGTAGGTTGACCTTGCTTCTGTCTCAAAGTCACAGCAAGCCTCAATATTGATTTACAGAAAATATTCAGGTTTTTGTATTTTGGCAATTTGTGATAGAAAATAGTCCAGATATTATTCTCTTCTTATAGCTCAATGCACTTTCCTGACACTTTTACATTGTTATGCTCATCTTCACTGGGTATATTATGGGGGGCTTACCTAACACTAAGTCATGAAATCCTAAATCTTCTAAATTTGCTGTCTGCCTCAAGTGACTTCCTACAATTTCCAATCTAAGAACAACACTCTTTTCTGATTCTAAAAAAACCACTTCTCAATTCATTGATGACTGATAATATTGTCAGTGGGAATCACGCTCCTGAGCCACTCATTACTGACTGATGATAGTGATGGATAATCTGGTCAGCAAGAACCAAATTCTGGAAGACCACTTCTTGGGCAGAGAATTAACATGCCAGTGGTAGAAAGCTAGGTAAAGTTGTCCTCTGCCCCTTAAAATTCTCCTATTTCCCTTCTGGAATCTAGCCTGCTGTTTTCAGCGTTAATTAAGTCTTTGCCACTTAATCTGGAGACTGAATCTGCGAGTTCTTTTACCATACCTGTGATACCAAACTGGGGAACCTCAAACATTGTTAGGATGTCTTTATCCCTTAACATTACTATATTAAAAAACAACAACCCAGCATACCGAAAATATAACTCTTGTTTGATGGACTTGTAGTTTGTCGTATCAGAAGGAAGGTGTCACCTGTCACCTTTGCCCGCTACTGAACCCTGAATCAGCATTATTTTTTCTTTGGAAGACTGACTCAGGTGAAAGGAAAAAATTCCTACTCGGGCTCAAACTTCATTAAATCTCCCTCATTCTCTTGTGTACCTCCTTCCCCCACACACACTAAAGAAAGAATGGATATGTGTACTGATGCTGTCAAGCCAGAGAAAGCTTTTTTTTTGGGGGGGGGGTACTTACCATAGCAACTACTGCTAGCTGTTTTGTCACTGACTTGAAGCTCTGTACGAGTGTGAAAGTTATTTTATGTAGTTTCCTGTTAATTAGACTAATAATAGCTAGCATTTATATAGTTCATACTGTGTGCCAGGCACTGTATAAGCACATTACCATTTTTATTTTATGTAATCCTAACAAGAATCCTGGGAGATAGGTGTTATTATGTCCATTTTAGATTTGAGGAAAACGATGCAAATAGGTTCTGTGACTTAATCGAAGTCACATAGCAAGTAAGTATCTGAAGCTAAATTTGCACTCTGGACTTCCTGACCTGACATCCAGTGCTCCATCTATTTTATTTCTTTGCTACCAGTTTCCTCCAAGCTTGGTCTTTTTTTTTTTTTCCCCTTATTGTTGGAAAGTCCTTATTTTGGATATGGTACAGAGACTTCTTGAAAAAGTATTCCTCTGCAAAGATACCCTGCATTATTTGTTGTTGTTGTTGTTTTGATGTCTTGTTTCATAACATCACAGTTTGTTAGAACTGAAAGGATTGTTAATACTAGAGGTGGAATTTTAATATTACCTTGAGTGAACCAAATTGTATCAGTTTGTATAGTGCATTTTTGCACTGTCTGTATGGAAAGAAAATAGGATGAAAAGGTTAGTTAAAAAAAAAAAAACCCTGATTATCAGTTGACATGATTGGTCCTTCTCATGATAAAATATATAATGTCTTATTGGGCAAATAGACATAGACAATATTTAGAGAAGGAAGCTTAAACAAAAATCGGCTTTGAGAGTAGGGGAGGGAGGAGACGTGGAGAAGCTTAGTGGAGGGAGAGCCAGGTTTATAAGAGCTCCTCTCCTTGTTCCACCATTGCCATTGTAATTTCAGCAGATTACTTAGCTTCTCTCAGGCTTCACCTTCCTCATTTGTAAAATGTTTAACTGGATGGCCTCTAAGTTTCTTGCTAACTGGGCTCAGCTTTATGTTAATCACATTGGAGACTAGAGAAGATCTATTTTGATTGGAATAGATTTAGATTTTAGCATTGTTGACTCATCCCACCCCCATTAATCAAGATAGAGATTAAAGGAAAATGAGGCAACATCCCCCCCAAAAAAACAAACAAAAAAAACCCAACACATTTCAAATGTCAACCAGAAGAAATACAAAGGAAAATAATCATACTTTTCAAAATATTCAAATAATACAAATAATGTCATTCTCCTTATCTCATAATCAACATTATAAATCTAATATTTTTTATTACTTGATTGTTAGGGGTCTTGGCCCTAACTCTGGAGTGGAACAGGCCTTGTGTGACCAGCACTGCCTGTCCATCTAAAATGGCGAAGACTGTGAGCAATGAGGGGCGAGAGCCAGAGTGCTGTGAGACTCAGTTTATTACAAAGACTTCAGGTCCTTTTGTCATCTTGGGCTTGTTTCTAGTTACTACTTCATACATAAACATATTCTAGCCTGTAGTAGATAGGGAACTACACATAAATATGTTGTGTGCATTCCTTTCCTAATAAGGATATTCAAGGTACTCCCCTCCAAGGTCCGGCAAGCCTCTCCTGGGAACTGCCACACGTGGGACCCCTTCCTCCCATCACCATCTTGTTCACCCTTACAAGGCTACCCTCAGGACCTGAGTGGCGCCCTGTGCGATGTCCAAGGCTGGCAGGGGGTTGGCAGGCCCTCTTACACTTGATTTATAAGCAATTTGTGATTTCAAATGACATTCTTTATACAAGATACCGTAGAAGAGAACACAAAGATGGGGAAAGATACTAAGTGAAATATAGGTACCACTATTAGCAATCACTATCAGAGTATAATGGATTTAAATCAAAAGAGACATTAAGAATTCTATCAAGTCTAACCCAATTTTAATCAAGACTTTCTATGCATAGGAAATTTATAATCATATTAGGAAGATGAAATTAATACATAAAATTGATAGTGTCTTCATTACAAAAGGAATGGTGTAAGTGGACACTTTTTAAAAAAAATTATCTTTGAGTCTTTAATCACCATGGTTGCCAGAATTACCTTTTTCTTTTATCATTTTTGCCTGGGGATACTTCCTTCTTTAAATTTGTTTGCTTACTTTTCTAACAATTATTTCCTTAACTTTTGCAATATTCTTTTCTTGCCTTGGTGTTAGGATTACTAAGTGAGAACTGAGGTTTTCTGGACAATTACAAGGTGAGAACTCAGGTTGACTTGATAGAGGGGGCAAGCTCATTGGCTGGGGTGGTTCTTCCCAGAAGCCCTTGCATTATCCCACGCCCATTCTCTGGGAGAATAAAAGAGAGGACTCTCAGAGAAAGAAGAGGACTCTCTGAATTGCATCAGGCTTGACGGGGCTCTCTGCAGGAAGGGAAGTCACTTCTTTGGACAAGAGTTAACAGCAACTGCCTGGAGACAACGGTTCATTACAGGAAGAAGAATCTGTCGGAGAGATTTGAGTAGAAGACACAGCAGATCTCTTCCCAGAGAGCGATCCAGCAGCTTCTGGAGACGACAGCTCGTTACAATTGGCGTCCACACGTGGGGCAAGGACTTTTACTTATCCTGACAAGAGGAGCTAGACCAGAC
Organism: Sminthopsis crassicaudata; assembly: GCF_048593235.1. Lineage (NCBI taxonomy): Eukaryota > Metazoa > Chordata > Mammalia > Dasyuromorphia > Dasyuridae > Sminthopsis > Sminthopsis crassicaudata. The sequence goes on from NC_133619.1 coordinate 449,187,406, forward strand.
CTTTGCAATTTGGCGCCCGAACAGGGACAGACACAGTCCTGATTCCAGTGGAAAAGCTTCCAATCTAGATCTCAGTCTCTCTGACCCAGAACCGTGAGTAACGAGGAAACTTTGTTAAAGATTAAGTGAGCGTGCTAATAGATAAATAAGGAACTTAACTTGTTAAGGGCTAAACCAGGAATCTCTTATAGCTGAAATGGGGCAGATGTTAGCTATATTCAATCCCTGGACCTCAGCCGACTCATCCCCAGCCCCAGAAGCAACCTCAGCTCCACCCCCATTCAGGAGTGGTACTATAGAGAGTATAATCAACATAATTGAGGAGCAGAGTTTACTTGTAACCTGGGTACAGATTGCTAAACTCTTGGCTGCATTAAGACGCACATCCCCTTGGTTCTTAGAGGAAGAAAAGATAGATATAGATAAATGGAAGCTAGTGGGATATGAAATGAAAGAATTTCAAGCAAAAAATGGGCCTCGTTCAATTTCTGCAGAAGTATTTTATATCTACAACATAGTTCAATTAGCCTTAAACTATCAAGCAAGTTGTAGGAAAAGGAAAAGTTCTAAAAATAAACAGAGGAGGAAGTGTGAGGAAAAAAGGAAAGATCAAGATCTTTCCCTAGAGCAAGAGGATTTAAATGAGGAATTATGGTATGATTCTCTTGAAGAAGCTTCAACCCTGCCTAGAGAACAGATTATTGACAGGCCCACATCAACCCCACCTTCAGAGATGGAGGAAGAAAGAGGGGAAGAGGCAGAAACAAAAACAGAATTGCCTGTGAAGAAGCCTAAGCCTATGACAAGATTAGAAAAAGCATTGGTTAAAGCTAAGAGAGAAGGACAGGATATAAGTGATTTTATACATGCATATCCTGTGATTGAAAATACTGACTCTGTAGGTAAAAAAAGGAGAAGATATGCACCTTTAGATTTGAATACAATTAAGGATTTGAAAAAAGGTTGTACCCTTTATGGGGCTACATCAGCTTATGTCAAAATGTTACTAGATGGTTTGTCTTATGAAGTCCTAACCCCGAATGATTGGAAATCCATAGCAAGGACATGTCTGGAACCTGGAGAAAATTTATTATGGCTTGCGGAATTTCATGAATTATGTAAAATTCAAGTCAGATGCAATTTGGAAATAGGAGTTAACACACAATTCACTTTTGAGCACTTAGCTGGTGAAGGTCAGTATGGAGAGAATTCGGAACAGATTAATTATACCATGACAATATATGAGCAAATTGCTAAGGCTGCAATAAAAGCTTGGGGTGTCCTTCCTGGACAGAAAGATCGTGGAGAGGCTTTCACTAAAATACAGCAAGGTCCCAATGAACCTTTTGCAGATTTTGTGGGACGTTTGCAAACTGCTGTCAAAAGAACTATTGGAGAAAATTCAGCTACAGAAATAATGACCAGACATCTGGCTAAGGAAAATGCCAATGAGATTTGCAAAAGAATTATATGGGGATTAGACAAAGATGCTCCTTTAGAGGAGATCATAAGACGCTGTGCTACAGTGGGAACAAATGCTTTTTACACCCGGACTATGATGAATGTGGAAAGGCAGGGTCCCTCCTGGCAAGGGACTTCTAGAGAAACTCGGCGATGTTTTCAATGTGGAAAAATTGGACATCTAAGAGCTCAGTGTAGGTATGGAGATACAGTGAGAAGACAGGGTGAGAGAAGACCTAAAACTCCATGTCCAAAATGTCACAAGGGCCTCCACTGGGCCTCCGAATGTAGATTGACCCAGGGAAATGACAGGTGGGACCCAGCTTCAGCCCCCCAAGTGGGGCATGATGGCAGCCGAGGTTACATCCAGAGAATTTTAAGACACGATCAATCAGCCAAAAGGCAATCAGATGGAAGAAAGGGATTGAAATTAGGAAAAATAGAGTTGTGTGCAGTAGAGACTACCGAGATACTCCCTGGAGAAGTGAAATCTGTTCCTGTTGAGCCTATGGATCCTTTGCCTCCAGGCACAGTAGGCTTGACCATTTCACCTTCTGAGAGTGCCTACAAAACAGTGTCCATCCATACACTGATGTGGGAGACTGGAGAACGTGTATCTAATATCCCAGTCACTAACACAGGCAGACAACGTGTGATTTATCAACCAGGAGAAGTAGTAGCATCAGGCTTATTGTTACGGACCCCTAATAAGCAACCTAGTGATAGTCGCCTAGATTTTGACTCCAATGAACAAAATCCAGGAATATATTGGACAGCAGCTGTGACAGCTGACCGACCTATGCTTACTATTTATATAAACGGAATACCATTTGAAGGATTGGTAGACACGGGTGCAGATCGTACAGTTATTAGAGGTGCCAATTGGCCCGTTCACTGGCCAAAGATTAAAGCAGACACCTATATGTCTGGGGTGGGAGGATCAATAGCAGCAGAAGTTAGTGCTAGACCTTTGAGATGGGTATTTGAAGGAGAAACAGGAGCTTTTACTCCTTTTGTGGTTGAAAAAATCCCCATCAATCTGTGGGGAAGAGACATTTTACAGCAGATAGGATTACAAATAAGCACTTCGGCTTTTTAGGCAGGGCTGCTGTTGAAGGCCTACCTGCACTTTCACCAGTTCCTATTCAGTGGAAGACTGATTCACCAGTGTGGGTAGAACAGTGGCCCTTAAGAAGTGATAAAATTCAGGCCTTATTAGACATAGTGCAAGAACAACTTGACCAAGGACACTTGCGGCCTTCTCTAAGTCCTTGGAATTCCCCAGTATTTGTGGTGAAAAAGAAATCTGGAAAATGGAGGATGATAACTGATCTAAGAAGAGTAAATGAACAGATGGAAACTATGGGAACTCTTCAGCCTGGACTTCCATCTCCTACTCAGTTGCCAAGAGAATGGCCTCTATGGGTTATAGACATTAAGGATTGTTTCTATTCTATTCCTCTAGATAAGGAGGATATGAAAAGATTTGCTTTTTCAGTGCCTAGTGTTAATTTGGCTGAGCCTTATAAAAGATATGAATGGACAGTTTTGCCACAGGGAATGAAAAACAGCCCTACTATGTGCCAAATGTATGTTGCAGCTGCTCTTGCTCCAGTAAGAAAAGCCTTTCCAAAAGTAATATTGTTACATTATATGGATGATATTTTGGGATGTGCACCTGAGGAACAAATGTTAGAGGCATGTCTACAAAGGACCATGGAAACATTAAAGTACTACAAACTGCATATAGCTACAGAAAAAATTCAAAGACATGCTCCTTTTCAATATTTAGGATATGAAGTATATCCTAAGACACTCACAGTACAAAAGCTTTCTTTAAGAACAGAGAAGTTGAACACCTTAAATGACTTTCAAAAATTAATAGGAGATATCCAATGGATGCGTCCAGTGTTAGGCTTAACTACCAATCAACTACAACCACTATATGACATTTTAAGGGGAGACAGTGCTTTAAATTCACCACGCCAGCTTACAAAAGAAGCACAAAAGGCTTTGAGAGAAGTTGAACTGGCTTTATCCAATGTGGTTGAAAGAGTCACTCAAAAACCCTTGGAAATATCAGTTTTTGCTACAAAAGAGGCACCCACAGCAGTCCTTCACCAAGGAGACAGAGTGATTGAGTGGGTGAACCTCCCAGCACAACCAGAACAAAGCCTTACACCTTACCCAGTGCTTGTGGCTAGGATTTTATTAAAGGCTATTAAGAGAGTAACACAATTATCTGGGATAAGTCCTGAAAAAATATACACATTCTATACTAACGCACAGATTAATGTATGCTGTGAGACCATCCCAGAATGGCAAATTTTATTAGCCACCGCTCCAAATTTTGCACATGGATCTCCATTAAAGATTACCCGGCTACTACATAATTGGCGATGGATTTTTGAAGAAAAGGTTTCTAAGGTTCCTCTTAAAGGACCAACAATCTTTACAGATGCCTCCAAAGAAAATATTTGTGCCATATACTCTCATGATTTAACCATAAAGAGAGTAATCAGGACTCCTTTTCAATCCACTCAACAGAATGAATTATTTGCTATCATGCTAGCTCTCACTTATTACCCAGGAGACGTAAATATAATTACTGATTCAGCCTATTCAGTAGGTGTAGTACAAAGAATTGCCACAGCCCAAATAAAATTTGCAGCCTCCAATATTTATCAGCTCTTTAAGGAACTTCAAGAGCAAGTGAGAAAACATCCAGGCAAGATTTATATCTTGCATGTCCACTCACATAGTGGACTTCCAGGTCCCATTTTTGATGGAAATTCAAAGGCAGATAGCCTTCTAACCATGTTAGCCAGTAGTCCTTTATTTCAGGAAGCACAAGAATCTCATTCTAAATATCATCAGGCTGCTCGAGCTTTACGTTTACAATTTGGAATCACAAGAGAGGAAGCTAGGAGCATAGTAAAAAGCTGTACAGCTTATCTTCCTTTCCACGCTCCTACACTCCCTCCAGGGAAGAATCCTCGTGGTTTGAGACCCAATGAAATCTGGCAAATGGATGTGACCCATTATAAATCTTTTGGTCGTCTATCTTTTATTCATGTTGTGGTAGACACCTTTTCAGGATTCACATTTGCAATGCCAGCAGCAAAAGAGACAGCCCGAGTGGTCACTGAATTCCTTATACAGGCTTTTGCAATTATGGGTGTGCCACAAGCAATAAAAACAGACAATGGACCTGCATATACGTCCAAACATTTTACACACTTTTGTGCACAGTATAAGATTTTACATACCACGGGCATACCCTTTAATCCTCAAGGGCAGGCAATAGTAGAGAGAAGAAACAGAGATATTAAGACACTCCTCCAAAAACAAAAGAAAGGGGGAGCCACAGGTAGCCCTAGGGAACTTCTAAATTTAGTTCTCTATACCATTAATTTTCTAATTTTTGACAAAGATGCACTGGCTCCAGCAGACAGGTTTTATAACCCACCAGAAGGGCAGTGTCCAGTGAGAGCATCTCCACTGTCCTTAGATAATCGCCAGGTGATGTGGAGAGATCCAGAAAGTGGTGAATGGAAGGGACCAGATAGGTTAACTGCCTGGGGGAGAGGGTTTGCTTGTATTTCTTCAGCAGGAGAAGGAATCAGATGGGTGCCAACGAGTCATATTCGCCTTGTCCATCAGAGAGAGACAGAAAAAGAGAAAGGCCTCAAAATAAAGGAGAAGATCTAAGAAACATCTGACACTGAAAGAGCATGGATAATAAGAAGACTGTTAAAGAACTTTAAAAACCAGCAGGAATCATTGGACTTCCTCACACAAGATGAGACTAATGGACAATGGACTTATGGACATTTATAAATTTTCAATTTATGATTATGTTATATACTTCTAGCATGTGTTACGTTACTATGTTACTATGTGCTTATGTAATTTATGTAATTATCTGTAATACTTCCCATATTGATGGATTTATGTTTCAAGGTCATGACTGTCCTATGTTCTAAATCAAAAGAAAGGGGGAGATGTTAGGATTACTAAGTGAGAACTGAGGTTTTCTGGACAATTACAAGGTGAGAACTCAGGTTGACTTGATAGAGGGGGCAAGCTCATTGGCTGGGGTGGTTCTTCCCAGAAGCCCTTGCATTATCCCACGCCCATTCTCTGGGAGAATAAAAGAGAGGACTCTCAGAGAAAGAAGAGGACTCTCTGAATTGCATCAGGCTTGACGGGGCTCTCTGCAGGAAGGGAAGTCACTTCTTTGGACAAGAGTTAACAGCAACTGCCTGGAGACAACGGTTCATTACAGGAAGAAGAATCTGTCGGAGAGATTTGAGTAGAAGACACAGCAGATCTCTTCCCAGAGAGCGATCCAGCAGCTTCTGGAGACGACAGCTCGTTACACCTTGGCTTCTGTAGACTCTGTTTTGATTTGCCCAGGCCTGTTCCCTGTGTTTTGTACTTGTATCCCCAGTTCCTGAAGCAAAATTAATAAGAAATGGTCATTGATTGTTTGATTTGATCCTATTCCATGCTTGAGGATGACAATTTCTAATTAGAACATATAAGATTTTAGGATTGATCTATCTTCCTGGTTTTCAAAAAGATTTAAAGAAAATGGGATAAAATAATTTTTTAAAACTCAAGATAGGTTCAGTAAAAGGAAAACTATTACCATAACTAACCATATCAATAATAAAACCAAGAGAAATCATCTGATAATCTCAATAGATGCAGGAAAAGCTTTTGACAAAATACAGCATGCATTCCTATTAAAAACTCTAGAGAGCATAGGGATAAAGCAGTATCTATCTAAAACCAACAGCAAGCATTATTTGTATTGGAAAGAAGCTGGACACATTCCCAGTAAGATCAGGGGTGAAACAAGGATGCCCATTATTACCACTGTTATTCAACATTGTACTAGAAATGTTGACTTCACCAATAAGAAAAGAAAAAGAAATTAAAGGAATTAGAATAGGCAATGAGGAAATAAACTATCACTCTTTGCATATGATATGATGATATGCTTAGAGAATGCTAGAAAATCATCCAAAAACCTACTGGAAACAATTCACAGCTTTAGCAGTGTTGTAGGAGATAAAATCCTATACAAATTATCAGCATTTCAATGTATTAGTAAGAGATAGAGAAATTGCATTTGAAATAATTGTAAACAAAAATAAAATATTTGGGTGTCTACCTGCCAACTCAAACCCAAGTACTATATGAATACTATTACAAAACACTTCTCACCCAAATAAAGTCAGATCTAAACAACTAAAAATGTCAATTGCTATTGGGTAGGCCAAGCTAATATAATAAAAATGACAATTCTGCCTAAATTGATCTACTTTTTCAGTGCCATACCAAACTGCCACAACATTATTTTATAGAGCTAGAAAAAATAACAAAATTCATCTGAAAGAACAAAAGGTCAAGAATATTAAGGGAATTAATGAAAAAAAAATACAAAGGATGGTAGTTTAGCAGTACCAAACCTAAAACTGTATTGCAAAGCAGCAGTCACTGAAACCATTTGATACTGGCTAAGAATTAGAGTAGTGGAATAGTGGAATAGATTAGATGCACACGACACAATAATCAAGGCCTTTAGCAAACTAGTATTTGATAAATTCACAAGCTCCAGCTTCTGGAATAGGAAACTCACTATTTGACCAAAATTGTTGGGAAAACTGGAAAATAATATGTAAGAAACTTGGCATAGACCTATATCTCACACGTCATACCAAAATAAGATCATTATGATTTGGGCATAAAAGATAATACCATAAACAAATTAGGAGAGCAAGGGATAATTTACCCCTCAGATCTTTGGAGAAGGGAGGAATTTATGCCCAAAGAAGAACTAGAGAATGTTATGAAAGGCAAAATGGACAGCTTTGATTACATTAAATTAAAAAGTTTTTGCACAAACAAAACCAACAAAAACAAGATTAAAGGGGAAGTACAAAGCTGGGGGAAAAATCTTTATAGAATTGTATCAAATTGATAAGAATACAAGTTATTCCCCAATTGATAAATGGTCAAAGGATAGAAACAGACAATTTTAAGATGATGAAATTAAAGCCATCTTTAGTTATATGAAAAAAAATGCTCTAAATCACAATTGACTAGAATTAATCAACTCTGAGATATCACCTCACATCTCTCAGATTGACTAAGATGACAGGAAAAAATAATGATAAATGTTGGAGGGGATGTGGGAAAACTGAGAGACACTAATGCATTGTTGGTGCAATTGTGAAATGATCTAACCATTCTGGAAAGCAATTTAGAACAATGCCCAAAGGGCTATAAAACTGTGCATACTCTTTGAACCAGCAATGCAATTGCTAGGTCTGTATCCCAAAGAAATCTTAAAGAAGGGAAAAGGACCCATATGTGCAAAAATGTATGTGGCAGCTCATTTTATGGTAGATGAATAAGTTGTGTTATATGAAGATAATGGAATATTATTGTTCTATAAAAAAATGATCAACAAGCTGATTTTAGAAAGGCCTAGAAAGATTTACATGAACTATGCTGAGAGAAACAAACAGAATGAAGAATATATTGTACACAATAACAGCAAGAATATGCAATGATTAACTGTGAAAGACTTGTTTCTTCTCAGTGGTTCAGTGATCCAAAGCAATCCCAATAGACTTTGGACAGAAAATGGATCCAAAAAAGAACTAAGGAGACTGAATGTAAATGACTGAATGTAAATCAATACATACTATGTTGACTTTTTTTTTTCTTTTTTTTAATCCCTCTAATAGTTTTTCCCTTTTGCTCTGATTTTTCTCTCCCAACATGATTCATAAAATATTGTGTATTAAAAATAAACAAACTTGTTAGGGAAAAAACCCTAGGATCCTGATTTCAGATGATATCTAGAAGCAACGCAAGGAAATATAATCAACCTTTTCAAAATATTCAAATTCTTTTACAGGCCCTTGTCTACAAGTAAGTAGAGGATGATGAATGAATCAAAACCACGTAATTATAAATAATAAAATAATTTTTAAAAGAAGAATGAATCATAGAATTTTAAAAGTTGAATAGAACCATGGAATACATCTAACTCAGCCTTTAACCTAGTGCAACAATGAATTTTATAATGATTCTGTCTATAATTTGTTAGTTTATCTCATCTTTACTTGAATAAATCCAGTGTCAGTGAACTCGAGGACTTAACTAGGGAACCAATATCTCTGTTGGATAGCTTTATCTTTTAGAAAGTTTATATATACATACATATATATATATATATATATATATCCACTATCTCTTCTACATGAAAATATCTAAAATATGTTATTCCAGCATGCTAATTAGATTTTTCTCACCACACTCTTTTTTTCACTTTCATCCACACTTGCTTTTGCTACAAAGCATTCTGCTGCCTATCTTCATAATTTTCACAAGCTGTCCTTCATTCTTGGAATGTTCACCTCTTAAAATCCCTAGGTCTCTTCAAAAGTTCAAGATAGTAACAGTCTTTCTTATGATTCTTCTCTATTCTTTTCCTGGTGTTACTCCTCTTATT